>NC_062546.1:54429183-54774896 GCF_016906955.1 Phacochoerus africanus | reverse complement strand
CCCTTAGACTTCTGGTTACCAGTTCTTTCTCCAGGTGGAAAGTAGCTGTGTTAAGAACACTTCTCTCTCGATCTCTGTCTCGCTTAGTAATAAATTACGGCATTCAGGGAGTGATAGATGATCATGTTTGAATACCTGAGTGAAGTCTTTTATAAGGTCAAAGTCCGTACCGCAGTAGTGCTTGAAAAACACAACAAAACAGACCACCCCCCCCCAATCTTTTTTATTATGTTTTTCCTTTTAGGGCCATGCCTAGAGCATAGGGACATTACCAGGCTAGGGGGCGAACCGGAGCTGCATCTGCAGGCTTACGCCAGGCCACGCCATGCCAGATCTGACCTGCATCTGTGATCTAGGCACGGCTTGTGGTCACGTGGGCTCCTTAAGCCACCGAGCAGGGCCAGGGATAGAGCAGCGCATCCTCATGGATACCATGCCCGGTTCTGAACCCACTGAGCCACAAGAGGCATTCGCACAGGAGTATTTGTAAACAAATAGTGCAGAGAAATACAACTCAGCATGTTAGGAATATACTATGCACACCCACCTTTGTCTTGTATTTAAGATATTTTGATTTTTTACAAAGTTTGCTCGTCATATATGTATATATCTTTGAATATTAAAGAAAACCTATAAAGCAGAGGCTTTTGATTCTATCCCTAGCAGTATGCTATATATTACTTATGACTAGTGTATCTGAACGCTGAAATATGTCGTATGATTGAGAGAGAGTCCGGACGAGAGACGTTAACAGAGAGAGTGGAGTTAAGTGAGAACAGGGAACTCTCTGTTTGAAATATGGAAGGTATTTCAAATTCACATTAGGAAAAGTGTTAACTGTCATAATCACAGAAGTGCCACAGTGACTCGCCGGGTGGATATTAATGAGAGTTGAGTGTAGCTTAGAAGACAATAATGTACATGCGGCGTTCCCATTGTGGCACACTGGAAGCGAACCCAACCAGGAACCCTGAGGTTGCAGATTCAATCCCTGGCCTCACTCGGTGGGTTAAGGATGCGGGCTTGTTGCCGTGAGCTGCGGTATCGGTCGCAGACCTGGCTTGGATCCTGCACTCTGTGGCTGTGGCATAGGCAGCAGCTATAGCTCTAATTAGACCCCTAGCCTGGGAACCACCACATGCCACAAGTGTGGCCTAAACAACAGAAAAATACACACACACACACACTCAGAGTAGGTGTGTGTAGTGTACCGTATATGTGGTGTGCATGTGTGTATTATATATGTTCATGTGATATATATTTACCTATACCTCTATGTGTGCACACGTGTGTTGTATACGTACATATATGTATGCAAGTATACATGTGTGTGTACCCGTGTGTGTGTGTGTGTTTGCACATGAAGTTTCGCTAAGGAAGTTCTCTCTTTGCCCAATCTGCCAACGTAGAAATGTGATATTTATTTGAAGAAATGGATCTAATGCGTTAGTAATATTACGTTTAATAGGAGGGAGAGGTTGATAACTGGCCAAGGACCAGATAGCAAATATTTCCAGTTTGTGGGCTCTGAGGTCTCTGTTTTAACATCTCCGTCTGTGCTAGTGGCACGAAAAGTAGCCATAAACAATAGCAGATGAACACGACAAGAGAACGGTATGTTGTACTAGATTAGGTAGGTAACAACCTTGGTTTCCTTTATTTTAGTTGCAAGAAGCACAAGATCGGTATATGGAGGCCGGTGAATGTATTGAGAAGTTGCAGCATCAAGTGCAAAAGTAAGATTTAAAGCAGCACCGAGAATAAGTAGGGATTAAGTACGAAGCACATAAGCAGTACAGTGTAAGAATTATATCAGGAAAGATGACAGATAAGACATCATTGGGAAGCCGGGTAAAAATTTCAGTTTTGGGGTGTTGTGAAATGGTTTTTCCCCATTTTTCTAAGTTTCCTCATTATCCGCAAAACCCTGCTAGAAAAAAAACAAAACGGCCAAAACATTACCTTTCAAAAATTTCAGAATTTATGTATGGAACCTGTGGATGTTTGTGTACAATGGTGTGGTTGTCTTAGCCATGTATGTGTGAGAATAATTATGTTGAAATACACATTTTAGGCTTGAAAAGGAAAATGCGAGTTAAAAGGTACAAACAAAATGCAAGCGGGCACAATTGAAGAGCTTCAGAAAAACCTGCAGGTCCCAGTTCGGAAGTCGGGTTTTTTTGTCATAACCGAAAAGGAATTTTAATTGTGTTACCAATATTATATGAGACTGTTTTAGAAAATAGGAAGAGTCTCATTGATGAAAAGCAGTCCCGGATCTATAGTGGGACTCTTTGCCACGAAGAGCATAATTCCTCTTTATAGAAGACATTAACTGAATTCGTAAAATGAAGGATTTTTGTAGGAAGACTTTAATTAGAAAGATTGTGGAAGTGCTCCCCTTGTGGCTCAGGGCTTAGGAACCCTACTAGTATCCATGAGGATGCGGCTCGCTCAGTGGGTTAAGGGTCCAGTGCTGCAAGGCTCTGGTATAGGTCCAGCAGCAGCTCTGATTCAACCCCTAGCCTGGGAACTTCCGTAGCCACAGAGTGGCTTTGGGGGAGAAAAAAAAAACAAAAAAAAAGACAAGAAGGAAAGAAGAAAGCGAGGAATAGAGAAGTTGAGGACTGAACATCCGGGTTAGTGTCATTTAGAAACGAAGTAGGCTTAGAGGAGGGCCTCTTCAGGTCACATTGTGTAAGTCAGTTGAGTTCTCTGGAGGCAGAATGTCATAAATACCAAGGGAATATAGATCAGCACTGTGGGATAAGTAAGGAAAAGGTTACAGTATGTTTCTCAGTACCCACCAATTGGGAGCTTAGAATTTGAGATGAAAACTCTAATCTTCTTTTAGGCCACCTATGTTCCATGAAGTATATCTTTGAAGCCTTCCATTCTCCTTAGACTTCTGGTTACCAGTTCTTTCTCCAGGTGGAAAGTAGCTGTGTTAAGAACACTTCTCTCTCGATCTCTGTCTCGCTCTAGTAATAAATACGGCATTCAGGGAGTGATAGATGATCATGTTTGAATACTGAGTGAAGTCTTTTATAAGGTCAAAGTCGTACCGCAGTAGTACTTGAAAACACAACAAGACAGAAACACCCCCCCCCCAATCTTTTCTTATTATGTTTTTCCTTTTAGGGCCATGCCTAGAGCATAGGGACATTACCAGGCTAGGGGGCGAACCGGAGCTGCATCTGCAGGCTTACGCCAGAGCCACCGCAATGCCAGATCTGACCTGCATCGTGATCTAGAGCACGGCTTGTGGTCACGTGGGCTCCTTAAGCCACGAGCAGGGCCGGGATAGAGCAGCCCGATCCTCATGGATACCATGCCCGGTTCTGAACCCACTGAGCCACAAGAGGCATTCGCACAGGAGTATTTGTAAACAAATAGTTGCAGAGAAATACAACTCAGATTGTTAGGAATAACTATGCACACCCACTTTGTCTTGTATTTAAGATATTTGATTTTTTACAAAGTTTGTCGCCAAAATACATTATATGTTATGTATATATCTTTGAATATATAAAGAAAACCTATAAAGCAGAGGCTTTGATTCTATCCCTAGCAGTATCTAGTAGTATTGCACATTACTGATCTAGTGTATCTGAACGCTGAAATATGTCGTATAGATTGAGAGAGAGTCCGGACGAGAGACGTTAACAGAGAGAGTGGAGTTAAGTGAGAACAGGAACTCTCTGTTTGAAATATGGAAGGTATTTCAAATTCACATTAGGAAAGTGTTAACTGTCATAATCACTAGAAGTGCCACAGTGACTCGCCGGGTGGATATTTAATGTAGAGTTGAGTGTAGCTTAGAGACAATAATGTACATGCGGCGTTCCCATTGTGGCACACTGGAAGCGAACCCAACCAGGAACCCTGAGGTTGCAGA
Source organism: Phacochoerus africanus (assembly GCF_016906955.1). Taxonomy (NCBI): domain Eukaryota; kingdom Metazoa; phylum Chordata; class Mammalia; order Artiodactyla; family Suidae; genus Phacochoerus; species Phacochoerus africanus. The sequence continues at coordinate 54,770,998 of NC_062546.1, read as the reverse complement.
TTCATCCTGGCCTCACTCGGTGGGTTAAGGATGCGGCGTTGTTGCCGTGAGCCGCGGTATCGGTCGCAGACCTGGCTTGGATCTGCACTGCTGTGGCTGTGGCATAGGCAGCAGCTATGCTCTAATTAGAACCCTAGCCTGGGAACCACCACATGCCACAAGTGTGGCCCTAAACAACAGAAAAATACACACACACACACCACCTCAGACGTAGGTGTGTGTATGTGTACCCGTATATGTGCGTGTGCATGTGTGATATATATATGTTCATGGTATATATATTTACCTATACCTCTATGGTGCACACGTGTGTTGTATACGTACATATATGTATGCACGTATACATGTGTGTGTAGACGTGTGTGTGTGTGTGTTTGCACATGAATGTTTCTGTAAGGAAGTCTCTCTTTGCCCAATCTGCCAACGTAGAAATGGTATATGTATTTGAAGAAACGGAATCTAATGCGTTAGTAATATTACGTTTAATACGAGAGAGAGGTTGAAACTGGCCAAGGACCAGATAGCAAATATCCAGTTTGTGGGCTCTGAGGTCTCTGTTATAACATCTCCCGTCTGTGCTAGTGGCACGAAAAGTAGCCATAAACAATATGCAGATGAACACGACAAGAGAACAGGTATGTCTGACTAGATTACCGGTAGGTAACAACCTTGGTTCCTTTATTTTGTTGCAAGAAGCACAAGATCGGTATATGGAGGCCGTGAAATGTATTGAGAAGTTGCAGCATCAAGTGCAAAAGTAAGATTAAAGCAGCACCGAGAATAAGTGGGATTAAGTACGAAGCACATAAGCAGTACAGTGTAAGAATTATACAGGAAAGATGACAGAAAAGACATCATGGGAAGCCGGGTAAAAATTTCAGTTTTGGGGTGTTGTGAAATTGTTTTCCCCATTTTTCTAGTTTCTCTCATATCCGCAAAACCCTGCTAGAAAAACAACAAAACGGCCAAAACATCTACCTTTCAAAATTTCAGAATTGTGAATGGAACCTGTGGATGTTTGTGTACAATTGGTGTGGTGGTCTTAGCCATGATGTGTGAGAATAATTATGTTGAAATACACATTTTAGGCTTGAAAAGGAAAATGCCGAGTTAAAAGGTACAAACAAAATGCAAGCGGCACAATTGAAGAGCTTCAGAAAAACCGCCGAGTCCAAGTTCGGTAAGTCGGGTTTTTTCTGTCATAACCGAAAAGGAATTTTAATTGTGTACCATATTATATGAGACGTTTTAGAAAATAGGAAGAGTCTCATTGATGAAAAGCAGTCCCGGCATCTATAGTGGGACTCTTGCCACGAAGAGCATAATTCCTCTTTATAGAAGACATAACTGAATTCGTAAAATGAAGGATTTTTGTAGGAAGACTTTAATTAGAAAGATTGTGGAAGTGCTCCCCTTGTGGCTCAGCGGCTTAGGAACCCTACTAGTATCCATGAGGATGCGGCCTCGCTCAGTGGGTTAAGGGTCCAGTGCTGCCAAGGCTCTGGTATAGGTCTCAGCAGCAGCTCTGATTAACCCCTAGCCTGGGAACTTCCGTATGCCACAGGAGTGGCTTTGGGGGAGAAAAAAAAAAACAAAAAAAAAGACAGAAGGAAAGAAAGAAAGCGAGGAATAGAGAAGTTGAGGACTGAACATCCAGGGTTAGTGTCATTTAGAAACGAAGTAGGCTTAGAGGAGGGCCTCTTCAGGTCACATTGTGTAAGTTCAGTTGAGTTCGGAGGCAGAATGTCATAAATACCAGGGAATATAGATCAGCACTGTGGGATAAGTAAGGAAAGGTTACAGTATGTTTCTCCAGTACCCACCAATTGGGAGCTTAGAATTTGAGATGAAAATCTTAATCTTCTTTATAGCGCCACCTCATGTTCCATGAAGTATATCTTTGAAGCCTTCCATTCCTTAGACTTCTGGTTACCATTCTTTCTCCAGGTGGAAAGTAGCTGTGTTAAGAAAACTTCTCTCTGATCTCTGTCTCGCTCTAGTAATAAATTACGGCATTCAGGGAGTGATAGATGATCATGTTTGAATACCTGAGTGAAGTCTTTTATAAGGTCAAAGTCCGTACCGCAGTAGTACTTGAAAAAACAACAAGACAGAAACACCCCCCCCCAATCTTTTCTTATTATGTTTTTCCTTTTAGGGCCATGCCTAGAGCATAGGGACATTACCAGGCTAGGGGGCGAACCGGAGCTGCATCTGCAGGCTTACGCCAGAGCCACCGCAATGCCAGATCTGACCTGCATCTGTGATCTAGAGCACGGCTTGTGGTCACGTGGGCTCCTAGCCAAAGAGACACACGGGTACACACACATGTATATGTGCATACATTATGTACGTATACAACACACGTGTGCACACAAGAGGTATAGGTAAATATATATGCACATGAACATATATATATACACACATGCACACGCACATATACGGGTACACATACACACACCTACGTCTGAGTGTGTGTGTGTGTGTGTCTGTGTGTATTTTTCTGTTGTTGAGGTCCACACTTGTGGCATGTGGTGGTTCCCAGGCTAGGGGTCTAATTAGAGCTATAGCTGCTGCCTATGCCACAGCCACAGCAGTGCACGATCCAAGCCAGGTCTGCGACCGATACCGCAGCTCACGGCAACAACGCCGCATCCTTAACCCACCGAGTGAGGCCAGGGATTGAATCTGCAACCTCAGGGTTCCTGGTTGGGTTCGCTTCCAGTGTGCCACAATGGGAACGCCGCATGTAAATTATTGTTCTCTAAGCTACACTCAACTCTAACATTAAATATCCACACCGGCGAGTCACTGTGGCACTTCTAGTGATTATGACAGTTAACACTTTTCCTAATGTGAATTTGAAATACCTTCCATATTTTCAAACAGAGAGTTCCCTGTTCTCACTTAACTCCACGCTCTCTGTTAACGTCTCTCGTCCGGACTCTCTCTCAATCTATACGACATATTTCAGCGTTCAGATACACTAGATCAGTAATGTAGCAATACTACTAGGATACTGCTAGGGATAGAATCAAAAGCCTCTGCTTTATAGGTTTTCTTTATATATTCAAAGATATATACATAACATATAAATGTATTTTGGACGAGCAAACTTTGTAAAAAATCAAAATATCTTAAATACAAGACAAAGGTGGGTGTGCATAGTATATTCCTAACAATGCTGAGTTGTATTTCTCTGCAACTATTTGTTTACAAATACTCCTGTGCGAATGCCTCTTGTGGCTCAGTGGGTTCAGAACCGGGCATGGTATCCATGAGGACGCGGGCTGCTCTATCCCTGGCCCTGCTCGGTGGCTTAAGGAGCCCACGTGACCACAAGCCGTGCTCTAGATCACAGATGCAGGTCAGATCTGGCATTGCGGTGGCTCTGGCGTAAGCCTGCAGATGCAGCTCCGGTTCGCCCCCTAGCCTGGTAATGTCCCTATGCTCTAGGCATGGCCCTAAAAGGAAAAACATAATAAGAAAAGATTGGGGGGGGGGGTTTCTGTCTTGTTGTGTTTTCAAGCACTACTGCGGTACGGACTTTGACCTTATAAAAGACTTCACTCAGGTATTCAAACATGATCATCTATCACTCCCTGAATGCCGTAATTTATTACTAGAGCGAGACAGAGATCGAGAGAGAAGTGTTCTTAACACAGCTACTTTCCACCTGGAGAAAGAACTGGTAACCAGAAGTCTAAGGAGAATGGAAGGCTTCAAAGATATACTTCATGGAACATGAGGTGGCGCTATAAAGAAGATTAAGAGTTTTCATCTCAAATTCTAAGCTCCCAATTGGTGGGTACTGAGAAACATACTGTAACCTTTTCCTTACTTATCCCACAGTGCTGATCTATATTCCCTTGGTATTTATGACATTCTGCCTCCAGAGAACTCAACTGAACTTACACAATGTGACCTGAAGAGGCCCTCCTCTAAGCCTACTTCGTTTCTAAATGACACTAACCCTGGATGTTCAGTCCTCAACTTCTCTATTCCTCGCTTTCTTTCTTTTCCTTCTTGTCTTTTTTTTGTTTTTTTTTCTCCCCCAAAGCCACTCCTGTGGCATACGGAAGTTCCCAGGCTAGGGGTTGAATCAGAGCTGCTGCTGAGACCCTATACCAGAGCCTTGGCAGCACTGGACCCTTAACCCACTGAGCGAGGCCGCATCCTCATGGATACTAGTAGGGTTCCTAAGCCGCTGAGCCACAAGGGGAGCACTTCCACAATCTTTCTAATTAAAGTCTTCCTACAAAATCCTTCATTTTACGAATTCAGTTAATGTCTTCTATAAAGAGGAATTATGCTCTTCGTGGCAAAGAGTCCCACTATAGATGCCGGGACTGCTTTTCATCAATGAGACTCTTCCTATTTTCTAAAACAGTCTCATATATTATTGGTAACACAATTAAAATTCCTTTTCGGTTATGACAGAAAAAACCCGACTTACCGAACTTGGACTCGGCAGGTTGTTCTGAAGCTCTTCAATTGTGCCCGCTTGCATTTTGTTTGTACCTTTTAACTCGGCATTTTCCTTTTCAAGCCTAAAATGTGTATTTCAACATAATTATTCTCACACATACATGGCTAAGACAACCACACCAATTGTACACAAACATCCACAGGTTCCATCACATAAATTCTGAAATTTTTGAAAGGTAGATGTTTTGGCCGTTTTGTTGTTTTTCTAGCAGGGTTTTGCGGATAATGAGAGAAACTTAGAAAAAATGGGGAAAAACCATTTCACAACACCCCAAAACTGAAATTTTTACCCGGCTTCCCAATGATGTCTTATCTGTCATCTTTCCTGATATAATTCTTACACTGTACTGCTTATGTGCTTCGTACTTAATCCCTACTTATTCTCGGTGCTGCTTTAAAGTCTTACTTTTGCACTTGATGCTGCAATCTTCTCAATACATTTCACGGCCTCCATATACCGATCTTGTGCTTCTTGCAACTAAAATAAAGGAAACCAAGGTTGTTACCTACCGGTAATCTAGTACAGACATACCTGTTCTCTTGTCGTGTTCATCTGCATATTGTTTATGGCTACTTTTCGTGCCACTAGCACAGACGGGAGATGTTATAACAGAGACCTCAGAGCCCACAAACTGGAAATATTTGCTATCTGGTCCTTGGCCAGTTATCAACCTCTCCCCTCCTATTAAACGTAATATTACTAACGCATTAGATTCCATTTCTTCAAATAAATATACACATTTCTACGTTGGCAGATTGGGCAAAGAGAGAACTTCCTTACAGGAAACATTCATGTGCAAACACACACACACACACACACACGGGTACACACACATGTATACGTGCATACATATATGTACGTATACAACACACGTGTGCACACATAGAGGTATAGGTAAATATATATACACATGAACATATATATATACACACATGCACACGCACATATACGGGTACACATACACACACCTACGTCTGAGTGTGTGTGTGTGTGTCTGTGTGTATTTTTCTGTTGTTGAGGGCCACACTTGTGGCATGTGGTGGTTCCCAGGCTAGGGGTCTAATTAGAGCTATAGCTGCTGCCTATGCCACAGCCACAGCAGTGCACGATCCAAGCCAGGTCTGCGACCGATACCGCAGCTCACGGCAACAACGCCGCATCCTTAACCCACCGAGTGAGGCCAGGGATTGAATCTGCAACCTCAGGGTTCCTGGTTGGGTTCGCTTCCAGTGTGCCACAATGGGAACGCCGCATGTACATTATTGTCTTCTAAGCTACACTCAACTCTAACATTAAATATCCACACCGGCGAGTCACTGTGGCACTTCTAGTGATTATGACAGTTAACACTTTTCCTAATGTGAATTTGAAATACCTTCCATATTTTCAAACAGAGAGTTCCCTGTTCTCACTTAACTCCACTCTCTCTGTTAACGTCTCTCGTCCGGACTCTCTCTCAATCTATACGACATATTTCAGCGTTCAGATACACTAGATCAGTAATGTAGCAATACTGCTAGGGATAGAATCAAAAGCCTCTGCTTTATAGGTTTTCTTTATATATTCAAAGATATATACATATATGTACGAGCAAACTTTGTAAAAAATCAAAATATCTTAAATACAAGACAAAGGTGGGTGTGCATAGTATATTCCTAACAATGCTGAGTTGTATTTCTCTGCAACTATTTGTTTACAAATACTCCTGTGCGAATGCCTCTTGTGGCTCAGTGGGTTCAGAACCGGGCATGGTATCCATGAGGATGCGGGCTGCTCTATCCCTGGCCCTGCTCGGTGGCTTAAGGAGCCCACGTGACCACAAGCCGTGCTCTAGATCACAGATGCAGGTCAGATCTGGCATTGCGGTGGCTCTGGCGTAAGCCTGCAGATGCAGCTCCGGTTCGCCCCCTAGCCTGGTAATGTCCCTATGCTCTAGGCATGGCCCTAAAAGGAAAAACATAATAAGAAAAGATTGGGGGGGTGGGTTCTGTCTTGTTGTGTTTTCAAGCACTACTGCGGTACGGACTTTGACCTTATAAAAGACTTCACTCAGGTATTCAAACATGATCATCTATCACTCCCTGAATGCCGTAATTTATTACTAGAGCGAGACAGAGATCGAGAGAGAAGTGTTCTTAACACAGCTACTTTCCACCTGGAGAAAGAACTGGTAACCAGAAGTCTAAGGAGAATGGAAGGCTTCAAAGATATACTTCATGGAACATGAGGTGGCGCTATAAAGAAGATTAAGAGTTTTCATCTCAAATTCTAAGCTCCCAATTGGTGGGTACTGAGAAACATACTGTAACCTTTTCCTTACTTATCCCACAGTGCTGATCTATATTCCCTTGGTATTTATGACATTCTGCCTCCAGAGAACTCAACTGAACTTACACAATGTGACCTGAAGAGGCCCTCCTCTAAGCCTACTTCGTTTCTAAATGACACTAACCCTGGATGTTCAGTCCTCAACTTCTCTATTCCTCGCTTTCTTTCTTTCCTTCTTGTCTTTTTTTTTTTTTTTTTCTCCCCCAAAGCCACTCCTGTGGCATACGGAAGTTCCCAGGCTAGGGGTTGAATCAGAGCTGCTGCTGAGACCTATACCAGAGCCTTGGCAGCACTGGACCCTTAACCCACTGAGCGAGGCCGCATCCTCATGGATACTAGTAGGGTTCCTAAGCCGCTGAGCCACAAGGGGAGCACTTCCACAATCTTTCTAATTAAAGTCTTCCTACAAAAATCCTTCATTTTACGAATTCAGTTAATGTCTTCTATAAAGAGGAATTATGCTCTTCGTGGCAAAGAGTCCCACTATAGATGCCGGGACTGCTTTTCATCAATGAGACTCTTCCTATTTTCTAAAACAGTCTCATATAATATTGGTAACACAATTAAAATTCCTTTTCGGTTATGACAGAAAAAACCCGACTTACCGAACTTGGACTCGGCAGGTTATTCTGAAGCACTTCAATTGTGCCCGCTTGCATTTTGTTTGTAACCTTTTAACTTGGCATTTTCCTTTTCAAGCCTAAAATGTGTATTTCAACATAATTATTCTCACACATACATGGCTAAGACAACCACACCAATTGTACACAAACATCCACAGGTTCCATTACATAAATTCTGAAATTTTTGAAAGGTAGATGTTTTGGCCGTTTTGTTGTTTTTCTAGCAGGGTTTTGCGGATAATGAGAGAAACTTAGAAATAATGGGGAAAAACCATTTCACAACACCCCAAAACTGAAATTTTTACCCGGCTTCCCAATGATGTCTTATCTGTCATCTTTCCTGATATAATTCTTACACTGTACTGCTTATGTGCTTCGTACTTAATCCCTACTTATTCTCGGTGCTGCTTTAAATCTTACTTTTGCACTTGATGCTGCATCTTCTCAATACATTTCACGGCCTCCATATACCGATCTTGTGCTTCTTGCAACTAAAATAAAGGAAACCAAGGTTGTTACCTACCGGTAATCTAGTACAGACATACCTGTTCTCTTGTCGTGTTCATCTGCATATTGTTTATGGCTACTTTTCGTGCCACTAGCACAGACGGGAGATGTTATAACAGAGACCTCAGAGCCCACAAACTGGAAATATTTGCTATCTGGTCCTTGGCCAGTTATCAACCTCTCCCCTCGTATTAAACGTAATATTATTAACGCATTAGATTCCATTTCTTCAAATACATATACACATTTCTACGTTGGCAGATTGGGCAAAGAGAGAACTTCCTTACAGGAAACATTCATGTGCAAACACACACACACACAAATACACACGTGTACACATACACACATGGGACACAAACACATGTATATGTGCATACATATATGTACGTATACAACACACGTGTGCACACATAGAGGTATAGGTAAATATATATACACATGAACATATATATATACACACATGCACACGCACATATACGGGTACACATACACACACCTACGTCTGTGTGTGTGTGTGTGTGTGTGTGTCTGTGATTTTTTTGTTGTTGAGGGCCACACTTGTGGCATGTGGTGGTTCCCAGGCTAGGGGTCTAATTAGAGCTATAGCTGCTGCCTATGCCACAGCCACAGCAGTGCAGGATCCAAGCCAGGTCTGCGACCGATACCGCAGCTCACGGCAACAACGCCGCATCCTTAACCCACCGAGTGAGGCCAGGGATTGAATCTGCAACCTCAGGGTTCCTGGTTGGGTTCGCTTCCAGTGTGCCACAATGGGAACGCCGCATGTACATTATTGTCTTCTAAGCTACACTCAACTCTAACATTAAATATCCACACCGGCGAGTCACTGTGGCACTTCTAGTGATTATGACAGTTAACACTTTTCCTAATGTGAATTTGAAATACCTTCCATATTTTCAAACAGAGAGTTCCCTGTTCTCACTTAACTCCACTCTCTCTGTTAACGTCTCTCGTCCGGACTCTCTCTCAATCTATACGACATATTTCAGCGTTCAGATACACTAGATCAGTAATGTAGCAATACTACTAGGATACTGCTAGGGATAGAATCAAAAGCCTCTGCTTTATAGGTTTTCTTTATATATTCAAAGATATATACATAACATATAAATGTATTTTGGACGAGCAAACTTTGTAAAAAATCAAAATATCTTAAATACAAGACAAAGGTGGGTGTGCATAGTATATTCCTAACAATGCTGAGTTGTATTTCTCTGCAACTATTTGTTTACAAATACTCCTGTGCGAATGCCTCTTGTGGCTCAGTGGGTTCAGAACCGGGCATGGTATCCATGAGGATGCGGGCTGCTCTATCCCTGGCCCTGCTCGGTGGCTTAAGGAGCCCACGTGACCACAAGCCGTGCTCTAGATCACAGATGCAGGTCAGATCTGGCATTGCGGTGGCTCTGGCGTAAGCCTGCAGATGCAGCTCCGGTTCGCCCCCTAGCCTGGTAATGTCCCTATGCTCTAGGCATGGCCCTAAAAGGAAAAACATAATAAGAAAAGATTGGGGGGGGGGGTGTTTCTGTCTTGTTGTGTTTTCAAGTACTACTGCGGTACGGACTTTGACCTTATAAAAGACTTCACTCAGGTATTCAAACATGATCATCTATCACTCCCTGAATGCCGTAATTTATTACTAGAGCGAGACAGAGATCGAGAGAGAAGTGTTCTTAACACAGCTACTTTCCACCTGGAGAAAGAACTGGTAACCAGAAGTCTAAGGAGAATGGAAGGCTTCAAAGATATACTTCATGGAACATGAGGTGGCGCTAAAAAGAAGATTAAGAGTTTTCATCTCAAATTCTAAGCTCCCAATTGGTGGGTACTGAGAAACATACTGTAACCTTTTCCTTACTTATCCCACAGTGCTGATCTATATTCCCTTGGTATTTATGACATTCTGCCTCCAGAGAACTCAACTGAACTTACACAATGTGACCTGAAGAGGCCCTCCTCTAAGCCTACTTCGTTTCTAAATGACACTAACCCTGGATGTTCAGTCCTCAACTTCTCTATTCCTCGCTTTCTTTCTTTCCTTCTTGTCTTTTTTTTGTTTTTTTTTCTCCCCCAAAGCCACTCCTGTGGCATACGGAAGTTCCCAGGCTAGGGGTTGAATCAGAGCTGCTGCTGAGACCTATACCAGAGCCTTGGCAGCACTGGACCCTTAACCCACTGAGCGAGGCCGCATCCTCATGGATACTAGTAGGGTTCCTAAGCCGCTGAGCCACAAGGGGAGCACTTCCACAATCTTTCTAATTAAAGTCTTCCTACAAAAATCCTTCATTTTACGAATTCAGTTAATGTCTTCTATAAAGAGGAATTATGCTCTTCGTGGCAAAGAGTCCCACTATAGATGCCGGGACTGCTTTTCATCAATGAGACTCTTCCTATTTTCTAAAACAGTCTCATATAATATTGGTAACACAATTAAAATTCCTTTTCGGTTATGACAGAAAAAACCCGACTTACCGAACTTGGACTCGGCAGGTTTTTCTGAAGCTCTTCAATTGTGCCCGCTTGCATTTTGTTTGTACCTTTTAACTCGGCATTTTCCTTTTCAAGCCTAAAATGTGTATTTCAACATAATTATTCTCACACATACATGGCTAAGACAACCACACCAATTGTACACAAACATCCACAGGTTCCATCACATAAATTCTGAAATTTTTGAAAGGTAGATGTTTTGGCCGTTTTGTTGTTTTTCTAGCAGGGTTTTGCGGATAATGAGAGAAACTTAGAAAAAATGGGGAAAAACCATTTCACAACACCCCAAAACTGAAATTTTTACCCGGCTTCCCAATGATGTCTTATCTGTCATCTTTCCTGATATAATTCTTACACTGTACTGCTTATGTGCTTCGTACTTAATCCCTACTTATTCTCGGTGCTGCTTTAAGTCTTACTTTTGCACTTGATGCTGCAACTTCTCAATACATTTCACGGCCTCCATATACCGATCTTGTGCTTCTTGCAACTAAAATAAAGGAAACCAAGGTTGTTACCTACCGGTAATCTAGTACAGACATACCTGTTCTCTTGTCGTGTTCATCTGCATATTGTTTATGGCTACTTTTCGTGCCACTAGCACAGACGGGAGATGTTATAACAGAGACCTCAGAGCCCACAAACTGGAAATATTTGCTATCTGGTCCTTGGCCAGTTATCAACCTCTCCCCTCCTATTAAACGTAATATTACTAACGCATTAGATTCCATTTCTTCAAATACATATACACATTTCTACGTTGGCAGATTGGGCAAAGAGAGAACTTCCTTACAGGAAACATTCATGTGCAAACACACACACACACACGTGTACACACACACACATGGGTACACACACATGTATACGTGCATACATATATGTACGTATACAACACACGTGTGCACACATAGAGGTATAGGTAAATATATATACACATGAACATATATATATACACACATGCACACGCACATATACGGGTACACATACACACACCTACGTCTGAGTGTGTGTGTGTGTGTGTGTATTTTTCTGTTGTTTAGGGCCACACTTGTGGCATGTGGTGGTTCCCAGGCTAGGGGTCTAATTAGAGCTATAGCTGCTGCCTATGCCACAGCCACAGCAGTGCACGATCCAAGCCAGGTCTGCGACCGATACCGCAGCTCACGGCAACAACGCCGCATCCTTAACCCACCGAGTGAGGCCAGGGATTGAATCTGCAACCTCAGGGTTCCTGGTTGGGTTCGCTTCCAGTGTGCCACAATGGGAACGCCGCATGTACATTATTGTCTTCTAAGCTACACTCAACTCTAACATTAAATATCCACACCGGCGAGTCACTGTGGCACTTCTAGTGATTATGACAGTTAACACTTTTCCTAATGTGAATTTGAAATACCTTCCATATTTTCAAACAGAGAGTTCCCTGTTCTCACTTAACTCCACTCTCTCTGTTAACGTCTCTCGTCCGGACTCTCTCTCAATCTATACGACATATTTCAGCGTTCAGATACACTAGATCAGTAATGTAGCAATACTACTAGGATACTGCTAGGGATAGAATCAAAAGCCTCTGCTTTATAGGTTTTCTTTATATATTCAAAGATATATACATAACATATAAATGTATTTTGGACGAGCAAACTTTGTAAAAAATCAAAATATCTTAAATACAAGACAAAGGTGGGTGTGCATAGTATATTCCTAACAATGCTGAGTTGTATTTCTCTGCAACTATTTGTTTACAAATACTCCTGTGCGAATGCCTCTTGTGGCTCAGTGGGTTCAGAACCGGGCATGGTATCCATGAGGATGCGGGCTGCTCTATCCCTGGCCCTGCTCGGTGGCTTAAGGAGCCCACGTGACCACAAGCCGTGCTCTAGATCACAGATGCAGGTCAGATCTGGCATTGCGGTGGCTCTGGCGTAAGCCTGCAGATGCAGCTCCGGTTCGCCCCCTAGCCTGGTAATGTCCCTATGCTCTAGGCATGGCCCTAAAAGGAAAAACATAATAAGAAAAGATTGGGGGGGGGGTTTCTGTCTTGTTGTGTTTTCAAGCACTACTGCGGTACGGACTTTGACCTTATAAAAGACTTCACTCAGGTATTCAAACATGATCATCTATCACTCCCTGAATGCCGTAATTTATTACTAGAGCGAGACAGAGATCGAGAGAGAAGTGTTCTTAACACAGCTACTTTCCACCTGGAGAAAGAACTGGTAACCAGAAGTCTAAGGAGAATGGAAGGCTTCAAAGATATACTTCATGGAACATGAGGTGGCGCTAAAAAGAAGATTAAGAGTTTTCATCTCAAATTCTAAGCTCCCAATTGGTGGGTACTGAGAAACATACTGTAACCTTTTCCTTACTTATCCCACAGTGCTGATCTATATTCCCTTGGTATTTATGACATTCTGCCTCCAGAGAACTCAACTGAACTTACACAATGTGACCTGAAGAGGCCCTCCTCTAAGCCTACTTCGTTTCTAAATGACACTAACCCTGGATGTTCAGTCCTCAACTTCTCTATTCCTCGCTTTCTTTCTTTCCTTCTTGTCTTTTTTTTGTTTTTTTTCTCCCCCAAAGCCACTCCTGTGGCATACGGAAGTTCCCAGGCTAGGGGTTGAATCAGAGCTGCTGCTGCTGAGACCTATACCAGAGCCTTGGCAACACTGGACCCTTAACCCACTGAGCGAGGCCGCATCCTCATGGATACTAGTAGGGTTCCTAAGCCGCTGAGCCACAAGGGGAGCACTTCCACAATCTTTCTAATTAAAGTCTTCCTACAAAAATCCTTCATTTTACGAATTCAGTTAATGTCTTCTATAAAGAGGAATTATGCTCTTCGTGGCAAAGAGTCCCACTATAGATGCCGGGACTGCTTTTCATCAATGAGACTCTTCCTATTTTCTAAAACAGTCTCATATAATATTGGTAACACAATTAAAATTCCTTTTCGGTTATGACAGAAAAAACCCGACTTACCGAACTTGGACTCGGCAGGTTTTTCTGAAGCTCTTCAATTGCGCCCGCTTGCATTTTGTTTGTACCTTTTAACTCGGCATTTTCCTTTTCAAGCCTAAAATGTGTATTTCAACATAATTATTCTCACACATACATGGCTAAGACAACCACACCAATTGTACACAAACATCCACAGGTTCCATCACATAAATTCTGAAATTTTTGAAAGGTAGATGTTTTGGCCGTTTTGTTGTTTTTCTAGCAGGGTTTTGCGGATAATGAGAGAAACTTAGAAAAAATGGGGAAAAACCATTTCACAACACCCCAAAACTGAAATTTTTACCCGGCTTCCCAATGATGTCTTATCTGTCATCTTTCCTGATATAATTCTTACACTGTACTGCTTATGTGCTTCGTACTTAATCCCTACTTATTCTCGGTGCTGCTTTAAGTCTTACTTTTGCACTTGATGCTGCATCTTCTCAGTACATTTCACGGCCTCCATATACCGATCTTGTGCTTCTTGCAACTAAAATAAAGGAAACCAAGGTTGTTACCTACCGGTAATCTAGTACAGACATACCTGTTCTCTTGTCGTGTTCATCTGCATATTGTTTATGGCTACTTTTCGTGCCACTAGCACAGACGGGAGATGTTATAACAGAGACCTCAGAGCCCACAAACTGGAAATATTTGCTATCTGGTCCTTGGCCAGTTATCAACCTCTCCCCTCCTATTAAATGTAATATTATTAATGCATTAGATTCCATTTCTTCAAATAAATATACACATTTCTACGTTGGCAGATTGGGCAAAGAGAGAATTTCCTTACAGGAAACATTCTTGTGTAAACACAGACACACACGTGTAAATACACACGTGTACACATATACATATGGGTACACACATACATGTGCACACACATGTATATGTGCATACATATGTGTATGTATACAACATACGTTTGCACACATGTAGGTATATATAAATATATATACACACATACACATGCATATGTACGTGTGTACGCACACACATGTCTTTGTGTGTGTGTGTGTGCATTTTTTTGTTGTTTAGGGCCACTCTTGTGGCATGTGGTGGTTCCCAGGCTAGGGGTCTAATTAGAGCTATAGCTGCTGCCTATGCCACAGCCACAGCAGTGCAGGATCCAAGCCACGTCTGCGACCGATACCGCAGCTCACGGCAACAACGCCGCATCCTTAACCCACCGAGTGAGGCCAGGGATTGAATCTGCAACCTCAGGGTTCCTGGTTGGGTTCGCTTCCAGTGTGCCACAATGGGAACGCCGCATGTACATTATTGTCTTCTAAGCTACACTCAACTCTAACATTAAATATCCACACTGGCGAGTCACTGTGGCACTTTTGGTGATTGTGAAAATTAACACTGCTTTTTGTGACAACCAGAGGTGTAGTGGGCTATTTTAGAGAGACAGTATCTACTCAGGAGCCAGCTTGTATGACTCTGTTTCAATCCCATCCATTGTTAGCCCCATGTCCTTGAACAAATTCAATTTTCCTTCTCAGTTTCTCCCTCTGTAAATTCGAGATAATAATAGCATCTACCTCACTGGGATATTGGGAAGATTACATTCGGTAATACACATAATGTACTTCGATGACTGTGTGGCTCTAGCAAGTGCTAAGTGTTTGCCATCAGCATTATTCCTCTTGCTATACTGTATGTTCTCAACAATTTAATATTTAGGCACCTAGCATGCCAACGGACATGGTCTCATATACAAATCACCCTCAAATCAGTCATTTTAGTGAAAGTTGTTGTGTGTGGGGAGTTTGAGGCCCAGAATATATGCCCAGTACTTCAAAACCTTCCATTAATTCCACCAAACAACTAGTACTTTTTTCCACTTATATAGTCATTTGGAACTTACTTCCTCTCTGCACCACTCAGTGGGCAGTGATCACAGACTACAATGCAGAGAGCACCTCCTGGATTGAGTGGTATAAGACTTCCATGACCTTTGGAGGAATCAATCCATTGGCATGGCTATTAGGTCAAAGTTCTGAATCGGTTTATTCCCAGGGACTGTTTATTTTGACCTATTCTAGCAAGGACTCAGATGAGAAAATTCAGCTTATGGAGAATGGATATCAGAAAAGCTGTTCTTGGAAGTTCCCACTGTGGTGCAGTGGAAACAAATCTGACTGGTATCCATGCGCACGTGGGTTTGATCCCTGGCTTCACTCCATGGGTTAGGGATCCAGCATTGACCTTGAGCTGTGAGGCAGGTCCCAGACGTGACTCTGATCCTGAGTTGCTCTGGTTGTGGTTTAGGCTGGCAGCTGCAGTTCTGATTCCACCCGTAGCCTGGGAACTTCCATACACTATGGGCACAGCCCTAAAAAAAGCAAAACACAAAAACAAAAAGAAAAGCTATTCTCAGAACTTTACAGTTAGTCAAATGCTATCAATCTGTAAATTCCACTTTTAGCTTCATACTAAAGAAAATTAGATTTTTTTTTATAGTGAGGGCAAAAATGAACATTTAATTGAACAATTCTTCCCTATGAGTTTCCATTTTGTATTTACTGATTAAAATACCATTTAATAAAAGCTTTTTCATACCAATATCTCCACAAGGAAATTATGCATATGATAAAAGTGCTTAAACTTATCCTAGTAACACTTAAGCTAAAATATTTTCAGTTTATGCAAGGACTGGTGCCATGCATATAGTTTCATATTCCCTGTTAGACAAATTTATACTTAAGACAAGATTATCTCTTATGAAAAAAAATTAAACAGAGTAAAAATGACAGGATAAACTGTTCTGCACGATGAGAATAGGGTCAATGACAGGAGGAACAGTCAGAGAAAGCTTCGTGCGAAAGGAAGGAGAGACTGGAAGCCCTGTCTGAATAAATGGAGGATTAGGTGACAGGAAAAGAAAGGGAAAAGACAGAAAGGACAGCATGAGGAAGGGCAAAGAAAAGGTGACACCAGCCAGTTAACTCACAGGAGAAAATCCAACAGCAGGGAATAAAACGAGTCAGCACAGTGACTTGAAAAGGAATGTTCACAGCAGCATTATTTATAGCCCCAATGTGGAAACAACCCAAAGGCCCATCAGCTGATGAGTGGGTCAATGTTTTGACCATGTAACACTGTACTGTTCCACAAGGAACAGACATGGAAGTGCTGATAATGGGCTCTACCATGGAGGAACCTTGAGAACTTTATGTCAAATGAAAAAAGCTAACCACAAAGGACAAAATTCCATGTGAGCGCATTTGTATGAAACCCTCAGAACAGGCACAGCTATGGAGACAGGAATTAGCCTGGTGGTTGCCTGGGGCTGAGGGAGATGGGGGCTTTGAGCGACCCCGAAGAGATACAGGGTTTCTTTTTGGGGTGATGGTCCAAAATTGATTGTGGTGAAAGTTGCACAACTCTGAATAAACTAGTAGATACTGAACTACACATCTTAAAGGAGTGGATTATATGACCTATGAAGCATACATATCTCAATACGTTTTTTTTTTAATCCAATGGTAGCATCTAGATAATTTCTTAATTCTTTATTTTGGCTATGCAAACTAGACAAGATCTAAATATCTCCATGCATTTACAATACAGTTAATTTGAAAAGAAAATAAAGGCAATGCCTAACTTCAACCAGTTTGTAGAATGACCTCATCGCACAAGATAATGTGAAATCCAAGAAAGAAATATCCACACATTCTATACTCTTTCACAAAAGTGAAGATGAGAAATGACAGTTTTCTGGAACACTCCTTAAACAGTATCCTCTGACTTTTATCTGGCTTGCCTCATCATGGTGATAGAGACATCACTAAAACTTACTGTTTAATAGAAAAAAACAGACTCTCAAGTTCTGTGAGGAATGATGCATCATTCTCTACTTTCCCAAGGGGAAATAGCCTAAGAAAAATTATATAATACAAAACATCAGAATAAAAGTCAGAGTTTAAGAGATAAGCGCATTATAAAGCAATAAAATGGTAATGAAATAATGGTAATGAAAATAAAAAAGAAAGCTGTCCTTGAAAATTAGTCTCCTGAAACACTTTGTGTTATACATTAACTGTGGACACTCACATTTAACAATCTCAAACATACTTGACTTGTGATTTGTAATTTTTTTTAAATCTTATGCCTCATCTTCTAAATTAGCACAATAATGTGACTTGACTTCCAGCGAAGCCTCTGACCTGGACAGCTTTTTTAGTTTATCAGCCAGTAATCATTTTTTAAATTCTTTTTTTTTTTTTTGCTTTTTTAGGGTTGCACTCACGGCATATGGAGGTTCCCAGGCTAGGGGTCCAATTACAGCTACAGCTGCCAGCCTACAACACAGCCACAGGAACATGGGATCCTTAATCTATCTACTAAGCAAGGCCAGGGATCGAACTTGCAACCTCATGGTTCCTAGTCAGATTCGCTTGTGCTGTGCCATGACGGGAACTCCCAGCCAGTTCTTGTTGATGCTGTCCCATAACTGCCTAATAAGATACACTGCCACTGATTTTATAAATCACCCTATTATTATTTATATTAATAACAGATAACTCCAACATAGGTAATTCAAAAACTATCCCCACAGACATCAACTCACCTTCTTCCCTTCACATGTGCACCTTCCAGCTCATGTCATTTGGTGAAAGATTCAGAAGGTGTTACCCTCTTGCCTTATCAACATTAAGTTACTTAGAAGACAGATTCACCCTTGCCACCCACTCCTCCACCCTCGCCAATGAACTGGCAGAGCTTTACCACCTCCTGAAATCTCATAAAGAAATGGATGTGAAAAAGAAATAGAATAAGGGCATCCTCTTGCTGCCCAGCAGGTTAAGGATCCAGTGTTGTCACTGCAGTGGTTTGGGGCTGTGGTGTGGGTTCCATCCCTGGCCCTGGAACTTCCACATGCCCTAGGCACAGCCCACCACCCTGCCCCCCAAAAAAGAAAGAAAGAAATAGGAAAAAATAGGTGTATAGGTCGAACAAGTAATGGTAAATTCCACGCTGTGTAACATCTTCCTTCCTTTTTCTTAGAGGCTCCAATTACCTTCCGATTTCCCACTGTAAATCAACTCTACCTCACTATAATTAAGAATGAAACCAAACCCAAACAGAGTTCCTCACACATTCAATCCTATGCTCAAGTCCTTCCAACTGATTCCTCACTCAGAATAAAAATGAGGCCATGCCCATGGCCTCCAGGGCCCTTGATAACCTGGCCTCCACCTGCCTCCCTGACTGCAGCCCCTGCTGCCCTCCCCCCAACCCACTTCATGCAGGCGCCTCATGAATCCTGCCACCTCACATTAGGCTGAAAATGGGAATCCAATGCCAAACTAATCAATCAGAGAGCTACAGTTCAATCTGGGTTGGACAAACTCATATCAAATAAGAGCAGTTCAGGCGTGAAATGAGAATGAGGAACCAATCATTCGTAAAAATGGTCAAAGTAAATTATAAGTAGCAATGGGAAGATTAAGTCAAATGCAGGTCTGCCAAAACTCACCACATGGGTGCCAGATTATGGTTTGATGAAAAGGAGATGCCTTTAAAGAGTTGAGACGCCATAAGAATACATGATTTGAGATTGAAATATTTCCAAACTTACATCAAATGGACATGAATAAAAATAACACTGTACCAAAGAGAAAGGTCTGAAAAGCTACTGAAGGAAAAGAACTATGAGACACAGCACTCATACATGAGTCCATCTGGGAAATCTTGATGGGCTGGCAAGGTCATCCACACAAGCGAATCTTAATATCAAAATACTCATTTGAGGTATGAGCATTTCATTTATCTTCTCCATCATGATCTCACAATGTGGTGACACAGAGATGGAAATTATCATCTTAGCACCATAACAGTACATCGTTAACAAACGTCTACATCTACGAACAATTTATACCATCATCTCTTACAATTGCATAGGTGACACAATGTCTTTACCCAAAGCCAAGCACCTCTCAGGTCTAATTTTTGTTTGCTGATTACAAGGTAGGCTTTTAAGCTGATTGATAGCATATACATATCTATATAGATATATAGACATATAGATATCAGTTTTGACATTCAACTAGATTCCGTTGTGGTCATCATAAATGTTACTCTGAACTTCCCTTCAGCAAGTCTGAGAATCCCTTCTCTTTCTGGATACTTACTGCTCTCTGTGTTTTCACATTTTCACCCTGAGACAGCCTCTCCTTGAGAAGATGAAGCTCATTGGTTAACTTCTTAAGGCTTTCCTCCATCATCAGAGTTTCCTTTTCCCTTTGGTCTTGAAAGGTCTTCAGGATATCCTGAAACTGTTCTTGGCTATCCATTACCATCTTCTCTTTGCTGTCAGTTTTGTTTTGTGCATAATCCAGCTGTTGTCGCAGAAACAGGTTTTCACTCTCTAGTTGGGCTAATCTCTCCTCCAAGTGCTCCTGCTTGCCCATGTATTCCTTCACTTTGCCTTGTTCATGTCGACACAGGTCTTCACTTTCCTTCTTCTGACACTGTGCTTGGCTCAGTTCTCTCTGTACCTGTTCTAACACCAAAGACTTTTCTCTGAGAGAATCTCTCGTGTGATGCAGCTCAATGTCTAGGCTATTGAATTTACTTTCGGTTTCAGACAATTGCTGCAAAAGTAGCTCATTATGATCTTTCAGGTTAGACATCTCCAAATTCATTTTGTCCTGTAAGCATAGCCACTCATCTCTTGCTCTCTGAAAGGTGAGTTCCAGGTCTCTTTTTGATGTCTGACTTTGCTGATGGTCATGCATGGCAGTAGTCAGCTTGGAACAATATAATGCAACATCTGTTTCCAGGCTTTCTTTCTTTTGTTCTTCCTTCTTCAGTTTAGACTTCAGCCTTGTATTCTCAGCTGTCAGATCATGAAGCTGTCCACTGTATGTTTGTGTCAATTTTTCCTCATTAAGTTTTATTGTCTTTTGAAGTTCATCATTCTTTTGTTTTACAATTTCAATGTCCTCTAAATATTTCTTTTCCTTTTCCTGGTTCTCATTTTTTATTGTGTCTATTTCTTGTTTTAACGTGGCAATTTCATCCTGCATCATGAGATTTTCATGCGACAGATTTGTTGCTTTTTCGTGACTATCAGAAACCTAAGTAAAAGCAAAGGAGATTTTTAGCCTGTACTCAATAAACTGACCCATGCTTTCCTCTGAAATGAAACACTAGTCTATGTGTTTATTCAATGAGATGACTGCAGTGAGTGGCAATCCAACTGGACAGAAATAAAGGTTGGATACATCTCTCAGACTTTCCACAAGCAGGAATCCCCTGAAGTTCAAAAATTGAATGGAAGACAATCACTCCATGAAAGGAAAAAGGAAACCACAAGCAGCAGCTCAGGATTAGAGAAGCCCTTCTCTGAATTAGACAAAGCCCAGAAGGCTTACAATAAAAAATGAACAAATCTGACTATACTTAAGCATGGCTTCTGATGTCTAATGTGTCCAGCCACCCTACAGGAAGAGCCTTTTCTCTGTACATGCTTTGAACAGACCAAATTTCCTAAGGTGTTTTCTTCCAGAGAATAGTTCATAAATATTTAAACTTCCTAACATGTCTTACAGTCAGTTGCAAGAATTACACCTACTGATAACCGACAAAGCTAGCCACTGTACTAATCGATTCCCTCTCTAGGACATTTCTAGAATGAAGAGATTAAAAACATAAGCAAGGTCTTCTGTTTCTACTATGAATCTGCTTACACGAAATGACAAGTACTTCTGGAGTATGACACATAGAAACCCAAAATAAGCTTGAGGTTTCACTCTTGGTGAATACACTAATGGTAAATCAGGTCAAACGCATAGAGGTCTTCTTAGAAAATCATGAGAGTATTTGCTGCTGCAATAACTTTTATTTCCTCTTATTAATGTTAGAATATTAATCAGTGGTAAATAGGTGGGACATTCAATTGAACTCTTTTACTAAAAATAAGATACTTCTCAATAAATTATAACTAAGCATATACTGTGGCCTATCTATCACTATTCTCAAAAGTTCCTTGCACTGAAATAGGATACCACATGGAGCAAAGTGGTAAGTTTCTCACAAGGAGAAGGATGACATCCAACATAGGGTCTCTGAACTGGCCCTCCAGACTTCCTCCCTGTCATCAGTGGAAGTGATGATGTCCCGGTTAATCTATCAAGGAAGTAAAATCACTGGTGAAACCAAGAATATCTATTATGACTACTAGTAGTTTGCAATTATGGAGAGTTCATCAGTTCCTATGGAAAATATTAAAGGCCTCTCCTTGGATGAGGCTGTTGTAAATGTCACGACATGACTGCTGCAGACAATGGATCGGAATTAAAAGGGTTACTTTAGGAGTTCCCGCTATGTCTCAG
This sequence comes from Phacochoerus africanus, assembly GCF_016906955.1. Taxonomy (NCBI): domain Eukaryota; kingdom Metazoa; phylum Chordata; class Mammalia; order Artiodactyla; family Suidae; genus Phacochoerus; species Phacochoerus africanus. The sequence goes on along the minus strand of NC_062546.1, from coordinate 54,749,192 downwards.
TGGGTTACAAATCAGACTGCAGCAGCTCAAGTCACTGTGGAGGTATGGGTTTGATCCCCAGCCAGAGGTGGTGAGTTCCAGGATCTGGTGTTGCCCCAGTTGTAGTGCACTCAATCCCTGGCCCAGAAACTTTCATGTGCTGTGGGGGAAGCCACCAAAATTACAAAAAATGTTACTTTACCCAAAGGGCCAGAAATGCCACCTGCCCCCACAAATACACTTATATAAGCTCTAAAAATGCTATATAGCTTCTGGGATACACAGTGCTGGTTTTTAAAATATATACATACGGAAGTACATACACACACATTTTGGCTTCTACAACCTGTGGACACATTTCTTTAGGTTTTTGGTCTCATACCTTTTAAAAGGAGTCAAAAGCTTAAGGGCAGAAATTGAAGGAAGAAAATGTTGAAAGGAAGTGACATTCTTTAAGCACAAAGATAGTTATCCCACATGAACCATTCAAATTTTAAAATAAATGATAACTAAATTAATCGCAGAGCAAAAATACAGGCAGGTAAGGTGTGGTGAAAGAAAATTCCTTTACACGCTGTTCACTCCATCATAGATTAAAAGCACTGTATTTTAATTTAGCCTGTATTTTCACATAAAAAACTCAAAATTGGAATTCCCTGATGGCTGAGCCAGTTAAAGATCCAGGGTTGTCACTGTTGTGGCTCAGGTCACTGCTGCTGTGCGGGTTCAACCCCTGACCCAGAAACTTCTGCATGCTCTGGGCCAAACAGAGCTAAAGAAACAAACAAAAAGCCAAAATGAAGCCATGGATTTGAAGTAAGAACATTATTTTGCTGGAGTTCCCACTGTGACTCAATGGGATCAGTGGCATCACTGCATGGCTTTGGTCTGGTCTGGTTTGGTCTCCGGCAAATGCGGCTTGGAGTTGCCTGGGAATTCCATATGCTGCTGGGTGGCCAAGAAAGAAAAAAAAAGAAAAGCAAAGGAAAAAGTAGACCTATGCCCATGAGTGGGATTGCTGGGTCATATGATTGTTCTATGCATAGTTTTCTAAGGTCCCTCTGTACTGTTCTCCATAGTGGTTGTACCACGTTAGAATATTACTTTGTTGAATGGACCCAAAATGACAATCATTACTTTCATGAGGAAGCTCAATTTACCTAGCATCCCTCCATTCATGAAATATATACAGGGCTCTTAGAAGCCAAGAAGTGCAAGTGAATAATTTAGCTGTAAATGGCAGGGTTCATAATTAGGAGGAGATGACATTTTATTTGTTTCAGACCTAAATGATACATATTAAATAAAAGGGATATGATAAATAATACTGGTGAAATGGTGTCAGAATGAACATTTCACCAAGGATTAATTTACCTGGTTCAGCCTATCTCTCACAGCCTTCAATTCCCCTTGTAGTCCTTCGACAGTGAGTTCAAGTTGCTGTTTCAATTCAGTTTCTTTACTACATTGCTCTTCTTCTCTTCTTAACTGCTGTCTAATTTCTTCAGATAATATATCTGCCTTTTTTCTTTGCTCTTCTTCTTGTTTTAAGGATAATCTGTGGATAAATATGCTTACCTTAAAATTTGTCTTGTTAGAAAGAAAAAGTTCATTCAATGATCTGGCTCTTCACACACTGGTGTAATATCCCAATGATATGTCTGTCTCTGTTCTCCAATTATTTTTCACTTCTAGGTCTCATGGTTTTAATTTTTAAATTTTTTATTATAGTTAATTGAGAACGTTCTATTTCTCCTTACAGCAAAGTGACCCAGACATACATGTATATACACTCTTTTTCTCCTATTCTCTTCCAAAATGTTCTATCACAAGTGAGTGGATACAGTTCCATGTGCTACACAGCAGGTGGGTCTTCTAGTGTTAATTTGTCACTTTGGTTTCTTCACAGAGATAGTAATACTTAAAAGATAGCACTGAGTGAGTTTCTGCCATGGCTCTGCAGAAATGAATCTGACTAGTATCCATGAGGATGCAGGTTCGATAGCTGGCCTTGCTTGGTGGGTTAAGGATCCCACACTGCCATGAGTTCTGGTGTAGGTCAAACATGCAGCTCGGATCTGGCATTGCTGTGGCTGTGGTGACGGCCAGGGGCTAGTGATCTATTTCGACCCCCAGTCTTGGGAACCTCCTTATGCCGTGGGTAGACACTAAGAAGAAACAAAAAAGCAATCAAAGAAAAACATTTTGCTACTAAGTAAGTTTTAATCAGTAGTAACCAGTGAATAGTGCCAGAAATTGAAATTTAAAGTTATTCAGGAAAATTAGAGGTGAAAACTACCCTTGGTTCCCACACAGTCATAATGACTCTCCATTAGAAGAGAGAATGCAGTTACTAACTAAAAGAAGCTGTTGTTTAGAAACAAGTTTATAAGTTCACTAGAAATGACCGTGCAGCTTCCTGAACTATTCCATGTACCCTCAAATGATTTATACTGCAAGATAACATCTGTAGATGTCTTTTGCATCTACAAGTCCCCACATCTATAGTGCACAATATCATCTGTAGACATCTTATAGAGAACATCTATCTGGGGATTACTACAATCAAACTAAGCTAAGGAGTCTAATATCTATGGCCGTATTATTTGTTTTTCTTTTGGGCCCACACTTGTAGCATGTGGAAGTTCCTGGCCCCATACCATACATCACAGCTGGGGCAATGCCAGGTCTTTACCTCACTGGGCCAGGCCAGGGATCAAAATCTCACTGCCACAGAAACAATGCCAGATCGTGATCCTGCTGTGCCACAGCAGGAACTCCCTGCCCTGTGCTTTTTATGATTTTTTTTCTTTTGAGACACTTTCAACTTACCATGTTAAAAATAATCTATTTAATGAATCATTTTAAACCCTCTTCTAAGCAAGATATGATCCATATTAATTAAACAATAAAGAAAAATATGTGCTTTCAGCATAGATCACAGAAGTAATTTCATCTTTGTGTGAGAAATATGTTGACTAATACTCAATTTCCATTTTACTTTTCTTCTATCCACATCCACACAGATGTTAAGAAGAAACCTGCAAAGTATTTTAAAAGCTTCTGTCTTGAGAAAAAATGGTCATTTCATAAGCCTGTGGGTGAAAACCTAACATAATATAATCTTCTCTGAGAACAATTCATAAATATGGACAAAGGAGTTCCCACTGTGGCACAGGGTTTAAGGACTGGGCTTGTCTCCATGTCATTGCCAGTTTGGTGTGTGGCCCCAGAACATCCATAGGCCAAGAGTGCAACCAGAAAAAGAAAAAACAAAAACAAAAAAATGACAAGAGTACAATGGATTCAAGACTTTCTTTACAGTTCTTTTAATTAATCCAAAAAATATGAGATTAAAGAATTTTTTCAGGAGATCCTGTCATGGCGCAGTGGAAATGAATCCCACTGGGAATCATGTGCTTGTGGGTTTGACCAGTGGGTTAAGGATCCGGCATTGCCATGAGTTCTGGTGTAGGTTGCAGATGCAGCCGGGATCTGGCATGGCTCTGGCTCGGAGTAGGCTGGCAGCAACAGATCCCAGTAGACCCCTAGCCTGGGACCCTCCATATGCCACGGGTGTGGCTGTAAAAGGTCAAAAGACAAAAGAAAAAAAGAATTTTTTCAAAATAAATAATTAAAAATGAAGACATAAATTCATAGAAAAGGTGTTCCTTGTATCATTAAATACAACACAGAAAAATGAAACAAAAACCAAAATTCAATCTGATAAACAAGCAACAAGGTTTTCATAAAGTGGAGGTAGGTACAGTCATGAAAATGATTATGTGCAATTATATGCATTAAATTATCAGATGTTTTCACTGTTAAGAACTTGCTGATTTATCTTCAGGAAATCACAGTCTACAATACTAATGAAGATTTTCCCCTCTAAATTCCTAGAAGGTAAGATAGCACTTATAAAACATCTCTTCTATAACTGCATCATGAAAACAGTTAAATGGTAAAACCAAGATGTGCAGTACCTCAAGCTGCAGAGCTCTCCTTGCCACTCCACCATTTGATGCTCTAACTGGGACTTCACTTCTTTTGTTTCTGATAGCTCCTTTCGTAGGTCACTGATTGTACACTCCATGTTTTTAACTTTTGCTTTAAGGTGTTCACATCGGTTGTTTTTAAGTTCTAGCGATCTTTCGTATGCAAGAACTGCACCTAAGGTAAGAGAACCTGCATTCAGGAGAAAAGAAAAACAGAAATAAAACACATGAGCAATTCTTGGGGTGGGGTGCTTTGTACATTCACTCATCCATAACATGAGACAATACATATTGGATATCTATAATGTGGAAGCATGCGAATAAGCTCTGCAGATAAAACACACAAGACCCCTGGCTCTTGTTCAGCTTCGAGTCTAGTAGAAGAGAGAGACAAACAAAGAAAAACTCAGAGAGGTACTATAAGACAAGAGAGGTCCATGATCAATAACGTAACTGGATGTAGACTGGGTCCAGGGAAGATTCCCCAAGGAGGAGACGACTACACTGAGAAATGAAGGCTGAGCCAGAAGCATGGAGCAAAGAAGGAAGAAGAACACTGTAGACAGTGCTCAGCCTGTGCCCACGTCCTCCTGCCATCTGCTTCTCGCCAAGACAGAGGAACATGTGCAAGATTCCCTTCCTACCTGAAACAAGCAAAAGGAACACAAACAGAATACATAAGAAATGCTTTTCCAGACCGAGGGCTTCAGGCAAGGAAGGACAATGTTCCAAGAAAACACACGAGGTTAGCCTGAAGCAACACCCCAGCTCACTGCCTTGAGAGAATGTCCAGGCCCCAACACAGGCAGAAGGAGCTGACCTGGAGGCCACCAGGCTCCCTGAGTTGATGTGATGACACTGAGAAGTCTGGTGGACCAAAGCAGACAGAGAGCACAGGTCAGAACATGAGAAGAGGGAGTTCCCCAGTGATGCAGTGGGTTAAGGATCCCGTGTTCTCACTGTAGTGACTTTGGTTGCTGTGGATGTGTGGGTTTGATCCCTGGCCTGGGAACTCCCATATGCCACCAGCAGGGCCAAAAACAAATGAATTAAAAAAATAAATAACTGAATTTTCATAAAACCATGAAGCAAAAATTGAGAGAACTGCACAGAAAAACAAATACACAATTATATTCTGAGATGGCACTAGCCCTCCCTCAATAAAGTTGACAGGCTGCAAAGCAGCAGGGATATGACAGACTTGAACACCAATATTCTTCTTGAGTAGCCATAGAACACTTACCAGAAAGACTATATTCTGGGTCATAAAATACAGCTTAAAAAAAGGAGCAAGCCAAAAAGATCTAAGTCATACCGAGTATGTTCCCTGATGACAAAGCAATGAAACTGGAAATGAAGAATGACAATACCTCTGGAAAACACTCAAATATTTGGAATCTAAATAACCCTTGAGTCAAAGGAGCAATGACAAGAGGAATTAGAACGCATTTTGAATGGAACTGAAAGTGAAAACACGTTATCCTACAATCGATGGGATGCTGCTTACATCCAGGGAAATTTATAGCACTGGATGTCTGTTTCAGAAAAGAAGAAAGGTCTCAAATCAGTGACCTTGGCTTGCTCCATAAGAAACTAGCAAAAGAGCACATTAAACTCCAAGAAATCACAAGAAAGGAAAAAAGAAACATCAAAGGCAAAACTCAATGAGAAAGAAGACAAATAACACAATGTGGAAAACTCAGTGAAACCAAATGTTTTCAGGGGATCCCTACGAGGGATAGACCTCTAGCCAGGCCGGTAAGGAAACACGAGAGAAAGGACAAATTACCAGTTTCCAAAAGGAGTAATGTGATCTTGCTACAGTGTCTACCCATATTAACAGGATGACAGAGTAATATCATAAACCTTAGGGCAACAAATTGGACAACTCAGATGAGATGGGTAAGTTCCTTGAAAGAGAAAAATTACCAAAACGCAATGCAGAAAGAACAAGTAAGCCAAATAGCCCTCTATCTGAAAAAGGAACGAGAGCCCCAGGGAAAGACCTTCCCACAAAGGAAAATTCTAGGCCCAGATGGCTACGCTGGTGAAATCTACCAAATGTTTTTGGGAGAAATAATACCAATTCCACACAAATTCTCCTCAAACAAGGAAGATGCCTCACAGTGCTCCACTCATTCTGTGAAATTAGCATTATCCTCAAACCAGAACCAGTAAACGGTATTCCAAGAAAGCTATGTCATGAAAACGGGGGTAAAATTCTAAACAGGACATCAGCCAATTAAAGCCAAAAATACCTTCAAGGGATAATCCGTCCAAATGGGGTCTATCCCAAGAATGTAGAACGCAGGGCTGTTTTGCTCTTTCAAAATCAACTTAGGTCAATGCCCATATTAACAAACTAAAAAGAAACATCATATGATCCTGTCGGTAGGTAAAAAGATGCACTTGACAAAACTCCACATCGTCCTGAGAAAACCTGCCAGCACACCAGGAATACAAGGGAGCTTCTCCGAGATGATGGAGACCTATGATTAAACCCACAGCCAACACTGTATCTAATGAGGAGAAACGGAATGCTCCTCCCAGAATACAGGGACTAAGACAGGAACAGCTGCTTCTGCTCCTCTTCAGCACAATACTAGAGGTTCCAGCCAGTGCCATGGTCAAAGTCAAGCAACAGAAGGCATCGGAGGGGCAATGAAGAAGTGAAATGGCTCTGAATCAGCAGGCAGCATGGTTTCCTAATAGGAGTTAGCGAACTCCACCTTGTGGGTCAGGCTGCTTGCTTTGGTGAAGTTCTCCCAAAACACAGACATTTCCAGAAATTTCTGTGCTGTCTGTGGCTACACTCATAGCACAACTTCATGGGCTGGTTAGCTGGACAGAGAAGGTGCTGGCTGGCTGCAAGTCTTGAAGATGAACTGTCTTTAGTAAGAGAGTAGCTTAAGAATGAAGCAGCTTCCCAACCTTTGGTCACACCGAAAATCTGAGAGAATCTACCAAAACCCCACAAGACCTACTAAATGAGCTTGGTAGGGTTGGAAGACACAGAATCAATATACCAAATCCAACCGTATTTCTATCATCAGAGTAAACCCTCAGAAATTAAAATTTAAAATATACTAGTTACAACTGCCCTGGAAAAGAAGAAATACAGGTGACCACATAAAAGTGGGAGACATCGATACACTGAAAACTCCAAAATACTACAGAGAAATTCAAGGAAGATCTGCAGGAATGGAGAAATTGTCTTTCTCCAAGGCTTGAAAACTCACTATTGTTAAGAAGTCAACTCTCCCCCAAAGAAATTGGTAGATGCAACATGATCCAGAACTCATTTGCAGAAGACTAGCAGATTTTTCTTAAAGAAAGAGACAAGCTGATTCTAAAGTTCCCGTGGAAAGAAGGGTCTAAAATGGGTACAAGAGGAAGCCAGAGGATTGATTGTGGCCTTTAACCACACAGCAAAGAGAAGCAGCGGCTGGACTGTAAGCGAGGGGCAAACATGACAAGACCTAATTTTCTAAAAAAAATACCTAATAATGGTGGTGACCATGAACACCAAGGTTCCAGGAGGGGGAAATGCAGGGCAGCAAGTCCTGAGGTTACGTCAGCATTCTCGGAGGCCAGTGATCAACTGACCTTGGCTGAAGGCACAGGCGAGAAGCCAAGTCAACAGAAAAACACAGTGAGTGGGAATTATCACTGCCCTTTGGCTGAGAGCATGCAGTAACTTTTTATGCTTTCATAGAGACCTTTTGCCTCTGACTTGAACAGCACAGTAACATATTCATGCAGTACTAGACAAACACCCCAAACATTAATTCACAAATTCATCCACCAAATATTGAGGAACAAAATGAAAAGTAAAAATACATGACATGAGTCAACACTAGTTCCAGCAGAAACGCATCCACCTAGTATCCCTGAAGATGCGGGTTTGATTCCTGTCTTCGCTCAGTGAGCTATGCTCTAGGTTGCAGACATGGCTCAGAACCCACATAGCTGTGGCTGTGGCATAGGCAGCTGTAGTAGTTCTGATTTGACCCCTAACATGGCAAAAACCAACCAACCAAACAAAAAAACAGGAGAAGCAGACAAAGTCACAACATCCTCTGTTTGCATCATAACTGCACTGTTTTGTGTTTCAACTGAAATCATGGTTTAAAGATTTTTATTTTTTTCTAGCACAGTTGATTTAAAATGCTGTCAATTTCTGCTGTACAGCAAAGATAAGTGCACCTTTTTAACAACACACCAAACTTCAACTGCAAAATTATTCTTGGTTTCCAAAAATTGTTATGTCTATGCTTTTCTCGGTTCCTTATGCTGAAATGTGTTCCTCTACTGCTCTGACAAATTTCTCTTCATGTTTTCAGACTCAGCCTGCTTTGTGAAGGCCTCAATTATGGCTATCTTTCCCCAGATAAATAGATATCTTTTCCTCTGGAGCTACCTTAGTGTTTTATCGATTTTTTGTAGTCAATTTCTCCACCTGAACTGGAAATCATTTTTTACATGTCTCTTATCTTCTAGACTGTGGAGGACAAGTTCTTTTTGGTGGTTGTTTTTGTTTGGTTTGGTTTTTTGGCTGCACACACAGTATTTGGAAGTTTCTGAGCCAGGGATCAAATCTGAGCCATAGCGCAACTCCACCTATCCAGCAAGCCCAGATCCTTTAACTCACTGATGGCCAAGGGCTGAACACACACTGCCCAAAAGACCTGAGCAGCTGCAGTCAGATTGTTAACCCACTGTGCTATAGTGGGAAATCCAGGACCTGCTTTTAAACATCATCTTTGTATAAACAGTCTTTATTTCTTTTACTCAATAACTGTCTATTGAGTCCATGCCCAATAGTGGGCATAAAAAGGAGAAGAATATAGATAAAAGGTGTCAGAGATGGCATTCTAGCAATAATGCCTGAGGTCAGTCAGCAGTGAGGTCAGTCAGATTCAAAGGAACAGAGGGCAGGAAACAGAGAGGGCAGGAAAGGCTATTCTGAGGCAGGAAGAGAACCATGCAGTCTGGTAAACATTGTCTACACTAAACAAAGAGGTGAGGAGGGTCTCAACAGCTCTTCAGATGACAGGAGCACAGGAAAGCCAGAAAAGGATGGAGATAGAGACTCAGGCAAAAATCCGAATATGAATACCTTTTATGTCATTGTAAGATGCCTGAACATTCATTTGCTTTCTAGAGTGGTTCAGGGTCCTACATGCACCTGAGACAGATCACTCTAAGTGTCATGAGAAGGATGCATTTGAAGGGCATACAAATAAATGAAGGGATATGAGTCTGAAGGCTTTAAAAGCAAAAAGGCTGCTGTTTCCAGATGTTTCCAGAAATACTTTGCATCTAAAATGATCGGTGGAGACCATGTGTGTGGCTGGGATATTTTGCTGTACTTGACAGAACACTGTAAGTCAACTACAATAAAAACATTAAAAAAAAAAAAAACAATTTAAAGAGTATTCCACATGATGGCATGCTGCTGTTTGTCTCTATTTAATAACAGGAACCCAAAACTGCATAAATAAATGGACAACAAAATCTATGTTTCTTAACGCTTGGAAATACCTTTCAAAGCTTAGATACCAACAGTAACATCTACCTTGTTTACCTCAAATCCTCCCATTAAATTCAAGAAAAAAAAAAATAGTAACAGAATCACGAGTAAGAAGACTGTGAGCATTTCAACTATTTTAGTGTTCTACTTTTCAGAGTTACATGTGTATCGCAAAATTTACCTGATCTGGACGTTGGCAAATCCTTTGTTCCGACTGTTTTTTTACGAAAAACATCTTTCACTCCAACTGGAGGCTGAATGGGTTTGGATTAGAGTTGATCAAAAAATAACATACACACGATAAAATCTGTAGTTCTTATTTCAAGCTAAAAGTCTAAACGCATTACCTTTGAGTGAGGATGTTTTTCAGGAGACGCTAAAAGGCAAAATGGACGTGTATCAATTAGCTATAAATACGAAAGCTAGGTATTCATTTATGCAGAGTCAGTACCAAGTGGAGTTCGGCTGCTTGGCTCTGGCAATGAGTGTGTTAGGTTTTGGTGTTCTCTCTTGGGTGGGGGGAGTTAGGACAGGAACCCGAGAGAAGTATGCATTCATTATAGATCCCGAATAAGAAAGAGGCATGTAGGTTTAACAAAACACGCAGTTAAGATTTCAAAAGGAAGGAATGTTATGTTTCCAATGATTTTGCACTAGCAAAGTGCACACACAGCAATGTGAACATGCTGGCTGATGAGGAGAAAAGTCGTTTCCAATCAGAGGAACGGATCATGATCCCAAGGGGATAAAGTGAGAGCTGATGGGCAAATGCAACAGCCTCTCCTTCATGCAATACCGCAGCAGCATGGACCCCATTATACTGCAAGCATTTATCATCATCTTCAATTTGCTCTCGAATTTAGAAAGTACCCATTAGGGATGGCACTTCAGTTGAATGTACAATTCATTTCTCATCAGAGAGAGTGTGTGGAATGGTTCACCTGGGATATATACTTGCAGAGTAATACCGCATAGAAATATTCAATTTTCCATACCCGTGTGGGCCTCTTCTATGCCTCTATTTCTTGGATCCTCTTGTTTAGCCTTCTTAGAGTTGCCTAATCCACTCGCCCAAGCAGGTCTCTGAGGCACACCTGAGGAGTAATGTAGAGAAAATATTCAATATTGAGATATGATTATCAAAAAGGACACAATAAATTCAAATGCAACAGCCGTATTAGGTATCAATGGTGTTTTGTATTTTAGAATCAGCGTAGTATTTACTGATATAATACCAATTTATCATTTAGGGAACGAATCAGATTCATTTCTTCTGTTTCCAAAATCTGTTGGGTTTGGTATCTCATGCCAATGTTGAAAAGGATCTTAACAAGATATCGGCTGTCTTAAAAACAACAACAATGACCAATGCCTCCATATTCAAATTAACCTCACAGGCATAACAAATGCCAATACCACCTGTATCTTTGATGCCTGATAGTGATGAGGAGTGGCTGTGGTTGACCCCAGGGCTAGCACCCCTCCTGCTTCCAGGATTCTGTGGAGCAGCAATGACCTGATTGGGTTTCAGTGCAAATACACTGAAGCCCCTTGCAAGGCGTTCTCCCCAATTTCCTCATTACTTCCACAATCACCCACTTCATGTGTTTCTTTCCTCCCTCCTTCCTTTCGCTATGTCTGAATCCTGGGAGTTGTAGTGAATGACTGACCCTGGTGCGGTTTGGAGAACCGCTGAAACAATTCCATTATTTACATGAAATTGGTATGATTTGGATGAATGTGTTATGCAGAATTACAGTCAGGTCCTTTCACCAAATACCTTGCTTTGACTCCGATTCTCCTGATGTCTGCCTTGGAGGTCCCTCTGCTGTGACATCTATTTGAATAAAGTTATAAAGGGATTGATGAAACAGTGAGGTCAGAAAATAATGTGAATCAAACAACAACCGTATTTTAACCAGAATTTTTTAAAAAGAGAGAGAGTCCTGATGATGAATAACACATTCTAGAGTATGAATTTTCCCGTGAAGAAAACCAGCGCTTCTTGGCCAGGCATTGCTTTTCCGACTTCTGTACTATTGGCAGGTAGCTTTCAAAAATAATCTCTTATTGGTACGCTGAGCACCAGCTCAGTTCTGCAGTTCTTGTCTTTTTGTCATTTGTTTGTAGCACCAGGATCAACTGCTAAGTTCCCAGCTTTAAAGAAGGTAACTTTTTTTGTTGTGAGCCGCACGGGAAGTCCAAGAAGGTAACTTTTGTACGGAGACTAATCACCATGCGATGACTAGTACTCATCTATGAAACGCAATCCGTGTGTTGTAAAAAGTAAAGGGCCATTTTTATAACAAGACCGACTTGTTATGATGTGATTATACAGCAAATGCAACACACTAACGTAGAATTCCTTTTTATCTGGCAGCAGCTCGGGTCACTGCAGAGGTGCAGACTCAACTCGAGGCCTGGCACACTGGGTTAAAGAGTCTGGCATTTCTGCAGCTCCAGCTTTGTTTCAATCCCTGGGCCAGATATAGCCACTAAAAAAAAATAAATTAAAAAAAAAAAAAAAAAGAGTTTCCCCTGTGACTCAGCAGGCTAAGCACCCAGGGTTGTCTCTGTGAGGATGGGAGTTCCCTCCCTAGACTCGCTCAGCGGGTTATGGATCAGAGGTTGCCCCAAGCTGCAGCATAGGTCACAGGTGCTGCTCAGATCCGGTATTGTTGTGGCTGTGGTGTGGGCCAGAAGCTTCAGCTCTCATTAGACCCCTAGCCTGGGAACCTCCATATGCCGTGGGTATAGCCCTCAAAAACAAACAAACAAACAAACAAACAAACAAAACACAACAAACAAAACAAAACCAAAAAACCAAAGAAAACAAAAAAACCAAAAACAAAAGACTAAAATGATCAGGGCCATGCACAGAATCATTCACTGTTAATGAATAAATGCATAAATCCTGGGTCCTTGGAGAACAAGGCTCTGCTTAATATTTTATGAATGGTAACAACTGAGAAGGGGAATTATCTACAGGAATGGCTTGACGTTACTCCTATTTATTTTGTAGTTTTCCTGTTTCACATCTTCCCGTGTTGAGGGTGAGGGAGTGGGAGGGACTGGGAGTTTGGGTTTGTACATGCACATGACTGCCTTTAGAATGGATAGGCCATGGGGTCCGCCTGGACAGCACAGGGAACTACATGCAATCATGTGTCATAGAACATGACAGACGATGGTATGTGAAGGAGAGTGCCTATGTGTGCATGGCTGGGTCCTTTTGCTGTACTTGACAGAACACTGTAAGTCAACTACAATAAAAACATTAAAAAAAAAAGAAAAAAGAAAAGAAAAAGAGAGAGAATCCACTTCAACCAGCATTCCACATAATGGCATGCTGCTGTTTGTCTCTATTTAATAACAGGAACCCAAAACTGCATAAATAAATGGACAACAAAATCTATGTTTCTTAACGCTTGGAAATACCTTTCAAAGCTTAGATACCAACAGTAACATCTACCTTGTTTACCTCAAATCCTCCCATTAAATTCAAGAAAAAAAAAATAGTAACAGAATCACGAGTAAGAAGACTGTGAGCATTTCAACTATTTTAGTGTTCTACTTTTCAGAGTTACATGTGTATCGCAAAATTTACCTGATCTGGACGTTGGCAAATCCTTTGTTCCGACTGTTTTTTTACGAAAAACATCTTTCACTCCAACTGGAGGCTGAATGGGTTTGGATTAGAGTTGATCAAAAAATAACATACACACGATAAAATCTGTAGTTCTTATTTCAAGCTAAAAGTCTAAACGCATTACCTTTGAGTGAGGATGTTTTTCAGGAGAAGCTAAAAGGCAAAATGGACGTGTATCAATTAGCTATAAATACGAAAGCTAGGTATTCATTTATGCAGAGTCAGTACCAAGTGGAGTTCGGCTGCTTGGCTCTGGCAATGAGTGTGTTAGGTTTTGGTGTTCTCTCTTGGGTGGGGGGAGTTAGGACAGGAACCCGAGAGAAGTATGCATTCATTATAGATCCCGAATAAGAAAGAGGCATGTAGGTTTAACAAAACACGCAGTTAAGATTTCAAAAGGAAGGAATGTTATGTTTCCAATGATTTTGCACTAGCAAAGTGCACACACAGCAATGTGAACATGCTGGCTGATGAGGAGAAAAGTCGTTTCCAATCAGAGGAACGGATCATGATCCCAAGGGGATAAAGTGAGAGCTGATGGGCAAATGCAACAGCCTCTCCTTCATGCAATACCGCAGCAGCATGGACCCCATTATACTGCAAGCATTTATCATCATCTTCAATTTGCTCTCGAATTTAGAAAGTACCCATTAGGGATGGCACTTCAGTTGAATGTACAATTCATTTCTCATCAGAGAGAGTGTGTGGAATGGTTCACCTGGGATATATACTTGCAGAGTAATACCGCATAGAAATATTCAATTTTCCATACCCGTGTGGGCCTCTTCTATGCCTCTATTTCTTGGATCCTCTTGTTTAGCCTTCTTAGAGTTGCCTAATCCACTCGCCCAAGCAGGTCTCTGAGGCACACCTGAGGAGTAATGTAGAGAAAATATTCAATATTGAGATATGATTATCAAAAAGGACACAATAAATTCAAATGCAACAGCCGTATTAGGTATCAATGGTGTTTTGTATTTTAGAATCAGCGTAGTATTTACTGATATAATACCAATTTATCATTTAGGGAACGAATCAGATTCATTTCTTCTGTTTCCAAAATCTGTTGGGTTTGGTATCTCATGCCAATGTTGAAAAGGATCTTAACAAGATATCGGCTGTCTTAAAAACAACAACAATGACCAATGCCTCCATATTCAAATTAACCTCACAGGCATAACAAATGCCAATACCACCTGTATCTTTGATGCCTGATAGTGATGAGGAGTGGCTGTGGTTGACCCCAGGGCTAGCACCCCTCCTGCTTCCAGGATTCTGTGGAGCAGCAATGACCTGATTGGGTTTCAGTGCAAATACACTGAAGCCCCTTGCAAGGCGTTCTCCCCAATTTCCTCATTACTTCCACAATCACCCACTTCATGTGTTTCTTTCCTCCCTCCTTCCTTTCGCTATGTCTGAATCCTGGGAGTTGTAGTGAATGACTGACCCTGGTGCGGTTTGGAGAACCGCTGAAACAATTCCATTATTTACATGAAATTGGTATGATTTGGATGAATGTGTTATGCAGAATTACAGTCAGGTCCTTTCACCAAATACCTTGCTTTGACTCCGATTCTCCTGATGTCTGCCTTGGAGGTCCCTCTGCTGTGACATCTATTTGAATAAAGTTATAAAGGGATTGATGAAACAGTGAGGTCAGAAAATAATGTGAATCAAACAACAACCGTATTTTAACCAGAATTTTTTAAAAAGAGAGAGAGTCCTGATGATGAATAACACATTCTAGAGTATGAATTTTCCCGTGAAGAAAACCAGCGCTTCTTGGCCAGGCATTGCTTTTCCGACTTCTGTACTATTGGCAGGTAGCTTTCAAAAATAATCTCTTATTGGTACGCTGAGCACCAGCTCAGTTCTGCAGTTCTTGTCTTTTTGTCATTTGTTTGTAGCACCAGGAATCAACTGCTAAGTTCCCAGCTTTAAAGAAGGTAACTTTTTTTGTTGTGAGCCGCACGGGAAGTCCAAGAAGGTAACTTTTGTACGGAGACTAATCACCATGCGATGACTAGTACTCATCTATGAAACGCAATCCGTGTGTTGTAAAAAGTAAAGGGCCATTTTTATAACAAGACCGACTTGTTATGATGTGATTATACAGCAAATGCAACACACTAACGTAGAATTCTTTTTTATCTGGCAGCAGCTCGGGTCACTGCAGAGGTGCAGACTCAACTCGAGGCCTGGCACACTGGGTTAAAGAGTCTGGCATTTCTGCAGCTCCAGCTTTGTTTCAATCCCTGGGCCAGATATAGCCACTAAAAAAAAATAAATTAAAAAAAAAAAAAAAAGAGTTTCCCCTGTGACTCAGCAGGCTAAGCACCCAGGGTTGTCTCTGTGAGGATGGGAGTTCCCTCCCTAGACTCGCTCAGCGGGTTATGGATCAGAGGTTGCCCCAAGCTGCAGCATAGGTCACAGGTGCTGCTCAGATCCGGTATTGTTGTGGCTGTGGTGTGGGCCAGAAGCTTCAGCTCTCATTAGACCCCTAGCCTGGGAACCTCCATATGCCGTGGGTATAGCCCTCAAAAACAAACAAACAAACAAACAAACAAACAAAACACAACAAACAAAACAAAACCAAAAACCAAAGAAAACAAAAAAACCAAAAACAAAAGACTAAAATGATCAGGGCCATGCACAGAATCATTCACTGTTAATGAATAAATGCATAAATCCTGGGTCCTTGGAGAACAAGGCTCTGCTTAATATTTTATGAATGGTAACAACTGAGAAGGGGAATTATCTACAGGAATGGCTTGACGTTACTCCTATTTATTTTGTAGTTTTCCTGTTTCACATCTTCCCGTGTTGAGGGTGAGGGAGTGGGAGGGACTGGGAGTTTGGGTTTGTACATGCACATGACTGCCTTTAGAATGGATAGGCCATGGGGTCCGCCTGGACAGCACAGGGAACTACATGCAATCATGTGTCATAGAACATGACAGACGATGGTATGTGAAGGAGAGTGCCTATGTGTGCATGGCTGGGTCCTTTTGCTGTACTTGACAGAACACTGTAAGTCAACTACAATAAAAACATTAAAAAAAAAAGAAAAAAGAAAAGAAAAAGAGAGAGAATCCACTTCAACCAGCATTCCACATAATGGCATGCTGCTGTTTGTCTCTATTTAATAACAGGAACCCAAAACTGCATAAATAAATGGACAACAAAATCTATGTTTCTTAACGCTTGGAAATACCTTTCAAAGCTTAGATACCAACAGTAACATCTACCTTGTTTACCTCAAATCCTCCCATTAAATTCAAGAAAAAAAAAAATAGTAACAGAATCACGAGTAAGAAGACTGTGAGCATTTCAACTATTTTAGTGTTCTACTTTTCAGAGTTACATGTGTATCGCAAAATTTACCTGATCTGGACGTTGGCAAATCCTTTGTTCCTAACTGTTTATTCTACGAAACATCTGTCCACTCCAACTGGAGGCTGAATGGGTTTGGATTAGAGTTGATCAAAAAATAACATACACACGATAAAATCTGTAGTTCTTATTTCAAGCTAAAAGTCTAAACGCATTACCTTCGAGTGAGGATGTTTTTCAGGAGAAGCCTAAAGGCAAAATGGACGTGTATCAATTAGCTATAAATACGAAAGCTAGGTATTCATTTATGCAGAGTCAGTACCAAGTGGAGTTCGGCTGCTTGGCTCTGGCAATGAGTGTGTTAGGTTTTGGTGTTCTCTCTTGGGTGGGGGGAGTTAGGACAGGAACCCGAGAGAAGTATGCATTCATTATAGATCCCGAATAAGAAAGAGGCATGTAGGTTTAACAAAACACGCAGTTAAGATTTCAAAAGGAAGGAATGTTATGTTTCCAATGATTTTGCACTAGCAAAGTGCACACACAGCAATGTGAACATGCTGGCTGATGAGGAGAAAAGTCGTTTCCAATCAGAGGAACGGATCATGATCCCAAGGGGATAAAGTGAGAGCTGATGGGCAAATGCAACAGCCTCTCCTTCATGCAATACCGCAGCAGCATGGACCCCATTATACTGCAAGCATTTATCATCATCTTCAATTTGCTCTCGAATTTAGAAAGTACCCATTAGGGATGGCACTTCAGTTGAATGTACAATTCATTTCTCATCAGAGAGAGTGTGTGGAATTGATCACCTGGGATAAGCAGCAATGATCTGATTGGGTTTCAGTGCAAATACACTGAAGCCCCTTGCAAGGCGTTCTCCCCAATTTCCTCATTACTTCCACAATCACCCACTTCATGTGTTTCTTTCCTCCCTCCTTCCTTTCGCTATGTCTGAATCCTGGGAGTTGTAGTGAATGACTGACCCTGGTGCGGTTTGGAGAACCGCTGAAACAATTCCATTATTTACATGAAATTGGTATGATTTGGATGAATGTGTTATGCAGAATTACAGTCAGGTCCTTTCACCAAATACCTTGCTTTGACTCCGATTCTCCTGATGTCTGCCTTGGAGGTCCCTCTGCTGTGACATCTATTTGAATAAAGTTATAAAGGGATTGATGAAACAGTGAGGTCAGAAAATAATGTGAATCAAACAACAACCGTATTTTAACCAGAATTTTTTAAAAAGAGAGAGAGTCCTGATGATGAATAACACATTCTAGAGTATGAATTTTCCCGTGAAGAAAACCAGCGCTTCTTGGCCAGGCATTGCTTTTCCGACTTCTGTACTATTGGCAGGTAGCTTTCAAAAATAATCTCTTATTGGTACGCTGAGCACCAGCTCAGTTCTGCAGTTCTTGTCTTTTTGTCATTTGTTTGTAGCACCAGGAATCAACTGCTAAGTTCCCAGCTTTAAAGAAGGTAACTTTTTTTGTTGTGAGCCGCACGGGAAGTCCAAGAAGGTAACTTTTGTACGGAGACTAATCACCATGCGATGACTAGTACTCATCTATGAAACGCAATCCGTGTGTTGTAAAAAGTAAAGGGCCATTTTTATAACAAGACCGACTTGTTATGATGTGATTATACAGCAAATGCAACACACTAACGTAGAATTCTTTTTTATCTGGCAGCAGCTCGGGTCACTGCAGAGGTGCAGACTCAACTCGAGGCCTGGCACACTGGGTTAAAGAGTCTGGCATTTCTGCAGCTCCAGCTTTGTTTCAATCCCTGGGCCAGATATAGCCACTAAAAAAAAATAAATTAAAAAAAAAAAAAAAAGAGTTTCCCCTGTGACTCAGCAGGCTAAGCACCCAGGGTTGTCTCTGTGAGGATGGGAGTTCCCTCCCTAGACTCGCTCAGCGGGTTATGGATCAGTGGTTGCCCCAAGCTGCAGCATAGGTCACAGGTGCTGCTCAGATCCGGTATTGTTGTGGCTGTGGTGTGGGCCAGAAGCTTCAGCTCTCATTAGACCCCTAGCCTGGGAACCTCCATATGCCGTGGGTATAGCCCTCAAAAACAAACAAACAAACAAACAAACAAACAAAACACAACAAACAAAACAAAACCAAAAAACCAAAGAAAACAAAAAAACCAAAAACAAAAGACTAAAATGATCAGGGCCATGCACAGAATCATTCACTGTTAATGAATAAATGCATAAATCCTGGGTCCTTGGAGAACAAGGCTCTGCTTAATATTTTATGAATGGTAACAACTGAGAAGGGGAATTATCTACAGGAATGGCTTGACGTTACTCCTATTTATTTTGTAGTTTTCCTGTTTCACATCTTCCCGTGTTGAGGGTGAGGGAGTGGGAGGGACTGGGAGTTTGGGTTTGTACATGCACATGACTGCCTTTAGAATGGATAGGCCATGGGGTCCGCCTGGACAGCACAGGGAACTACATGCAATCATGTGTCATAGAACATGACAGACGATGGTATGTGAAGGAGAGTGCCTATGTGTGCATGGCTGGGTCCTTTTGCTGTACTTGACAGAACACTGTAAGTCAACTACAATAAAAACATTAAAAAAAAAAGAAAAAAGAAAAGAAAAAGAGAGAGAATCCACTTCAACCAGCATTCCACATAATGGCATGCTGCTGTTTGTCTCTATTTAATAACAGGAACCCAAAACTGCATAAATAAATGGACAACAAAATCTATGTTTCTTAACGCTTGGAAATACCTTTCAAAGCTTAGATACCAACAGTAACATCTACCTTGTTTACCTCAAATCCTCCCATTAAATTCAAGAAAAAAAAAAATAGTAACAGAATCACGAGTAAGAAGACTGTGAGCATTTCAACTATTTTAGTGTTCTACTTTTCAGAGTTACATGTGTATCGCAAAATTTACCTGATCTGGACGTTGGCAAATCCTTTGTTCTAACTTTTATTCTACGAACATTGTCCACTCCAACTGGAGGCTGAATGGGTTTGGATTAGAGTTGATCAAAAAATAACATATACACGATAAAATCTGTAGTTCTTATTTCAAGCTAAAAGTCTAAACGCATTACCTTCGAGTGAGGATGTTTTTCAGGAGAAGCTAAAAGGCAAAATGGACGTGTATCAATTAGCTATAAATACGAAAGCTAGGTATTCATTTATGCAGAGTCAGTACCAAGTGGAGTTCGGCTGCTTGGCTCTGGCAATGAGTGTGTTAGGTTTTGGTGTTCTCTCTTGGGTGGGGGGAGTTAGGACAGGAACCCGAGAGAAGTATGCATTCATTATAGATCCCGAATAAGAAAGAGGCATGTAGGTTTAACAAAACACGCAGTTAAGATTTCAAAAGGAAGGAATGTTATGTTTCCAATGATTTTGCACTAGCAAAGTGCACACACAGCAATGTGAACATGCTGGCTGATGAGGAGAAAAGTCGTTTCCAATCAGAGGAACGGATCATGATCCCAAGGGGATAAAGTGAGAGCTGATGGGCAAATGCAACAGCCTCTCCTTCATGCAATACCGCAGCAGCATGGACCCCATTATACTGCAAGCATTTATCATCATCTTCAATTTGCTCTTGAATTTAGAAAGTACCCATTAGGGATGGCACTTCAGTTGAATGTACAATTCATTTCTCATCAGAGAGAGTGTGTGGAATTGATCACCTGGGATAAGCAGCAATGATCTGATTGGGTTTCAGTGCAAATACACTGAAGCCCCTTGCAAGGCGTTCTCCCCAATTTCCTCATTACTTCCACAATCATCCACTTCATGTGTTTCTTTCCTCCCTCCTTCCTTTCGCTATGTCTGAATCCTGGGAGTTGTAGTGAATGACTGACCCTGGTGCGGTTTGGAGAACTGCTGAAACAATTCCATTATTTACATGAAATTGGTATGATTTGGATGAATGTGTTATGCAGAATTACAGTCAGGTCCTTTCACCAAATACCTTGCTTTGACTCCGATTCTCCTGATGTCTGCCTTGGAGGTCCCTCTGCTGTGACATCTATTTGAATAAAGTTATAAAGGGATTGATGAAACAGTGAGGTCAGAAAATAATGTGAATCAAACAACAACCGTATTTTAACCAGAATTTTTTAAAAAGAGAGAGAGTCCTGATGATGAATAACACATTCTAGAGTATGAATTTTCCCGTGAAGAAAACCAGCGCTTCTTGGCCAGGCATTGCTTTTCCGACTTCTGTACTATTGGCAGGTA
Source organism: Phacochoerus africanus (assembly GCF_016906955.1). Lineage (NCBI taxonomy): Eukaryota > Metazoa > Chordata > Mammalia > Artiodactyla > Suidae > Phacochoerus > Phacochoerus africanus. The sequence continues at coordinate 54,728,469 of NC_062546.1, read as the reverse complement.
GCTTTCAAAAATAATCTCTTATTGGTACGCTGAGCACCAGCTCAGTTCTGCAGTTCTTGTCTTTTTGTCATTTGTTTGTAGCACCAGGAATCAACTGCTAAGTTCCCAGCTTTAAAGAAGGTAACTTTTTTTGTTGTGAGCCGCACGGGAAGTCCAAGAAGGTAACTTTTGTACGGAGACTAATCACCATGCGATGACTAGTACTCATCTATGAAACGCAATCCGTGTGTTGTAAAAAGTAAAGGGCCATTTTTATAACAAGACCGACTTGTTATGATGTGATTATACAGCAAATGCAACACACTAACGTAGAATTCTTTTTTATCTGGCAGCAGCTCGGGTCACTGCAGAGGTGCAGACTCAACTCGAGGCCTGGCACACTGGGTTAAAGAGTCTGGCATTTCTGCAGCTCCAGCTTTGTTTCAATCCCTGGGCCAGATATAGCCACTAAAAAAAAATAAATTAAAAAAAAAAAAAAAGAGTTTCCCCTGTGACTCAGCAGGCTAAGCACCCAGGGTTGTCTCTGTGAGGATGGGAGTTCCCTCCCTAGACTCGCTCAGCGGGTTATGGATCAGTGGTTGCCCCAAGCTGCAGCATAGGTCACAGGTGCTGCTCAGATCCGGTATTGTTGTGGCTGTGGTGTGGGCCAGAAGCTTCAGCTCTCATTAGACCCCTAGCCTGGGAACTTCCATATGCTTCTGGTGTGGCCTTAAAGGAACCATCAAACAAACAAAATTTTTTCTTATTTACAGGACTTAAGGTCCACAGCTAAATGCATTCAATGCATTTGTTTCTTTTCAACACTGTCTCTGATATTACATTACATAAGTTGATTTTTTAAAGAATTCTGAATGCTATAGTATTAAGAATTTAATTAACTAAAAACAAAAAAAAAAACAAAACGGAAGCAATTTACACAAGGTTCTTTTCACTGCTCTTTCATTATCAACATATCCTCACTCAATTTCTCTATGGTAAGATCACTAAAAGTAATTCACTATCAGCTGTCTTACCTAGTATACTGTCTCGAGAAGGTGTTTTAAGTCCCTTTTCTCCTTTATATTTCAAAATCAGGTTTTGCATTCTATGTATAAAAGAATATGGTAAATATTATTACTATGTAATATTCATGTAAAAACCAGTTACCATATATATTAAATTCTTCAATGTCTGACAATATCAGAGCTAATGTGAAAACTTCAGCTGTCCCATATACTTCATATTTGTATGTTTTACAAGTATTTTACTTAGCATCTAATTACAGAGTAAAATAAAGCATGGTGAAGTGGTCATTGAATTGAGGGCAGGAAAGTGCAATAAATTAACTAGGGAAAGCTTGATACATGGAAAGTATCTGCAACTGAGAAATCCTAGCTCTGTAACTAACCATTATTTGTTCCTGGAAAAGTTGCATCTCTCCAGCTCAACGTCTTCTTCTATGACACTGGAGTCTCACTGCCTCGATTCACAAGGGCATTGGGAGGATTTGAGAAGGTAATATATCCCCAAAAAGTCATAGAGGGACCGAAAGAATAGAATCATTCCTTCTTGAACTTTATCACTAGAGGTATATTGGAACCCCAAAGAAAACCCAATGTGTGTTTTTTCATAGGTATAATAGTCCAACATTGCAGGTTTCAGGGGAAAAAAAATGTTTCTAATTATGGTGAGTAGCTGTTCTCTCTTTGTGGTTTCCCATTTAGGGAATCTCAGATATGAGATAATTTGTAAGTGAATTTATCTATAAATATATGGCCTCATTAAATTAGAGAACATCGTGGTCCCCCATTATTGTAGCTAATCGCACCAAGAGCAGAAACCTAATAGAAGTCAGGACCTGGCTTGGACCATTACAGTTTCCTTCTCTATCTACTCAAACTCTGAACCAGCAGGTCTATACTAGAATGATGCTTCAGCTCCATGGTCATGTCCAATTTACATGGAAGACATAACCCTACTTGTAGGCTGGGCACTGATGAGTCATGGCCAGGGCTTCCCTCTGCTAATGCCAACTAACCTACTAGAGACTCAGGGACTTCTGGTGAATGGCATCCTTAGGAATGAGAATATGAAAGTATGCTGAAGGCTGACACCTATGGAAAGCATCTGGAAGATTTTGAGGGCAGTGGGAAATATGACTGGAGGGGCCGAGCTTACCTATGGACTCTCAGGCCAGCTGGCACCTACTAGTCTGAGAAGGATGACATGGGACCTTCCACAACCTAAGAAGACTGCTCCGCAGGATAGAATGCAGCCTTAAGGTTCAGGTCTGGTACCAGAGGAGAAAGGAAAGTCTGATCTCTCCCTGCAGCATCACTGGAATCTGACAGCCTAAAATGGTCCCCACTAACATCTGCTGGGAGAAAAGACAACCAAAGCCTCCACGGATAACTCCTTGTGAAGATCTGGGCTACGATGTGCACTCTACATAAGGCTTGGGCAGTGGGGTACAGGGTGTGCTTGGTTAAAGCTAGGAGGCCCAGCTGCCAGACTGGGTGCCAATGCTGTGGAGCAGAGACTGAGCCACAAGCCTATGTGGGAGAACTGAAAACGGTGTCGCTTTTCAGCCTAAGGGTGGGGCACCATGAAGCTAGAGGAACCTGGATCAACAAGGGCATCCTGGGAGAAGAGATCCATCATGACCTGACTGCAGGACTGGTTTCTTTTTTCTTTTCCTTTAAAATGATTTTAAGTCAGGTTTTTACAGAACAACACCTAGACTCCAGAGATTCAGCTGCCAAGGAGACCCTGTGAAGGCCAGTTTTCGTAGCAATGCTGCAGTAATGGAATCAGTGGAAACAATGGAATGATCGGAACATCACTTTTTCCCTCCTAATGACTGTGGAGGAGGACTGTCTCTTTGACCTCACTTAGGTTCTTGGAAAAGTCAAGTGGGAGAGTAGAGAAGGAAGTCCCCAAGGGAACAACAACAACAACAAAAAAATAGGATTTTCTGCTTAAACTAAACACTTCAGACCCAAAAAGCCAGTTCGAAAAATCAGAGATGGGACACTCTTTGTGCTCCACGCATAGGGGTTACACTTGGAATGAAATAGACAATGTCAGCATCCTAAAGATTAAGGCCTTAAGAGCGCTGGAATCAAGACTCCTGTGCCCAGGCCACATCAAACTAGGCTGGCCTTTGGCCTGGTGTCCAGCTGATGATGTGGAGTATCTCCAAGGCATTCCCAAGCCACCTGCATCAAACTATGAATTCTCACCTGTCACATAACAAGGAACTGGTAATGATTTGTCACCTCAGTTCAGGGATATAAATGGTACTTTAATGCAACACTTACATATGATGACCCTTGATAACAGCATAGTCTTCTGCATTCCGTCCATAGTGATCTTGAGGAAAGATATCAACGCCTTGCTCAAGAAGCAGCCTGACTACACTTGATGATGCAAAATTTACGGCAAGTATGAGGGCTGTTCTAAAATACAGAGAGAGAGAGCTTCAAGCTTCAGAACTCTACTTAACTGAATTAAGCAGCTATTTTGATATGTTTTATCAAGTTAATATCTTGCCCATCCATGTAGAATTGACCATTTACATGCTCAAGTGTTCACCTTTGTAAATAACATCCAAAGCCAGAATGAAGGGCCAAAAAAGAAGTCTTCTGCCCCACTGGAATAGCATGTGAGAGAAGTGGCTATTCTAAAGTCACTGATGAACAATCAATTATGCTGAGGTCACATATCTGAAATGAGTGAGTATTTAAAGGAAGAATTTCCCATTTCTTCCTTACTCATACATTTTTGCTTCAAAGTCAGCTAGAGGTCAGGCTAAGGAAAAGCTATTTGCAGGCTTAAAACAATAGTAAGAGTAATAATAATAATAGTAATAATAATAATAATGCCAATGAAAGCAATCATGGTCACTGTTAATGATGCTGCTAAGAATGTGTTGGGCACTAAATTAAAAACAGGACATAGAATCTTTCTTATCAACATCCGTGCCTGAAGGATATATTACTATTCCCTCTTTGCTTATTAGGAAACATGTTCCTTGACAGGAAGTACGGCTCCCAAGGTCATACACCTAACAAGTAGGAAGGTTAAGACTTAAACCCAGTCTGAATCTAAAACCCATCTCTTCCCCCTGTATCACCCACCTATGACTTGTTTTCCTTAAAGGAAATGCTTATTCAATCAAAGCTATCGTTCCTCCTTTAAACTTATCAATTAAAAATAAAAAAATAAAAACACCAAATTATACTAGAACTAAAAAAGGATAAAAGTGATGAGTCCATAATATCTGGTAGTAGGGATTAAGGGGCAGATAGTATAACATAATATCACCACTATTCAAAGAAAGCAACATAAAGCAAATATTCATTCCAATGACAAATTCAGAGTTCCCTTGTGTCTTGGCAGCTTAAGAATCGGGCACTGTCACTGCTATGGCTCTGGTTATAGCTGTGGTGAGGATTTGATGCCTGGATCAGAACTTTTGCATGCTGCAGGTGTGGCCAAAAAAATTGAAAAAGTCAAAACCAACTCCTTTATGTTTCATATGCATCTTTTAAGGAAAAATATATACAAAGTAGAGGTTAAAATAGTATTATAAATACATTCAGAAATTTAATACTGTGTAAATTAAAAATTAGAGTCCAAACTTTATACGACTAATATTAAGTCCCTCAGCTCTTGTAAGATCATATGACCCCAAAAAATCAGGTCGAAAGTGACCGTAGTGGATATGATACAGGAAAACAAATATCCTGCGATCTAGTGATTTTCATGCTACCCAGTCAGAATAATTGCTTTGTTTCCCTAACTGATGACGTGTTGAGGATAAGTTATACCTATTGATTTCATCTTTCTGTTACCACTCTAGAACAGTACCATGCTTTTTTCCTTCAGAATGAACTACTATACCTTTTCATCTTATCAACTGCATGTAAGTTGGCTTCTTTCTGTAATAAAAATTCCACCATTTGCTGTTGGTTTTCACTGACAGCAAGTAAAAGTGGAGTCATGTCATCCTGTAAAACAGCAAAAACAATTTATAGTGTACAAAAGGACACTTTTCTAAATGGAATTTAAAACATAGAAAAGAGTCTCTGAACTTAAGTGGATACTACAGAAAGTCCATAAAAAGGACCCTCTTCCTTCTCAGTGCTCCTTCTCTTTAAAACGCTCCTCCTCTACCTCCTTGAAAGGTTAACTGCAAAGTCTCAGTCTCCAAAACTCACTTCCAATAGTTACTGGTTCTGAGCGTTTTGCTTCTCTCACAGTATTTTTCAGGTAGACCATAAGTGTAGTTATTTTCTTGCTCTATCAGGACTCTACACAATACTCCAAGAAAATAACATAGCCCTTAAGACAATTGCATTTTTAAGGAACAATGCTGAGGAAAATGATCTAATGCTGTCTGCAGTATGCCTAACCTATCCAACGACTGCCATGATTAACCTCCTAAGGTTGCTAGATATTCCAATTGGAATTGATTCTTCACATGTATAGGTAGAGAAAGAGAGTTCTTCAAAGCAGTTGATGGAGCTCCTGCTGTGGCCCAGAGGGTTAAGGATCTGGTGATTTCTCTAAGACTGGGAGGGCTTGACCCCCAGCCTAGTGCAGTGAGTTAGGGAGCCAGCTTTGCCACAGCTATGACCTAGGTCACAGCTGCAGCTCAGATTCCATCCCTGGCCCAGGAACTTCCATATGCCCCCAAACAAGCAACCAAGCAAGCAAACAAAAAAACAAACAACAATGTATAAGTTTTAACATCCCATTCTTGAGAGATTATTGTAAAATATGAACTAGACTATAAATTAGTATAGTCAGGCATTACAATCTTCAAATTTCTATCAGAAGAAACTGTCCAAGAGGAACTGTCAACTCCTAAATGCTTCAGGAGGCAAAGTCGGTGACCTGGGTATGTGAAGAACTCAGGGGAGGACAGCACACAGGGAACCCAGGCCCCACCTGGAAGGGCTGGCCTCTGACTGCGGACCAAACAGTCCTAAGGGCTCAAGGGGGACCAGACTGATTCTTTAAGAGCAGCCTGAAATGCAGATTTCTGCATCCGTCTCCTAAATGTTCAATGCTGACCCAGTGAATGGGTGGAGGCTGAGCCTTCCCTCCTAAGGGGAAGTTTTTCCTTCTGGGGTCAAGAGTGGCTGGGAGACCAAGCTCTGCCCTTTCTGTGGGCACCACCTTTCTCTAGCCTCTGATGTGCTTTCCCAGGTAACAGGGCCTGATGCATAGTACTCAGTATACATAGTATTATAAATAAAATACATGTACGTCAAAACCCACAACTGCTTGTATTTAAAAAGGAAGTTAGTTGAGCCATACCTTGTCTCTTGCTTCTATGTTAGCATTGTATGAAAGCAGCTTTGCTGCGATGGAGATATTCGGACCAAAGGCAGCATAGTGGAGGGCCGTGTAGCCCTTGACATCCTCAAGATTTGGGTCGGCACCATGTTCCAGCAGAATACTGGTACATTCTTCTTGCTTACACTGGACAGCCTGTCAGTAATTATGCCAAGAAACAGGTGGTAAGTTCTGAGAATTCAAAGGAAACATTCCACAAGTTTCACCAAAGCCTTAGACTGAAATGAGATAAACACATTTTCACTCTGTCATGAATCAAATGCATTTCCTGGTAACATGGTGGGCCACTACATACCTTTATCAGTGCTGTCCTGTTCTCACTGTCACAGATGTTAAGCTGGCATTTCCACTTTACTAATAGAGTCACCACTGCTGGACGGCCACCGGCACAGGCCAGATGAAGAGCAGTCCTATCAAAATGAGTGGGCTTTTTAGGACATTGCACTGTCCTATTTCAAAACATACAATGAAGTAAACATTCAGAAATATGCTGTTCCTATCCCTTTAAGAGAAGTACTTACTTTGCTTCTAAAGAAAGAGCAATACTTCTTAGCTCTTATCACTCAGCAAGCACATCAATGAAAGAATAGCATCTCCAAAGAAAAAAAACATCACCTAGAGATTCAGCTCCACTTGGGGTTGAATTCTACTTGAACTCTGTCACTTCTCAGCTGTCACTCAGCCTTTCTGCGCCTCCATTTCCCCATCAACAGAATCTGAGTAAAGCATCTCTGACTTTGGAATACAATTGATAATTCACAATGTCTTAGAACTATAATCGGCAGCACTAATTTTTTATCATTTCTCAATTTTTCTATTCTGTTAATTATCTTGATGTCTTTTGTCTGAAGTTTCTGCCTGTTAGTTTTGTTGTTGTTGTTTGATCTTTTTTGTCTTTTTTTAGGGTCACACTTGTGGCATATAGAGGTTCCTAGGCTAGGGGTCGAATGGGAGCTGTGGCTGTCCGCTTATGCCACAGCCACAGCAACGTGGGATCCGAGCCCCTTTTGCAACCTACACCACAGCTCACAGCAATGCCAGATCCTCAACCCACTGAGTTGAGGCCAGGGATCGAACCCACAACCTCATCGTTCCTAATCAGATTCATTAACCACTGCGCCATGACAGGAACTCCAGTTTCTGTGTTTTAAATTGAAATTGAAATCGTCAATAAAAACAGATGTTGTATGTGTATACTGATACAATATACAGATGCACAGATTATAAAGTCTATACTCCATTAATATTTATTATAAAATATTGGCCATATTCCTGTTGTACAACATATCCTTATTACTTATTTTAAACCTAATAGTTTGTACCTGTTAGTCCTCTTACCCCATATTGGCCCCTCCCCTTCCCTTACCCTGTGGTACCCACCAGCTTGTTCTCTAGATCTGTGAGTTGGCAACATTTCTTAATTTCTTTAGGCTTTTTTGTTTTGTCTTGTTTTGTTTTTGGCTGCCCCTGTAGCAGGTGGAATTTCCAGGGCCAGTGATCAAACACCTGCCACAGCTGCGAGCCAAGCCACTGCAGTGACTACGCCAGATCCTTAACCTGCTCTGTCACAAGAGAACTCCTAAAATTTCTTACTGGTACATAAAAGAGTAGGGCATCATACAGTCCATGGTGCCTTATGGATTAAGTGAAATAATGGTCTATACAACAGATCTACTGCCATTCTAGTCCCATGGCTGGCACTGAAATACATTTTACTTCCTAAAAGCATTATGGGCAACACTGTACATCAAATATTCTTCAATTTAAAAACTAATAAAACAGGAAGTTCCCACTGTGGCTTAGCGGAAATGAGTATGACTAGCATCCATGAGGACACAGGTTCGATTCCTGCCTTGGTTAAGGATTCAGCATTGCTGTGAGCTGTGTTGTAGGTTGCAGATGCAGTTCAGATTCCACATTGCTGTGGCTGTGCTGTAGGCCAGCAGCTACAGCTCCAGTTGACCCCTAGCTTGGGAACCTCCGTATGCCACAGGTGTGGCCCTAAAAAGACAATAATGATAATGATAATAATGATGATGATGATGATGATGATGATGATGATAAACAAAAGCATTATGGGGAAGGAGAATTAAATAACTAAACAAACCAAGAACTTTTTTAAAAAAGTACTTCTTATTCTGCTTTTCAGGGAACTTTAAGCTCCAGAAAATTCAGGATTCCAGTGAATAGGCATGGCTCATTTTATTCATCATTTGGATTTATAGATTTATGAAATCCATCACTTCCAAAGATCATTATTAGTATTATCAGCTTTCAAAAGGACAGGTAGAGGTTATCTTTTACAATTTCCTTCCATCAGAAAAGCTTTTGTGTGTAAGAAGGGCAGATAAGCTTCAACTGAGATTAAGTCAATGCTTTAACTTTAAATTTCTCTCCTTGCTCATAGGAGGCAATATGAAGCCTTTAAGGAGGACAGGGTTCTAGGAGATAGATGAAGGGCCCTGAGTAGAATATGTCTGCCACAAAATAGGTATTCAAGTCATACTGGATTAACAAACAGACTAAAAGAATAAATAAATATAGTTGTGGAGTGTTCAGTATTTCTAAGGAAAACATCTAGAAAAGTAAGGCAATACTTTTGCCATATTAATAACCATTTACACATGCTTATTGTTTACTTTTTGTTTTATAAGCACATGACCAGTACCTTATAAACGCTTGCAATAGTGATATGCATCATTTATACTACTTTTTCTTTTCCAAAAAATGCAAAGTAAAATGACTAATCTATAATCACATATCATATGTAAATAAGCCAAAGGTGATTGAAAATATATGTATATAATTAAATATATACCAAGTAAAATCTACAAAAAGATTCCCTTTCCTTTTTTGTTGGCCATACCCATAGCGGGTGGAAGTTCCCAGGCAGGGCTCAAACACGATCCTTAACCTGTGGCAGGCACTACAAGGGAACTCCTGCCTTTACTTCTGAAGAGACTAAGACTGGTCAGAAGATAGCAATCCTCCAAAAAGTTCAGAAAAAACAAACAAATGAAAAAATGGCAAGGGAGAAATTCTGTTTCTATATGCAAGATTCATATCATTGCTCTTTCCCAGAATTATTTCATTCATCGCAAGAAGTTACTAGAATTTTTTTACAGGGTGATTGAAGAAATCACCTAATTTTTAAAAAGGAAATGAAAATTTCATGTGTAATACAAATGCTCAGAAGTAAATTTTGTTCCATTCTGGTACATATTTTTGATTTAGATAAGACCACAGTTTTCTTGTGTTTATACGTAATCCAATTGATTTTCTCAATGATTTACCAAAGTACACCTTTGCAGGTCAACATACAGCTGTTATCTGAGCCACCTTCCAAGGTCACATGTTACTCTACACCAGATGCACTGCATTTTATTTACAGTCCTTTTTTCGAGTTCCTCCTAATACATTGCTATTCTACACAGTGTTGAGAAAAGCACACTCCATGTTATTTATCTCTAATTTATCTCTAGTTATCTCTAAGGATTTATGTCTAATGTGTATAAATAGAATTGATGTGTAAGGGGGATATACATTTTATAATGGGGTACTTATCACCAAAGTGCTTCTTTGAAAAGTCAAAAGTGGAGTTCTCTTGTGGAGCAACAGGTCAAGGATCTGGTGTTGCACAGATCCTGCAGTGGCTTGAGTGGCTGCTGTAGCACAGTTTTGATTTCTGGCCTGGAAACTTCCTCATGCTGCTGGCACACTCAAAAAGAAAAAAAGAAAAAGAAAAAGAAAAGTCAAAAAGTGACTTAAACTTGAAGCACCGGTAAGTACAAGTACCACAGTTCTTTATCTTCACATTCTTTGTGATGGGAAAATGGTGTTTCATTCCTCTTTTAAACTTCTTTTCTTAACAGCAACATTATATATTTTTTTTTTCCTATATCCAAGGGTCACTTACAGATGTACAAAAAGCCACTTTGCCCAAATTGCAAATTAGAGGTTTTTTTTCCCTTGTTGATTTCAATGACGTCTCTATAAATGATGATGATATGTGTGTGTGTGAGTGTGTGTGTGTGTGTATGTATACATATCTGTCCGATACAATTCTGTTGTAAATTTTGTAAAGGCCTTTGTGTTTTCTTTTGTTAATCTTATTTTCTGATAGAGCGGGTTTTAAATTTTTTATATTATTAAATCAACCTCTAAAATTCTTGCATTTGGAGTCATTCTTAGGAAGGTCTTTGTCAGCATAAAAAAAGGTATGAATAGGCATTTGTGTCTTCTTCTGATACTGTCCTCACTTTCCATATTGAAATATTTTTATTTCTCTGCTCCTCCATGATGCAGAAGTTCCAGGGCCAGGGAGTGAACGCATGCCACAACACTGATCTGAGCCACAGCAGTGACAATGCCAGATCCTTAGCCCTCTAGGCCACCAGGGAAACTCCTCTATTTGAGGGGACTTCTTTTTTATGTGTCCTCAGGCCATGCCTGCAGCATTCAGGTATCCCTGGTCCAGCTGCCACTGGGATTCAATTCCTGGCCCCAAGAAATGCCACATGCCATGGATGAAACCAAAATAAAATAAAAATAAAACTACAAATATAAAATTGTGTACATTAAAACCAAAATACTGTTGGAGTTCCTGTCATGGCTCAGGGTTTAACAAACCCAACTAGTATCCGTGAGGAGGCGGGTTTGATCCCTGGCCTCACTCATTGGGTTAAGGATCCAGCATTGCCCTAAGTCACAGATAGGGCTGGATCCGCCATTGCTGTGGCTGTGGTGTAGGCCAGCTGTTATAGCTCTGATTCAACCCCTACCCTCGGAACCTTCATATACTGCAGGTGAAGCTCTAAAAAAAATAAGAATAAAAAACAAAAGACAAGAATAAAAAATAAAAATGAAATACCGTTTATGTTGAACTCTGTTTCTATAACTGCAGGTATTCATTCAGTAAAATCACTTTAAAACCGTCAGTGAAGTGATCTTTAAGGGGAATTATGGGCAGTTCTGAAACCAGCTAAAGCTTCTGCTTTTGGTGCCTATAAACCTACTGGGCACTAGACGCCCCCTAGACGTCCGTGGAGCCTCTGAGGAAAAACTGACAGGAGGGCTCCTCCCAGGTCTGCCCCCACCCTCGTCCCCCTCCTGGCCACCTGGTTACCTGTTCTTCTTGTCTTTATCATTGGGGCCATTTTTCCTGAGCAGCAGGATCTCCTGCACTCTGGCCACATCGCCCTCACAGGCTGCTCTGTGTATCTTCCCGAGATCCTTGTCTCGGACATGGTACCCGGGCAGCTGGTTGACTCCACTACCGCCCTCCCCAGAGGAGCCGGCGGACAGCACAGTCGTCTTACTGCCGAAGCCAAAAAGCTTCTTCATCTTCCAGCCAACGGGCTTCAGGCACACCACACCTCCCCCTTGGCTTTTCACCGCGTCCTGAGCCCAACACAGGCAAGCGCTCTAGGTTAGCACCACTGTCTCGCTCAGAGCCAAGTGGCAAAGTAGCCAGTTTAGAATCTTTCAGCTCAACCGCCAGGTATCCAGGCAACGCCTCCAACCCCCCAGGCACGTGCGGCCTGGAGGGGGAGGGGCGGCAGGAGGCGGGGCCAAAGACGCTAGGAAGATGCCTGCACTGGATTGGTCGCCTCAGGCAGCGTGTTTTTTCAAACATGGGGCCCAGGAGAAAAGCAGTGCTAGGCAAGGAGGTACCTTGCTGACCCCCCTCTCTCCGTGTTCCAGGCTAAAGCCTACTCCAGACAGGAAATCCTCAAAACCATGCTTGTCAATTGCCTTGATTACTCCGCAGGTTTCTGCATTTTCTTTGTACTTCATTTGCACTTTCGTTGTGGATTGTACCTTCACAGGAGTTACTTAGGAAATTTAGTGATCTGGGAACTTTTCTAGCCTCTCTCTCTCCATTTTTTTTTTTTTTTAAATAATAGTCTTAGGAGTTCCCATTATGGCTCAGTGGAAATGAATCGGACTAGTAACTATGAGGTTGTGGGTTCAATCCCTGCACTCCCTGGCCTCACTGAGTGGGTTAAGGATCTGGGATTGCTGAGAGCTCTTGTATAAGTTGCAGACATGGCTTGGATCCTGTGTTGCTGTGGCTGTGGCATAGGCAAGCAGCCATAACTCCAATTAGACCCCTTCCTGGGAACCTCCACATGCCACAAGCATGGCCCTAAAAAGCAAAAAAAAAGAAAAAAGAAAAAAAAATTTTGGAAAGCCTTGATAAGTGATTTGAAAGCCAAAGCCAGATCACAGCTGGAGCTCCGATTCAATCTCTGGACTAGGAATTTCCTTATGCTGCATTAATTTAAAAAAAGAACGAGAAAGAAAGAAACATTAAAATAGTTCATATTCCTGGCAAGCTGACTTACAGAAAAGGTTTCCAGATAATATTAACAACTGCTGACATTTATGCATTGGGTACTGTGGACCAAGACCTGCTGTAAAGACTTTGCACATGTTATCTTCATTAAGTCTCCAAACAACTCTTCAAAATAGGTACATACTACTGTGATCCTCATTTTGGAGACAAAGGACTGAGGTACAGAGAAGTGAATTGACTTATCCAAGATCACAGGGCCAGAAGGTGAGCCAGGAGTCCAGAGTTCACACAGACATGGAAAGGAAATTTACAGTTATCAAAGGGGAAAGGGGGTGGGATAAATTTGAACTTTGGGATTAAAAGATACACACTACTGGATATACCATAAACAATAAGGACCCACTTGGGAACTGAGCATAGGGAACTATATTCAATATACTGGAGTAACCTATAATGGAAATGCATCTGAAAAAGGACACATATATACACACACACAAACATATATAGATACATAGAAATGAATCACTTTGCTCTATACTTGAAACACTGTAAATGAACTAAACTTCAATTAAAAGTAAAAATAAAAATTTTAATAAAACCTAATAAAACATCCAGAGTCCATGTGCTTAACTACAACACTTAAAAACGGGCAATATAAGGAATGTTTTAAAGGCAAGAGAGGGCCCTTTCTCAAGAAGTAAGGAGCGTATATGAATAGGAATAACCTGAGGGGAATCACCAGTGATGGCTAAATGAAGGGTGTAGTTGGACTAACCAGCAGCCCTGCTCTGTTTCAGTCCTCTGCTATAACTTAGGCAGATAAGACAATGAGAATTTTTTCGTTACATTTTCAAGCTCCTCCGAGCCCTGGAAAATGTTTGTCCATTTCTCCAGACCATAACAATGGACTTTTCTTTCCATGTAGAGAAGCAAATCAGTAAAAATCTTATTAAGCAAGTACATCTGAGCACCCAGGTTGCTTCCTGCTATAAGCCGTGCAATAAGAGATAGAAGCCTCTACGGGTAAGCCTCAGCAAGTCCTTTGTCTGCAATGGAGCTTCCTCTTCTGGAACACAAATACTGTTTTGTTTTGTTTTGTTTTCCTTAAACAATCAACTTTTGTCCTTTCCAGGCAGAGCTCCTACACAGCCCTCCCAGCTCCTCTTTCTCTAACTGGATTATGGGAGAACTGCTCTTCTTGGAAATCCATTAGGGACCTCCCCTGGAGAAAAACCTGTTTTTTGGGGATCAGAGTGGTTAGTTACTTTCTTCACCTGGATCCAAGGGAGGAGTAGGGTCATGTGGACACAGGTATAAACCCACCAGGCTCACCAAATGAGGCAGTACAGGGTGCTACACTAGATCAAAGGATGCTCCCCTGGAAAACCTGGACATGGGGTTTACAGCTTAAGAAATGGCTTTGCAACCAAATTCAGAATGTGGCAAATTCTTCAGGACTTCAGACACAGTTTTTAAGCTCCCCCATGGCATGGGAAGAAAAAAGGAAAGAGTGAGGGGAAGGTTCAAGTGTCAAAGAAACATAAAAAGGATCTAAGTCACATCACCTTATACAGTGTTTCAAATAATAAAGTGTATAAGGAAGAAAGTAGTCGGAAAAACTGTTCAAGGATTTGAGGAACTTTTATAAAGTTGGCTTTCATACTTTTGTTGGGTGGGTTCATGGCATTATGGTTATGTGAGAGAATATTTTCTTCTTTTTAGGTGCCTCATGAAGTACTCCGTGGCATCATGACTCAAACACTTGGATTTGCTTGAATGCTTTGACATATTTTAGCTTTAAAAAAGGAAAGACGATTGATGAAACAATTATGGCAAAGTGTTGATGGCTATTGAAGCGGAATACCTGGTACCTAGGGGTTTGTTGTACTCTATTTTGTAACATTTGGAATTTTTATAAAAACAATTTAATAAGGGAAAATTAAATACTTATATAAAAACATGGGACTAAGTTATGGGATAAAGAAAGTGTTGGAGTTCCCGTCATGGCTCAGTGGTTAACGAATCCAACTAGGAACCATGAGGTTGCAGTTCGAACCCTGGCCTCGCTCAGTGCGTTAAGGATCCAGTGTTGCCTTGAGCTGTGGTGTAGGTTGCAGACACGGCTCAGATCTGATATTGCTGTGGCTCTGGCATAGGCCGGCGGCTACACTTCTGATTAGACCCCTAGCCTGGGAACATCCATATGCCCCAGGTGTGGCCCTAAAAGGACCAAAAAAAAAAAAAAAAAAAAAGACCAAAAAAAAAAAGTATTGTATATTGCTCCATCTCCTCTTTTCAAGAGGACTGTTTGTTGCGCCAGGCAGGTTGGCCAGTAGAGGGCATTGTGTAGCGTGGTTCCTGCTGGCCTATAAAAGATTTCAGGATTTTCTTTTTCTTCTCTCTCTCTCTCTTTTTTTTTTTTTTTGTCATTTTAGGGCGGCACCCGCAGCATATTGAGGTTTCCATGCTAGGGGTCCAATCGGAGCTGTAGCTACCAGCCTACTCTAGATCCACAGCAATGTGGGATCTGAGCCGTGTCTGTCTGCAACCTACAACATAGCTCAGGGCAACCCTGGATCTTTAAACCACTGAGTGAGGCCAGGGATCGAACTTGCGACCTCAGAATGCCAGTCTGTCCTCAGGATGCCAGTCCGGTTTGTTAATTGCTGAGCCAGGACAGGACCTCTGGATTTCATGATTTTCATAGTCCATATTAGCAGCAAAGACAGACACGTCAGCTACCTGGTCTTCCTATTAGCTGATGTCATGTTTGCCAGCTCCTATTTTCATTTCTTCACATATAAAAGGATTCTTGCTGTTATGAAAATTACCAAATGCACACTCAAGC
This sequence comes from Phacochoerus africanus, assembly GCF_016906955.1. Lineage (NCBI taxonomy): Eukaryota > Metazoa > Chordata > Mammalia > Artiodactyla > Suidae > Phacochoerus > Phacochoerus africanus. The sequence continues at coordinate 54,712,978 of NC_062546.1, read as the reverse complement.
AGAGGTGGGTACAGTAAACTTGCACATTCCTCATCACTGCTCACCTTCAACAATTCCCAGCTTTCTGCCTTTCTGGTTTCATGTACCCACTGGCCCTTCCACAACTATTATTTAAAAAGAGTATTTTTTAAAAAATAAAAGAGTATTTTAAAGGAAATCCCTGATATCACATCATCTAACCTATAAATACTTGCATAAGAATCTCTATCAAGTTAGAACCCTTTCGAAAAACAACCTTCATGCCCTACTCACTTAAAATTGAAGTCATAAGCATCTATATAATTTTTTTTTTCCTCACCTCAAGTTGCTGTTAGCTGTGGCCTATGTCACAGAGGTTGCTCAGATCCAGCTTTGCCTTGGCTGTGGCCTAGGACTCAGCTGCAGCTCCGAATCGAACCCTAGCTGGCAAACTTCCACATACCACAGGTGCGGCCATAGAAAGAAACACAAATTGCAGGAACAGAGAGGTCTCTATCCCAGGACCTTTGGCAAAGGAGCCTCTGTGACACACGCCCCAAAGAGAGCAAGACCAGCTTTGCAGGCACCTGGCTGACTTCAACTACAGGTGAGTGTGCTGTTTAATTTCTTGTGTTAACTTGAACCAGGCTGAGGGAAGCACAGAGAGCATTTCCAGGTGTGACTTCAAGGATGTTTATGCAAGAGATCAGGATTCAGTTGGCAGACTGAGTAAAGAAGGGAAGGAGAAGGAGAAACGAAGAAGACGAGAAGGAAGGAAGAAGAAGGGAGAAGGAAGGAGGAGAAGAAGCAGCAGCAGCAGCAGCAGAAGCAGAAGCAGCAGTAGCAGCAGCAGCCCCTCCCCATTGGGGGTGGGCATCATCATCCAATCCCTTGAGGGCCTAACAAGAACAACAAGGTTGGGGAAGGGTGAATTCTCACCCTCTGCTTCAGCTGGGAAAGCATCTTCTTCTGTCCCCAGACAGCAGCTTCCATGGACCTTCACACTCAGACCAGGACTCACACCACTGGCTCCCTGGTTCTAGCCCTTTTGCTGTGGACTGGAACTACACCACTGTCTTCCCTGGACCTCCAGCTTGCAGACTGTGTGAGCTAATCAGTCATGAGAAGTCTTTCCATTTTTCTAGATTGATCCTCTTGGTTCTAGTTCTCCAAATGATACAGTGAGGTTCCAGGCCACCTGGGCCCATCAGCCTGAAAGGTGACTCAGGAGTGCAACAGGAGATTGTTGCCTAAACAGAAGCCCTGCCCAACCCTGGGTTTTGTCTTGTGCACCATCATGTTAGAAAAAATACTCAAGCTTCCTTGGCCTCTTCATAAATGAAGGTCACTAAAATTGGGGTGCAAAGGCTGTGATGGACTCACGTGAGCAACTGTCACAGAAACAGAGCTGTGAATATGAGGTGTGATGAAGCACCTCTTCAAATGGCTCTTTTGCTTTCCCTGGGAAGCCCAGTCCTCGCACAGATGGAGGGCACCCGCCACCCCCATGCTGGTTAGAGCCATGCGGCATGGAGCCCACTCTGACCCTCTCTGCCATGGACCTTCTCCAGCACTGTCCATCACATGTCACTGAGCACGCAGTGATGCCCTCATCGCTCATGGTCCCCGGGACTGGTATTCATCCCTTCTCCACTGGTCCAAAGACCAACACACCTCAAAACTGACCCTGTTAAGACAGTCCAGCACGACTTGATACCAAGGTGGTAGCCTTTACCTTTTGAAGCTGCTTCATTATGTTTTGAAGGAAAGTCCTGATGCCAGTCTGATGGCACTGGGGATCACATCGTGCAAGGGTATGTGTATGGAAGGTCTTTGAAAACTAAAACATGCTATGGGAGAGCAATCTAAGACATCAAAGTGGGAGGGGTCAAGTTGATGTGTAGGACACAATAAGAGAAAAGCTCGAATGAGCAGGAAGTCTCTGTGTTTGATCTGGCCGCCGAAATTTCTTATTGTAATGAGTAGATGAAAAGGGCATTAAAAAGCAGTCCACAAACATAAGCAAAACATTCTCTGACATAAATTGTACCAATACTTTCTTAGGACAGTCTCCTTAGGCAATAAAAATAAAAGCAAAATAAATAATAAAATTTACAAGCTTTTGCTCAGCAAAGGAAACCGGAAACAAAAGGAAAAAAAAAATCTATGGACTGAGAGAAAATATTTGCAAATAATATGACCAACAAAGTATTAACTTCCAAAATACACAAACAAACCATACAACTCAGTAACAAAGAACCAAATATCCCCACAGAAAACTGGGAGGAGTTGCTGCTCTGGGCAAGGGGATTAGTCACATCTCTCAGAGCCAGGATGCGGGTTTGATCCCCAGCCCAGCACAATGTTTTAAAGACTCTGGTGTTGCCACAGGTGCCCTGTAGGTCATAACTGGGGTTTAGGACAGATCACTGGCCAGGGAACTTCCATCTGCCTTGGGGTGGCCAGAACAGGAACAAAGAAAAGAAAAAGGGGGCAAAAGACCTCTAAATAGACGTTTCTCCAAAGAAGAAATACAGCTCAACAGGCACATGAAAAGATGCTCAATGATGCTAATTATGAAAGAAATGAAAATCAAAAGACAATGAGGTGTCACCTCACTCCAGTCCGAATGACCATCCTTCAAAGTCTATAAATAGGAATTCCCTGGTGGGCTAACAGTAAAGGAATCAGCATTGTCACTGCTGTGGCTCAGGTTACTGCTGTGGCCCTATCTGATCCCTGGTCTGGGGAACTTTTGCATACCATGGGGATGACACCCCCTGCAAAAGTCTGCAATTAACAAACACTAGAGAGGGTGTGGAGTAAAGGGAACCCTCCTGCACTGTTGATGGGAATGTAAATTGATGCAGCCACTATGGAAAGCAGTATGGAGGTTCCTTAATAAACTAAAAATAGAGTTGCCATATAATCCAGCAATCCCGTCCCTGGGCATCCATCTGGACAAATTCAAAAAGATACATGCACCCATATGTTCATAGCAGTAGGATTCACAATAGCCAAGACATGGAAGAAACTACATGTCCACCCAAAGATAAATACATAAAGAGTAAGAGATATATATGCCACATACATATATGATACACACACACACACACACACACACATATATATATATATAATGGGATATTCCTCAGCCATAAAAAGAATGAAATGATGTCTTTCCAGCTACATGGATGGACCTAGACATTACTGTACTAAATGAAATAAGCAAAAGACAAATACCATAAGATAGCACTTATGTGTGGAATCTAAATATCACACAAATAAACAGTATCTATGAAACAAACTCATGGATATGGAGAACAGACTTGTGGTTGCCAAGGCGGGGAGTGTTGAGGGAAGGATGGAGTGGGACTTTGGGATTAGCAAGTGCACACGAGTATATCCTACACGATGGATAAGTAACAAGGTCCCACTGTAGAGCACAAGGAACCGCATGCAGTGCCCTGTGATTATGATAATGGAAAGGGATATGGAAAAGAAGGCATATGTGTATAACTGAGTCACTTTGCTGTACAGCAGAAATTAAAACAACTTTGTAAATCAACTATAATTCAATACAACAAAAGAAGAAAATTTAAGGTACCCTGAACAGCTGCTCTGATCCCTCCTAAGACTGAGCACCCGCCATCATAGAAAAAAACACCGACAGTGTCTGACATAACATGATGTATTTGTCCCAGGTCAGAGAGAAAATAGGATGCACCTCTGCACACAGAACAAGCAGAGAATTCTTAGCTTTTCTTTTTCTTTTTTCTTTTTAAGTAAAGAGTAAGTGATTGTCCATAATGCTTCATCTCACTCTGTGATCTTCAATTCCCAACTTGGTAGCCACGAGGTATTTTTGGAACAATGTCTGATCTCTTGATATGTCTATTGCTACCAAGGATTTAGAAATATACACAAACTCCTACAAAATGAAGAGCCAAAGGACCAAAGCTAAAATGATTTTATCTGGAACATGCTAAGGTCTGACCCAGGCTGGAGATACTCAAGCTTACACTTGGTGGGTCCTGGTCACTGTGGAGTGGGTGCTTTATACAGATGAAGAGTGAAAAAATGACCACTACCACCAAAACCAGGTGCTTACAACCAAGTTGGGAGCAAACCATAGGAAAAATTCGACAATCAATGATTTTCCTGCACATCTGGAAACAGTTTCTCTGCAAAGAACATGAAGATGGCCTTCAGGTTCCAGGAAGCCCAGGGAGGAGGATGAGGAGGTTTGGAAGAACAAGGTTACTACCTCAGGCCAACCTACCTGGCAAAAGAGACACTTCCCCCAAGTGGAAAAAAAGGAAGCCTCCTAATATGTCTCCTTAACCTATATATTAAAAAAAAGACACCCACATCCCCACATCAGAACTCTCTTCAGCCAGCTGTCACATGGCCCTAAAAGCATCTCAGATGAGGGACTGCGTGCGGTGGGCCACCGCCTCACCTCAATTGGTCCCACAATCGCCCCAGCCCAACCATGGTAATGCCACTGCCTTGGGAAAGTGACAGGCCTCAAAATGTCCCTGTAACTTTGGCATCTGCCCCACGGTGGAAGATCCTTTCTGTATATTCATGCCCCAAATTATCTTCACCCCATGCTCTACAATGAGCTTCGTTTCCCTATACCTCCACACCTCAATAACTGTAGATAAGAATCATGGAGGTGTTAACTATGGCCATTTTTTCATTTCATTCCCTTGAGCACTTTGTCTTTCCTCTTAGAAAACTCCTTACAGCCCTATGCTCTCAATAACAATAATCATACGAATACCACTAGAAGTAATAGGACTACTAATGGTAACGGCAGTAGCTCACACATTGATTGCTCGCTCTGTCAAGTGCTACACTGGGGGCTTTACATGTGTACATTTCCTAAAGAGTTAAATCCTATTGCATCAGTCTTAGGGCACACACACAACTATTTCCACTTTACAGAAGGGGAAACTCAGGCACAGTGTGCCAACTGTCATTCCATCTTGTACCCTCACTTTGTGGGGACCCCCATGCCAAATCATAAAGCCTCAGGAATCTCAAGTTTATGAGGTTTGTTACCTGCTGGAAGGGAGGGGATGAATGAAGGGGATATTCTTAGGTCTGGCCTTCTGGAAGAGTACACTTGACTTGGTTGCAAAATTCATACACCATGTACTGATTCTCTCATTTTGCTATGGCTCAGGGTACAGCCAATGCTTACCTTATTGTCTTCTTGGATCTCCCAGTCCCTGGAGAAAGTCACCAGTTGCTGCCCTTGGGAACAGTTTAAAAATGGGATAGAGCAGGAAATCTTTCTTCTGTTCTCTTGAGTGTCTGGGAAGATGGTATCTTGGAAACTGACTCCACAGGGCAAGAGGAGTCCATCCTAATGGGAAAGAGGGAGAAAGAAGAGCTGTAGACTGGACACCCATGGAGTCTACCATCTTGAATCCAGAATCAGTAGGAGCCTATGACATTGTCACCAATTACACGAACCCAGCCTCCCTTAGCTCTCATATTTCTAGTTGTTTCTCTGCCTCACACAGCGTAAGTCTGAGTGGGTGAGTGAAGAGGGGCGAGTGTGTGCAAATGTCTGTGTTTTTGTTGCCGTGAGCTGTAGTGTAGGTTACAGAACTACACTGTGTAGACCTGTAGTAGGTCTACACTGTGGTGTAGCTCAGATCTAGTGTTGCTGTGGCTGTGGTGTAGGCTGGCAGCTGTTCCCATTTGACCCCTAGCCTGGGAACTTCCATACGCTGCAGGTGTGGCCCTAAAAGGCTTAAAACAAAACAAAACAAAAAAACAAAAACAAAAACAAAAATCTTGCCAGCTCTGTGTGGTTTACAGAGCAGAAAAGCCCTGTGAAGCAGGTCCAGGCTCCAACACAAGTGAATCTGCTGTGAGGATTACACAACTTGGCAGATAGGTTGGCAGAAGGACACCTGATGTGAAAAAAAAGCTGCACATGTGTGGAGTTTATGACAAGGAAGAAGTCAGCTTATACTTTCTCTGGAAGAGCACAATACAGCAATATCAGCCTAGATCTCTCTGGGATATGTATCAAACAGTCCCTTTTCTCATAGTAATCAACAGGGTTTACTTCTCAGGTGCTTGCAAAGTAAGCATCTGACCATAATATCCGGCTGCAGTTCTTTCTGTCCTTAAAATTACAAGAGCCCTCTTCTGGGGCCCCTTATGAAATCAAGTAAATGGGTCATAAATAATCTAATTTTAAAAAGCAAGTTAGCTTTTAAAAAGGAAACGTCCCTAAATAGTATGTTTTCTTTTTAAACCATAAACTTGAAGCCCAGGTAAATATTGTAGACGTTATTAGCACCCTGGTGTCTGAGCTAGTTTCTCCAAGTCTGTGAGTTACCCGAATCCTTTTCTTCCCTCCTGTTTATGCATATTTAGTATTTTCCTTCTCTCAGCACCACATGCGCTTTTTGTGAATTAGAAAGCAGGCAGAAATAGTAACTTCTATAATCTTATCATTCGGAGATTGTGAGATTGGCAACTGAAGTAACGATGATGATTTTGTTCCTTACATGTTCCGAGTCTTTAAAAAATACGATTTAGGAGTTCCCGTCATGGCTCAGTGGTTAACGAATCCGACTAGAAACCATGAGGTTGCAGGTTCGATCCCTGGCCTCGCTCAGTGGGTTAAGGATCCTGTGTTGCCATGAGCTGTGGTGTAGGTCACAGAAGTGGCTCCAATCTGGCGCTGCTGTGGCTGTGGTGTAGGCTGGCAGCTGTAGCTCCAATTCTACCCCTAGCCTGGGAACCTCCATGTACTGAGGGTGCAGCCATAAAAAGCAAAAATAAATAAATAAATATAATTTAAGAGAGAAAGATAAAGGCGGAAGAGTAAGACATGGTGCTCACCTTCTCCCACAACCACATCAAAAAAAAAAAAAAAAAAAAAACCCATCTGCATGTAGAACTATTCTCATAGAACATTTACTGAATGATGGCAGAAGACCTTAAACCTCCAAAAAGGGGGAAGAAACCCTCCACGTAACTGGCTAGAACCAAAGGGAAAAACATTTAAAAATATGATTTGATTCAGTTCTCATAAGAGACTTTGGACACAGGTAGTAGGGGTTTTTTTGTTGATTTTTTGTGTTGTTTCTGTTTTCTCCTTTATAGATACGTGTAATCCAGTTTTCAGGGATGGTGCGTCTCCTTAAAATCCAAGTAACAATAAATACATTGCTGATTTTCATTGCTCACTCACCGCCACCCAGGCGCCTTCCAAACGTAATTCCTGTGAATTTGAGGACAGTTGATGTGCTGTAGAAATTCATCCTCCTGACTAATAATCTTTCCGGTCAGCACTATCACTTCAAAACACACTTCAGGAGCTCTGTCAGGTCCCTTCTCCTTTTATTCAATTCACCTTAAGTATAAAACTTCCAAAAGTTATTGTCAACTGGCTTCCACTGACTTTGCATTTAAGCTTCTACGCTGGAAGAGAGGATGGATAAGCCGATAAAAAATCATTAATACGCATTTTTGTCAATGATAACAGTTTCCCAATGTCCTGTAGAAATATTCAGAGATTCTGGGAGCAGCTGAAATCACTATTTGTAGAGTCTCATTGTTTCAATAATTATGTTAACAAGAGTCATATTGTGTTATGAATAATCATTAATTGGGGTCTCAAATAACAAAGCGTAATTTGAGAGAAAACAATAGTACTATATGAGAAGCCCGTGGTAGGTATTATTCTCTAAGAAGTCAGACTGATTATGCAAGTTCAGGTTTGCAACTTGTCAGTTCATGGTATAATGAAAACTCCTGGGAGTTCCCATTGTGGCTCAATGGTAATGAACCCAACTAGTATCCATGAGCATGCTGGTTCATTTCCTGGCCTCACTCAACGGGTGTTGCTGTGAACTGTGGTGTAGGTCGCAGACGTGGCTCACATCTGGCATTGCTGTGGCTGTGGTGTAGGCTGGCAGCTGTAGCTCCCATTTGACCCCTAGCCTAAGAAACTTCATATTCGGCCCTAAATAGACAGGAGAAAAAAAAGAAGAAAAAACTCTCCCAGATCCCAGGTGCCTTCTGATACCTCTCCAAAAAGGAAAGAAGGTCTTTTCAGAAGGCCTCGATTGCAAGTTCTAGGAGAAGAAAATATTCCGTTTGCAGCATGTAGCAAAATGAATGCCTGGCGTGTCATTTTTAATAACACTTGTTTCAGATTTAAATTATAGTTCTATATTTTATTCATGTTTCTTTATGTGAACCAAGTAAAATAATGCAACACCAGTTCCAATATAATTGTATAATTTATGAGTTGTCAGTAAAAGTAATGGTGTGCGTTTCAGAATGAAATCTTCACAACGCTAAACCGTAAGGGAAACAGTCCACGAGGAGTCCATTTTTCAAGTCAAGGACTTTTCTCCATAAAAAACCTAAAACTTAAAAAATACCTAGTTCTTTTTAATGGAAAACTTCTAAAGTCTTGTATCATTAAAAACAAAGAAGAGGAGTTCCCGTCGTGGCGCAGTGGTTAACGAATCCGACTAGGAACCATGAGGTTTCGGGTTTGGTCCCTGCCCTTGCTCAGTGGGTTAACGATCCGGCGTTGCAGTGAGCTGTGGTGTAGGTTGCAGACGCGGCTCGGATCCCGCGTTGCTGTGGCTCTGGTGTAGGCCAGTGGCTGCAGCTCCGATTCGACCCCTAGCCTGGGAACCTCCATATGCCGTGGGAACGGCCCAAGAAATAGCGATAATAAAAACAACAACAACAACAACAAAAACAAACAAACAAAAAACAAAGAAGAAATACGAGCATGTGATTAAAATTTCAAATGGAAAGGGGGTATAAAATAAAATACCACTTTTACTCCAAAATGCTTGGTTTCATTCAGCTGCAATCATTAGGAACAGTTCATTGCGGGTTTTTAATAAATTTTTATGTGTATATAAGCTATATCCTTTTTAGAAACATAGATGTTCATCTTATAAGTGTCATTAAATACCACGCTTGTCACTTGATCAATCTTACAGGTCTTTTTATATAAACAAATATAGAGTTCCTCTATCCTAACTTATACACTGAATACCTATTATTCTCATTATATAGATGATTCATAAGTTAAACCAATTCTCTACAAAAAATTTAGTTGTTTTTTTTTTTTTTTTTACAATTAGTAAAGACTCTGGAAAGATCTTCCTTGTACATATTCCTATCCTCAGTGTGGGTGTGGGTGTGTAGGTATTTGTCTAGTAAGGAAGATGTTGGGGTAAGGTGGCATTTGTATTTTATTTTATTTTTTGTCTTTTTGCCATTTCTTGGGCCGCTCCCACGGCATATGGAGATTCCCAGGCTAGGGGTCCAATCGGAGCTGTAGCCACCGGCCTACGCCAAAGCCACAGCAACTCAGGATCTGAGCCGCGTCTGCGACCCACACCACAGCTCAGGGCAAATACCGGATCCTTAACCCACTGAGCAAGGCCAGGGATCGAACTTGAAATCTTGTGGTTCCTTGTCAGATTCGTTAACCACTGAGCCACGACGGGAACTCTGGCATTTGTATTTTAAAATGATAGTTTTATCCAATGCTATATATAAACACCTATTTTATACCTTGTCAATACTAGGTTTTATCAAACTTTTCAACTTTTATCAACATGGTCTGTAAAAAGCAGTATTACTTTGTCTTGGTTTTCCTTTAATGAAATTTATTTGGAATCTTTCTAGACTTTAATTAACCGTCTTTATACCTTTTAATTTTCTATTGTTTTGCTTCCTTTTGACCTGGCAGAATACTTGGTACTTCTCTGAATTATCATTTTTTTCCCCTGGTCATGTGTTTCAAGCTTAAGAAAAAGACTACGTTTTGCTTTGTTTATACGAACTGGCTCTCAGGTGGGTTGTCTGTGCCTTTTGCCTTTCATCTTTGTCTTCCCCTCTGCATTAGTATTTTTGGTCCTTCCTTGCTGTCTGTCACCAGTGTGATTTGCAGCTGGGATAATTCTGTTTCTTGCTGTTCTCATTTATTGCCATTCAAATGGCATTTTGTCTTTTATTTGCTTTGATTTTGTTTGCTTGATTCCCTGCTTTATTTCATTATTTTCTAGAGTACGAAAGTGCAGCAAATATATAATTCTTTGCTCCTCTGTGTACTTCCTTTCTAATGTGTTCCTAAGCTGTACTTTGTTTACAGTATTCCTTCCTACATTGCTTTTGCATATTTACCTACAAACAATGATCCTCTAGTACTTTAACCCAGTGGCACAGCAAGATTATCTTGGAATGGTTTTGAAAATTCCAGTGGCATTAACTATTCCAGACCTCACTGACCAGGCTGAGTGCTCTCTTGGGCTGGAAGCCAAGGGAGGGTTGAGAAGCTTGCCTCTGAACTTGTAGAGGACTATGTCATTTTATATAGAGGACTTGAGCATCCATGGATTTTGATATCTTTTGGGTGGGGGAGTGGGGGGGGGGGGGTCCCAGAATCAATCCAGGATCAAATCCCAGAAGGATTTTTAAATCACTTAACAAATGCGTATACATAAAATAGGTAATCCATAAGAATTTACTGTATAGCACAGGAAACTGTATTCAATAGCTTGTGATAACCTATAATGGAAAATAATCTGAAATATATATATATATATAAAACTGAATCACTTTGCTGTACACCTAGAACTAACACAATATTGTACTTTTTTTTAGGGCCGCACTTGTGGCCTATGGATGTTTCCAGGCTAGAGGTCCAATCGGAGCTAGCGCTGCCAGCCTACGCCACAGCCACAGCAACGTGGGATCCAAGCCCTGTCTGCGACCTACACCACTGCCCTGCAATGCCAGATCATTAACCCACTGAGCGAGGCCAGAGAGGGAACACCACAACCTCATGGTTCCTAGTCCAATTCGTTTCTGCTGAGCCAGGATGGGAACTCTTTTTTTTTTTTTTTTTTTTTTTAACACAATATTGTAAATCAACTATACTTCAATTAAAAAAAAAAAAAACACTTAAGGCTCACCTTGTCTGAATCAGCTGACACTGCTTTTGATTGCAAGACCGTACCTTGCTGGAAGTCGAGGTTGGGCTCAGGTGGAAACCAGTCCTGATCATACGGCTTTTTGCTCCTCTGAGGATTGGGGTGTGTGTGGGGAGGAGCTGCCCTCCTTCCCACTGGGATTGGACCTACTTTGGACTGGGGGGAAATGGGGTCGTCTTCTATTCCCCGCCTCCCACCTGCCCCAGCAAAATGGCTTCTCACCCTGGCTCATGCCCCTAAGGCTTTGAGGAGTCCATTCATTGTTCCTAAAGTAAAGTTTCCTTAGTCTTGACAGGCTCCAGGTCAGGGGACCAGGGATGGGGTGACATGAGGTAGGGGGAGGAAGGCTGTCACCCCTCTCTGAGGAGCTCCATCTCTGGTCCAAGCACCAATCTTGTGCTATTTCTGAGAAGGGCATCTTCACCAACCCAGAGGAAAACATGTCTTGCTCCTTTTCCCAAGATTCCTCCATGGGCTGATCTGACCTTCACCTCCTTACTTCGGGGAGGGTATCTGGATTCAACTATCATATGTGGAAAAGCACTATTAGAGAAGGGCTGTCCAAACCTGGGGCCCCACATGCTCCCCGCACTGTTGTTTTGTTTGTTTCATATTTTATTTTATTTATTATTATTAAAGTATCGTTGATTTACAATGTATCGTCAAATTCTGTTGTACAACAAAGTGACCCCATCACACATATTTCCGTGTGCTGTACAGTAGGATCCCATTGCCCCTCCATTCCAAATATAATAGTGTGCATCCAAAAAAAAAACCCAAAAATGCCCATCCAGCCACTCCCTTCCTCCCTCCCACCCCCAGAACCCCAAGTCTGCTCTTCTTGGCCTTGGTCTGTTTCTGGTTTATATTTGTTTGTTTGTTATTTTTAGATAGGGTCATCTGTTTCATATTTTATTTGTTATTTTTTTATTTTTTGTCTTCTTCTAGGGCTGCACCTGTGGCACATGGAGGTTCCCAGGCTAGGGGTCTAATTGGAGCTGTAGTTGCCAGCCTACACCAGAGCCACAGCAACGCAGGATCCGAGCCGCATCTGCAACCCACACCACAGCTCACGGCAATGCCAGACCCTTAACCCACTGAGCGAGGTCAGGGATTGAACCCGAAACCTCATGGTTCCTAGTCGGATTCGTTAACCATTGAACCCCCATAGGAACTCCCTGTTTTCATATTTTAGTTTCCACAAATAAGTGATATCATATGGTATTTGTCTTTTTCTTTGTGAATTACTTCGCTTAGTATGCTGCACTGTTTTTCTAGAACTTCTTTAACAAAAACTTTTTGCTTGCACCTTCTCTGTAAATGACACACCCAGCAGTGTTTTACTTTTTAAAAAAGGTATATTCTCTAAATTTGGTTTGGGCTGAAAACACAGAGCCATGTTTACGAGTGAGTTGTACTCACTGCCATTATCTGGGGACCCTGTGTACATGCTGTCTATAAATCCTGATGACAATCCTTTTGTGCTGGATGCTATGCTCATGTTCAGACAATTTTGTGTTACTGAACCAAATTTGGCTCTGCTTGCTCGTGCTTAGTAAAGCCAATCTACTGACACCAGGTTGTGTTGAAGGAAAGTGCAGCGTTTATTGCAGGCGGCAAAGAAGATGTCCTGTAGCTAGCACTCAAAAGACTGAAATCCCCTAAAGTTTCAGAGAAAGGCTTTTTTTTTTTTTTTTTTAGGGCCACACATGCAGCACATGGAATTTCCCAGGCTAAGGGTGGAATCAGAGCTGCAGGTGCCAGTCTACACCGCAGCACAGCAAGGTGGGATCCAGCCCGGTTTGTGACGTACACCATCGGGCAATGCCAGATCTTTAATCCACTGAACGAGGCCAGGGATCAAACCCACGTCCTCATGGATACTAGTTGGGCTCCTAACCCCTTGAGCCACACTGGGAACCCCTAAAATATTATTTTGTTCTGCTTGACAGTTTTCCTTTATTTCTACATTTTCTCACATCTCTGAGTAAATTTATTCCTTGGAATTCCTTCAGGAAGGCTTAGGAGGCTAAGGTTTTTCTACAAACAAAAGGCAGGCAGAGGACATGGTGGGGGTGGGGGGGAATGTCCTGTACCAGGAAGGCCTCATAGGGTCCTGCTTGGTTACCTATGGACCTTATGCTCTGTTCACTCACACTAGCTTAAGCTCATTTTTTTCTGGAGGGAGGCAGTGGTGAAAACAGAATTTCTGTTTAGTCTGAGATATACAAAGTTTATTTATGCTTTTGACAAAAATCAACACAATTTGGCTCCTGTGCTTTCTTTGTAGTTGGATCCTTAATTGCTACCAAGTCTTGACAGCAGTTTTCTGGCTTCCCTTGTATTCTTTATTTCATTGAGAAGGAAGAGGGGTGTAAAATTAATACACCACTGTACTCTTTTGTCCTATTTTTATTAAAGTATAATTGATTTACAATATAATATTAGGTGTACAACATAGTGATTCAGTATTGTTAGAGATTACATTCCATTTAAAGTTATTATAAGATATTGGCTATGTTCCCTGTACTGTACATTACGTATTGTATCCTTTTAATTTTCTACCTAGTAGTTTGTGTTTCTTAATCCCTAACCCATCTTGCCCCTCCCCCTACACCTCTGCCCACCGGTAATCACTAGCTTCTTCTCTGTATCTGTGAGTCTGTTTCTGTTTTGCCGTGTTTGTTCATTTGTCTTGTTTTTTTATGAATTCCATATAAAGTGAAATCACACAGTATTTGTCTTTCTCTGTCTGCTTTATTTCACAGAGCCTAATACCTCCCATCCATCTTTTTTTTTTTTGTCCTATTTAGAGCTGAGAATTGGTAGAAAATCAAAGCCCTCTTGATTTCTTGATTTTACTTAAAAAAAGTGTGTGAGCCTCTGTTTTCTCACCTCCCACCTCCCCATGGTGGGCTCTCCAGCCATCGCCACTCACCACTTTGCATTCAGGCAGGTCCCAGGCTACTTCAGAGATTGCTGTGCCCTTCCTACATTTTACTAGCTTAACAGAATCCCCAGGTACTGGACAAAGACTGGGGTCCTGCTGTTCCCACTGTGGGGTGCAGTGGACAAAGCACCGCCATGGAAGGGCCACCTGCTGGTCAGGCTGCTCAACCCTCCTTTGAGGGTGGCCATTGATCTTCAAGGCTGAGGGTTTGAACATGTGACCTCCTGTACTGGCAGAAAGCCAACTTGCTGGTGATTTGTCTCTACATGGTGTTGCATTCAGAAAAGCAGAGCTGAGTACAGAAACCTCCAGGGAGAATGTAGATCTGCACTGAGCAGAATGCCGTTCCTCAGGTTCTTCACCGTGCAACACAGAAAAGCTTTCCTGGGAGTTCCCGTCGTGGTGCAGTGGTTAACGGATCTGACTAGGAACCATAAGGCTGCAGGTTTGACCCCTGGCCTTGCTCAGTGGGTTAAGGATCTGGCGTTGCCGTGAGCTGTGGTGTAGGTCAAAGACGCAGCTCAGATCCCGCGTTGCTGTGGCTCTGGTGTAGGCTGGTGGCTACAGTTCCGATTCGACACCTAGCCTGGGAACCTCCATATGCTGAAGGTGCAGCCCTAGAAAAGGCAAAAAGACAAAAAAAAAAAGAAGAAGAAAGAAAGAAAGAAAAGCTTTCTTAATATCCTCCAGAATTTGCTTTCCCTTTCCTCAAGACTTTCTGCTCAGGAAGTTGCCACAATTCCATAACTGTCAGTCCTTTAGTCCCCTCTCTAAAGATGCTACTTTTTTAGGCAGGGGTAACACTGCTGCTTAACTCCCAATGTACATCCTTTCCTTGGATGCTTCCTGGAGACTCAAGGCAGGCTGAGAGCTGGCAGCCAAGCCAAGAATAAAACCCCAATGGGAAGCAGAGACAGTGATGACAACACGGGCTTGCTTGGGGCTCTGCCTGGGCTCTGCTCAGCCTCCAGAAGCCAGAACACACAGATCTGCCAGGAGGAAAGGTTTGGAGAAAATCCACTGCCCTGTAGTCACTGTCCCTTTGGTCTCCTTCCTTCCTGCTTCTCACACCTTTACTTCTTCCTGGCACCACCCACCTGAGTCTTTTTGGAAGTTTCCTGCCTGGATGGATGCTTTTGTCAGTCAGTTGGAAAGATTGTTTACTGAATCCGTGATGTATTAAAGGCATTGTGCATTGTACAACTATCAATATAATAAAATTTGGTGAGTTTTTTTTAAAAAAGAAATAACTGGAGAACCTACCAAAAATAAATAAATAAGGGCACTGTTGGGAGACAAAAGAGTGAGACCAGGAGCAATTATAATCTCCTGTTACAGAGGGTGGTGAGTTACTTTCCACAAATGTAGAAGAAATGTGTATAGAAGTAGAGCTATTCCGGTTCTGGGAGCCTTCCTGTGACTTGATGGAATTCACTGGCTCAACCTCCCGCTGGGAAGAAGGTTGTGCAGAGTGTCTGTGGGTGTTCACAAAGTCTCTGCTCCTCTCCCCCATCCCCACCCCAAGCCCTCACCTTTTGTTGCCATCCCCAGTGAGGGAACAGGGTGCTGGGTGGGGGTGGGGGCGTGTGGGGGTGGACCACAGAGGAAGCAGCAGCCGCTCAGCTCAATGCTTTAACCCAGTCACTGAGCCTGCTACCTTGGCTGCTCTCTGCTGTGTGTGCCCTCTTTAAAATCCTTGGTGTTGTTTTGAAAATCTTTGTGGAAGCAAAATTAACCCCAAGAGGAAGCCACTCCTGCCCAGGGGGGCCACGTCAGCAAACCCAGCTTCCAGGTTTCCGTAAATGCTCCGCTTGAACCATAACACAGTATATCCAGTCAGTCAATCCTCGCTCCTCAAGACGCAGCTTGGCACAAGTGTCCTTGTTCCTCGATTTTTCTAAATAAGGTCAGATAGGAAATCCGAGCTATCATGGCTTGTTTCTGCGTTGCCACTTCTAACACTTCATAAGACTTGATTCAAAGACCCCTGGGAAGAGGGCTCCACTGTACCCCCCCCCCACTTTATGGGTTGTTGCCCCTGGAATAAAGGAGGTCAAGCTCATTACTAAGTTGTCATTTACTATTTTGTCATCTGACACCCCCAAACTGAGGATTTTCGTGGAGCTATACTTCCCACAGATGTCTGTGTATAAAAATCACATGGAATTCGTTGGGATCACCTGGCTCCAGCCTGCATCCCAGACCCGCTGGATCAGAATCTGAGCAGAGGTTTATGAGAAGGGAAATTGGGGAAAACTGGCCTTGAGCATTGTCAAGCTGTTGCATGTTTAGTCTGTGTTCTTCTAGATGGTCATCAAAGAAAATTCTCTTTTTAAAATTTTTTTTAAATTAATTAATTTATTTTTCCACTGTACTGCATGGGGGCCAAGGTACACTTACATGTATACATTTTTTTCCCCACTCTTTGTTCTGTTCCAATATGAGTATCTATACATAGTTTTCAATGCTACTCAGCAGGATCTCCTTGTAAACCATTCCAAGTTGTATCTGATAACCCTCAGCTCCTGATCTATCCTACTCCCTCCCTCTCCCCCAGGGCAGCCACAAGTCTATTCTCCAAGTGCATGATTTTCTTTTCTCAGAGCTATTGTGATAAATACCCATGATGACAGCTGAATTTAAAAAGGTGGCCCATTTCCACGCAGAAAAAAAGTGCTAACGGAAATATACAGACAGAAAGCCTGCCTACTGAATCATTAGCTTCACTTCTCTGGGCTTAAGTCCATAGAAAAGGAAAGCAGCCTTTCTTTCTCATGGAACCCCCATAATCCTGCAGATCTGTGGTTATTGGTAGGTTATTGGTAACCTATACCCACAGCTCTGTAACTAATGGTCTGCTTTCAAAGCAGTATTCAGTGGACAGAAAAAGCAGTAGGAAAAGCTGGGCCTAACGTGCCTCTCACAAGGTTTAAATGAAAGTTTGGCAAATAAAAGGAATTATTTTTCTTCACTTTGCACGTTTAAGCAGAAACACAAATATTGGTCAAAGAGCAGATTGCAGATGTAGGTATAGAACAAACCGGTAGGCAAATAGCAATATCGACTCCTAACAAATTTCCTAGCATTTGATCCTGTTGTGAACAGCAAAGGGAAAAGACCACCTTTGAGATAACTACATCAACTCAACTTGGGGGAAACTCAGGCGGCTTTCTAAAACATTTCACACAACTACTTAATGGACTAGGAAGAAAACATTATATTCATTAAAAGCAGCAGCCTTAGTGGTGGCGGAAATTAGCCCCACCTTGGAAGCCAGAAGAAATAAAACCATTAGCCAGCTGTGAAAATGCTATACACCCACATTACCTCTGCAGTCTCAGATTCTTAATTTATGAAATGACAGGATTTAAAATGCTGTCTAATGCTATGTTTCTCTGAGTTTCTTTTTGGGATTGAGACTCAGGTAAATAGGTGAAATTTTACTCCCTCTGCTGGTGGATGAGAGTAAAACAATAAAACAAGAGAATTTCTTGCAAAATTCTCACCAACTCTCCCATCTTGGATTGAAAATGTCTCATGTAGACGTATTTGTTTGCAGTGGCTTTTATTGGCTTATGGCATGTTTACATTGAGGCAGTCTTTTATATTCTCTTTAGAATATGTAATTAAGATGAACTAAAATGTCTCAACTCTTCCTCTACAGTAATAAGTTAGGTTTGTAATAAGTAGCATCTTAGGTTAGAAGAGAAAGTAATTTAAACTTTAGGTTCAATTTCAAAATTTCTTTAAATGTTACTTGATACTTCTTCATCAAATATATTCAGAGAGAATACCAACTTTGCCCTGGACCTAAATAAACACCAATTAAAAGATAATGGTATTCCAAATTATTAAGCCATCAATGGCATCTTAGCGGTTTCAATAAAACTGATAATATGGGACCAATTTGGATTTTTCATTATAAAATATATAAAAGGATCTATTAAGTTCTTCTGTGGTTTTATCTGCAAATGTTAAATAAGTTTATGCTTTTTTTTCACCAAATTTACTCATTTTTTGCTCATTAACCTGATTGTGTCAGTGTTTCACAAATATTGTTGCATTAATTACAATACTCACATGACTATTCAGAATATGAATTTAAAGAGTTCATGGCAGAACAGAGAATCACATGTGCTTTGTTATGATAGCTTTATAAGTAACTAAATATAGTTGGAACCAGATAAACACACAAGAAAAGGATCTGAGAAAATTATATGACAGTTATTCTATTAGATTCAAGGCCATTTTCATCTATAAAATGGTCTGGAATTGAAATAGAAAATTCAAACAGGTTGTCTGATTTTATTTTATTTTTTTTCAGCCAAGCAGTTAAAGACTCAAGAAAAATGCCTTCTTTTGAAATGAAAAAAAAAAAAGGAGAATAAAGCAATATGGTACTTAAGTTCTGTTGCCTGATTTTACCTTTTTACAATATTATATAAACTCGTTGTTTTTAAAATTTAAAGTGCATGAAAATCAACTAAGAAGCTTCTATAATACAGGTGACAGGGCCTTATAATCAGAGATCTTAATTCAATAGGCATGGGTAGGATTCAGGAATTTGAATTTTTAAAAACACTCCACCTGTGAAGGTTCCCAGGCTAGGGGTTGAATCGGAGCTGTAGCCGCCAGCCTACACCACAGCCACAGCAATGAAGGATCCAAGCAGAGTCTGTGACCTGCACCACAGCTCACGGCAACGCCGGATCCCTAACCCAATGAGTGAGCCCAGGGATTGAACCTGAAACCTCATTGTTCCTAGTCCGGTTTGTTTCCACTGGGCTACGACGGGGACACCAGCAATTTTTAAAACTAAGGTGACGTTGCATGACATTTGCCACCTCAATTGACTCTACCTTTCATGAGTAATTTCTCTGTAGCTCTGTAGTATGCAATGCTGATTGATAATATTTTACCCACAGTACACCTTCTTTTTGTGTGTGTCTGTCTTTTTTCTTTTTTTTTTTAGGACCACATGGGTGGCATATGGAAGTTCCCAGGGTAGAGGTCTAATTGAAGCTGCAGCTATCAGCCTGTGCCACAGCCAGAGCAACACGGGATCCGAGCTGCATCTGTGACCTACACCACAGCTCATGGCAATGCTGGATCCTTAACTCACCGAGTAAGGCCAGGGATCCGATTCCACACCCTCATGGATACTAGTCGGATTTGTTACCACTGAGCCATGACGGGAACTCCTGAAGAAGTTTGAGATATTGAAGGAATTACAAAAATGTAACACAGACTCACAAAGTGAGCAAATGCTGCTGAAAAATGGTGCCTATAGACTTGTTCCATGGAGGGCAGCCACAAACCTTCAATTTGTAAAAAAAAAAAAAATCATAATAACAATAATAATAATAATAATAATGATAATAACTTCAAAGCACAGAAAAGTGAGGTATGATTGTAATTTGACTTACTGTTCCTTTAATATCTCTCTCTGTAAAATAACTGTTATTACATATTTCTAGAGTTCTAATTTGTTTTCATTTCATAAACTGTGTCCTAGAAATTTTTTTTTCTTTTTCAGGCTGTGCTTGCCTCATATGGAAGTTCCCAGGCTAGGGGTCAAATCAGGGCTGCAGCTGCCGGCCTACACCACAGCCACAGCAATGCTAGAGCCAAGCCACATCTGCAACCTACACCGTAGCTTCACCTACTGAGCAAGGCCAGGGACCAAACCCGCATCCTCATAGATACTAGTTGAATTCTTAACTTGCTGAGACACAAGGGGAACTACTGTCCTAGAATTTGAATTTAAAAATCTTTGCTGTTTTCTTAGCTTTCTCTTTTGTTCATTCAATATTTTTCCCCCCTACTGATTAAATGGCTGGCCTGAATTCAATCCAACAGTTTTCCACTGACAATAGCTGGGTAGGTTTCTGCGAAATAGAAGTATTACATACTATGTGTTAAGGTTTTGTGTCTAGTGGATTGGACTCAGCCGTGTTAAGATTTCAGCTTTATTTCCCCTCTATCAAAAAGGCACAATGTTGAGATTTCTAAACTTCCTTTTTATGACCAAGACAAAGCAGTAACAATTTAAAACCACACTGAAACTAGGTAAAAACACTTGGAAATCTTCCTATCGAAATGTAACAAGTTTGTGCATGACAGTAGAAAATAGAATATTTATGAGGAGCTCCTGTTGTGGCTTAGCAGTTATGAACCCAACTAGTATCCATGAGGACATAGGTTCGATCCCTGGCCTCACTCATTGGGTTAAGGATCTGGCATTGCTGCAAGCTGCAACACAGGTAGCAGATGTAGCTCATATCCTGTGTTGCTGTGGCTGTGGCTGTGGCATAGGCCAGTAGCTGTGGCTCTGATTGGACCCCTAGCCTGGGAACTTACATATGCTGCAGGTACAACCCTAAAAAGAAAAAGAAAAATATCTTCGAACAGAGACTGTTTGGCATCTAACAAATAATTGTTGAAGAAATAAATCAATTGTTGATCTCTATGTTAGAAATTGATAATGCCTTTTACATCTGTTTACACTTAATATAAAGCAATGAGAGGAGGGAGATTTAAAAAGCCAACTAATATTCATTTCATCAGGATTTGAAAAATTATGTTAATACTAATGACACTTTATTCTTTTTTAATTAAGTCGGATTCGTTTCCGCTGTGCCACAAAGGGAACGCCAACAGTAACGACACTTTAATTATTTATTTATTTTTTGTCTTTTTGTCTTTTCTAGGGCCGAACCCCTAGAACCAAGCTAGGAGTCTAATCGGAGCTGTAGCCATCAGCCTACGCCACAGACACAGCAATGTGGGATTCGAGCTGCATCTGCGACCTACATCACAGCTCAGGGCAACGCCGGATCCTTAACCCACTGAGCAAGGCCAGGGATCGAACCCACTACCTCATGGTTCCTAGTCAGATTCATTTACCACTGAGCTGTGATAGGAACTCGGCTAACAACACTTTAAATATCACTTTTTATCTGCTATCTCTGAAGTAGTCAGTTTCCAGAAATCTCTACCTGAAAATCATGTAATGGGTTATGTATCCTACTTCTACTTTCCTTCAGCAGACCTGCTTTTTAGCCCTCATTAAAATATGTGTATTGTATTTTTGGTAGAAACTGCCTTAGCAAGACATGGGAGGCCTCACACTTAGAACCAATAAATATGAAGGGATCTCAGACTGTTCTTCAACTTTTCTCATTTAAAATAAGAAAACAAAAGCCTAGGAAGGTTAAGTTGTTTTTCTCTAGTCAATTACTGGTAACTTGAGGCTGCCTGGAGCGTGAATTATCATAGTGCCAGAAACATGAATAGAACTTGTGATGTTCTATCTCTCTGGTCATTTATAAGAAAGACCTGGCCAGAGTTTCCAGTGTGGCTCAGTGGGTTTAGAACCCGACTAGTATCCATGAGGATGTGGGTTCGATCCCTGGCCTCATTCAGTGGGTTAATGATCCCCACATTGCTGTGGCTGTGGTGTAGGCTGACAGCTGCATCTCCAATTCGACCCCTAGCCTGAGAACTTCCATATGCCTCAGGTGCAGCCCTAAAAAATAAATAAATAATAAATAAATAAATAAATGAATAAATAAATAAATAAATAAAGTAAAGAAAGTCCTGGCCTCTGAGCTTATAAGGAGTTTACAATGTAATAGGGTGTTTCAGACATCCTCAAAACACGTGAATATATTTAAAAATATTAATTTAAGATTAGAACATCTGGAATCTATTATAATTAACACAGTTGTCCTAGCTAATCCAAGGAAAAAAATGGAGACATATTTAACAAGGACCAGAGGTCTCCTTTTCATATTTTATTAATTTTTAGTAATTCCCATAAATTTCTTGGTGACATCAAGGTTTTCATTCTGTCTCAGCAAGGTAAGTTGAGAGAGAAAAGTATTTTCAAGGCAAGTCAACATGTAACTGGCAATAAACCCACTACATAGATGCTTGTGGTGCTTTCTAGAAAAATATGTAGGAGTTCCTGTCGTGGCTCAGTGGTTAATGAATCCATCTAGAAACCATGAGGTTGTGGATTCGATCCCTGGCCTTGCTCAGCAGGTTAAAGATCTGGCCTTGCCTTGTGGTGTAGGTTGTAGATGCGGCTCAGATCCTGCGTGGCTGTGGCTCTGGCAAAGGCCGGTGGCTACAGCTCCAACTCGACCCCTAGCCTGGGAACCTCCATATACTGCGGGAACAGCCCAAGAAATGGCAAAAAAAAAAAATATATATATATATATATATATACTGAAGGCTGAAACTTACGATGTTTGAGAAAAAATACTTAGCTTTAAGTAACTGCCATGGATTATGAGAAATGTAGCAGTTTGTATATTTTTTAGTTAATAATAATTATGTAACTGGTTTCTAAGTTTTAGGGTTTTTTTCTTCAAAAATATCTAGTTGGTGGAGTTTCCATTGTGGCTCTGCGGTAACAAGCCTGACTAATATCCATGAGGATTTGGTTTCAAACCCTGGCCTCGCTCAGTGGTGTAAGGAGCTGGCATTGCCATGAGCTGTGGTGTAAGCCAGCAGCTACAGCTCTGATTTGGTCCCTACCCTGGGAACTTTCATATGCTAACGTTGTGGCCCTAAAAAGACCAAACAAACAAACAAACAAAAAAACTAGTTTGTATGTTTTTTAGGTAATAATAATCATGTAACCAGTTTCTAAATTTTAGGGTTTTTTTCTTCAAAATATCTACACATAACTTTCCTTTGTTTGTCTTCTGTTGTCAAATGTATGTCTACAAAACACATTCAGGCCATAGTTCAAAAACTTGAAGCATTATTAAAATTGATTAATTTTCCTGCATCCGATGATCATGAACAGGAGATTGACAAGGAGAGGTCTTGACTTTTAGATAGTTATTCTACGTCAACTGAGTGCATATCTCTTTCAAATATGATTATCCTTTCTTCATTATGATTAAGTTGCAATCTGGCTAGTGACGTCAGTAGTTTCATCTATCATCTAGATAGATATGCCTTTGTATTTTTAATCTAAATCCCACCAGAGTTTAGCGGTAACTTAATCAGGTTACTCCTTGTTCGATCCTCAAGGGAATTTAAGGACAGCCATTAGTCCAGGGATTTCAGTGACAACTTCTGATGACATGCAGTCTTTTCTAGAAGGAAACTGCCACTACCACCTCCTCATCCTTTCTGTTGGGGGTGCACTAAACTTGCTCTCTTTGAGTCACGGCTAATTGGAACAGAGGTGTTTCAGGTCTCTATTGCTGCAAAACAAACTTCCCTAAAATGTAGTGGCTTATATCAACAACCATTTTATTAACTATTATAACTGTGGGTTGGGAATTCGGGCTGTGCTCCTGTGGGTAATTCCATTGCATATGGCATTGACAATGGACAGTTGGTGGTATTCAGGTGATGGCTGGTCTGGTCTGGAGGATCTAAGATGCTTCTCTCTCCTAGACCACAACTTGGTGGGGGTGTGCAATGGAAGGCTGGGCTTAGCTGGGCACCTTTGCCTTTTTTTTTTTTGTCTTATTAGGGCCCCACCTGCAGCATATGGAGGTTCCCAGGCTAGGGGTCCAATCAGAGCTGTAGCCACTGGCCTACACCATAGCCACAGCAATGCCAGATCTGAGCCGAGTCTGTGACCTACACCACAGCTCACGGCAACACTGGATCCTTAACCCACTGAGCAAAGTCAGGGGCATATCCTGCATCCTCATGGATACTAGTCAGATTCATTTCCACTGAGCCACGATGGGAATTCCTGACCCTTGCCCTTCTACGTAGTCTCAGAGCCTTTCTCATGTCATTCAAGCCAGGTGGTTAACATACACACTCAAGCATGCAAAAGAGACTCTTGTTCTATCAGAGATCCCAGTAGAAGCTGCAAAGCTTCTTCCGTCCTGACTTTCTTCCAAGTGGCTTCTGCTGTATTCTATTCATCATGCAGATCATAAAGGCGGGGACAGTTTTCTAAGGGGAAAATTAGACTTCGCCTTTCAATGAGAGTAGAAAAGAATTTGCAACCATCTATACCATCTGTATTTTGCCACAGGCAGCAAATTCGTAGGTTGCTAGGCATCCAAAGCCAGGTTGAAAAGATAAATGACGTAAATCACATTCCTCTCTTATTCATCTGGAATTAGGAAAATGATAAGATGGGACAGGTAGCTGTGGTTAAGTAGGGCACAGGTGGCCATGAAAGGTCAATTTTGAGAAAAAGGAAAAGAGCAGGTCTAGATAAA
The DNA here is from genome assembly GCF_016906955.1 of Phacochoerus africanus. Lineage (NCBI taxonomy): Eukaryota > Metazoa > Chordata > Mammalia > Artiodactyla > Suidae > Phacochoerus > Phacochoerus africanus. The sequence continues at coordinate 54,688,856 of NC_062546.1, read as the reverse complement.
CCATGCACGGGATTTCTTGGCTCCTCAGAGATAGGGAGGTGGAGCAGTCGGCTGCCATACATCACGTTTTTGCTGAATACGTTTTGACTTAAAAAAAAAATACTACATATTGTGGCATCTTTTGCAATAGTATTTACTTCTTAGAATATTTCTCAGATGGAGTATTGCTATTTCTCTCTAACCAATGTCAGTGTCCAATCTCAATCATTTAATGTATTTATAGTTTTAACAATGTCCAGTCTGAAGAAAAAGCAGACAATGAGTTAAAAAAGGACACTGGTCTGTCACCCATTTGCAGAAATTTTGATGGGATCAACATAATATATCCTAAGTAAACACCTAAATCGCAGGCTGGGAGAGATCAGAACAAATCTCAAATGACTTAGCATATCCTACTTTATCTTTTTTTAATTTATTTTTTACCTTTATTTATTTATTTATTTTTGTTTTTAGGGCCACACTTGCTGCATATGGAAGTTCCCAGGCTAGGGATCGAATTGGAGCCACAGCTGCCGGCCTACACCACAGCTACAGCAATGCAGGATCTGAGCCACATCTGAGACTTACACCACAGCTCACAGCAACACTGGATTCTTCACCCACTGATGGAGGCCAAGGATCTAATTCGCATCCTCATGGATACTAGTCGGATTCTTTCCACTGTGCCACAGTGGGAACTCCACATCTCCTACTTTAAAAGGGCATTATGTTCAGGCAAATAGCAATGTACTGCTTTAATGAAGTCATAGTTGTCTTTCTTGCTTTTATTCATTTATTTTTTTGTCTTTTTGCCTTTTTTTTTCTAGGGCCACTTCCGAGGCATATGGAGTTTCCCAGGCTAGGGGTCGAATCGGAGCTGTAGCCCCCGGCCTACGCCAGAGCTGTAGCAACGCATGATCCGAGCCGCGTCTTCGACTTACACCACACACAGCTCACAGCAACGCTGGATCCTTAACCCACTGAGCAAGGACAGGGATTGAACCCACAACCTCATGGTTCCTAGTTGGATTCGTTAACCACTGCGCCATGGCCATGACGGGAACTCCTCTTTCTTGCTTTTTAGATGCCATCTCAACACTGACATGAATGCTTATCTTTTCCTACACAAAAGCAAAGTTGAAGGTGAATTAGGCCATGCATTTTTTGTTTGTTTGTTTGTTTAGCATTAAAGATCATAACCATGCTGGAAAAATCACAGACTGCATTTATACTCTGCCAAAATACATAGGTACAAGTTGACAACTCAACAAATTTGTAGGGATTTTTCTACCTAATACCAAACAGCTAGCTATTTGAATACAAATTATTGACTGATTTTTCCACCTGTTTTATCCTTCCAACCTATGTATTAGACTGACCCCTAGACAGACAAAGGGTGGGTGGTGGGAGAATGCAAGGTTGAAGCCTTTATTCACCAAGGGCTTGATTTTATGAGTCCAATTGGACGGCGTTTCAACTGCTATATATTAACACTCCTCATATCATGTAATCAGAAGTTCCACTTTACTTTTTTTAAAAGTAAACTGCCACTTACACTTCTTAAGAAGCTAAAACTTTGGGGAATGATATTATCAATGGGAAAAATTCAAGTATTTTCTAAAATGGAATTGGCTCTATTTTTTTAAAAAAGAACTTAGTCAACAGCCAAAAATTCACATACTTCTCAATATCAAGATAGTCCAAAATTTACATCTACCTTGTAGAGCTCTACAGAATAAATCTGATTTTAAAGTCATTGGAGTGATTAGACGTGGGTCTTTAAAATTGGATTTTTGTTTTCTCATGAGACACATGGCTATTTATATACCACATATAGCTAGACTATGGATGAGGTAAAATCTGAGATTAAACATAAGCCTACTTAAGTTCTTAACATAAGTTCTACTCATGTCAGAACGAAATTGGCATAGGTAGAAGAAATAAAAATAATAAGGTCCCAAGCATAACCTTCTATTGAGTGAGAAGAGAGAGTTTACTTTTTATTTTTAAAGACATTGATAGGATGTATTGTTGGCAGTATTATGTTCTTCTTTTTTTTTTGGAGTTCAGCATAGGCACAGAACAAGTGGCTACTTCTGGGGGTTTTTAAATAGTTCTTGAAGGAATTGCTTATGCAAAGATTTCCATTTCAATACTGAGAAGTCCCATTTTTGTTACTAGGAAAAATGAAGAAATAGAACTGTATTTTTATACTGTTGCTTCTTTTTTTCATGTCGGAAAGAACCACCTCTTTCTCTCAAATTAATGTTGGTGTCCAATCTCAACCATTTCATGTGTTTATAGTTTTGAAATTTTTCAATATGATGAGAAAGCAGACAAGTCCCAAAGGTACCTTGTTCTGTCACCCATTTGCAGAGATCTTTTTTTTTTTTGGCTTTTTGCCTTTTCTAGGGCTGCTCCCACAGCATATGGAGGTTCACAGGCTAGGAGTCTAATTGGAGCTGTAGCTGCTGGCCTACGCCACAGCCACAGTAATGCCAGATCTTTAACCCACTGAGCGCGGCCAGGGATCGAACCAGCAACCTCATAGTTCCTAGTTGGATTTGTTAACCACTGAGCGCAGAGATCTTAATGGGATCAACAACATACATCTTTCTTCAAAGTGGGAATTTTCATAGAAAGCCCATACTTTGCATTGACAGCTGCTCTTGTGCCCTCCCTTTTAGCCCTTGGCATGGGGAACAACCTAACTAAACATGCACAATATCTAGGCATCAAACTCACAGAAGGAGAGGCATAGCAGAAAACTAACTCATGTCTTTTTGCATTCATGTGTCCTCCTGGATGGGTGTGAAGGTACAGCTTCTCCTTGTCCACAGCTTCTCCATGTAGAGCCTTGGATCAAGCCTCATTTTCAGAATAGAGAGAGAGGTGGAAAAGGGGTTCCAATCTGGATCCCCACCCAGAAACATACAGGCTACAAACTGCCATCATCAGAGTAGAGTAGAGAGTTCTGCTTTCTGTTTCTGTTCTTCCACACTTTTCCTTCAGACCTAACAGCCTGCTGTGGACTAGTCCATAGACCCTAAAGTGACTTTATTCAACATGTGGAGAATTCTGCATAGGTTTGTTTACTTCAAAGCTTTGCTCTTTGGCAGCCTGGTCGATCCTGATTTAGTGCTCAAGGAAGCACTAAATCTGAATCTCTTTTTTCAATTCTACATCTCCCAAGGAAAGTAAACATCTCTAGTACTACAATACAACTTTTCTTCTTTCCTTTTTACAGTACAGCTTTCCTTTCTTTCCTTTTCTTCCCAAGGAGAAAAGATCATGACAATAGTGTTTAGAAAATGCTCCTTTTGGTCTTTTGCACAAATTAAAACTGGGTGCTTCACATGGGAAATTTTGACACCCATTGCGGTCACTTGCCCAATTTCTTGTATCGTTTCTCTTCTGAGTTTTTCTCCCAGTGAAGTTAGTTGGGTGGCTTACTGTCCCTCAGTCATTTCAGTAGTCCATAATGAGAGACCATTAGGACACTCCGCTATCTATCCAAGTAGAGCCATTTCTACTAGTTAAGAACTTTCCATCACATGGTCCCATTGAAAAGGAGAGCGAAGTACATGAAAGAGGAGAAAGGAAAATGAATAGCCTGTTTTAGGGCTTTCTTTTATACCTCAATTTGTGAACACTAACTTTTGAAAAGAGAAGTGTCTTATTCTAGGGCTGCAGCCATTTCTAGCACAATTGTTTCAGACAAAGAAGCTTTTAAGAAACTCAGATGGCAGGTGCTTGGAGAGCTGAAAAGATTCTACCTAGTACCTTCATCCGTGTTTTAACAGTCTGGGGAAGTAGGAAAATAATATTCCAGTTCTACTACAGGTATCGACCATGGAGTCTATTTGCAGAACTTTATGTTGCTCTGATCTGAAGGAAGATCAAAGATCAAAGATTTTTTGCCTCAAAAGCAAAGATCCACTAATTAAATCAAGCAAACGATAAACATGTTTAAACAAATCAGTCAACATCAGTGTGACTACTGTAACTTTTTCCAGTGTATATACTTCATTTAAATGTGAGTATTTGAAAGTGCTGAAAGATTGTTATTGCCCAAACAGACTGGTATTAATAAAATACTTCATATTAGAAAAAAAGTTAATTTTCTGAAACTTTTATACTGTAGTGATTATGTAGCTATTTGATGAGATGACTGCCTGTGAAGTTCTATTTCGACATTTTCACACTGTTTAATATTTTCAATACTGCTTCAATGCTCAGCTGATTTTCAGGACTCTTAACTGAGTTACTAAGTTGCTATGTTTATGATGTCCACCGAAGTAGAATGGAAGAAATCAGGATTGTAATAAATACTTCTGCTTTTCTGTGTATGCGTGGTTAGTCCACCTACTCTTTCTGATTTTCGTTTTCTTTCATACCCTTTGTCTGCACACATGGACATCTGACTAAGGAAACATTTAGATCATCCAGGCTTCTCAGGACAAAAACAAAAGAAGACAAAAATTCAAAGTTAAGTCAGATAGAAATTCTGAATTTCTAAATAAATATATAATCTAGCTATGGTTTAAGAGAATAAAAGAAACGTGCTAAATCTATTTTCTGGAATATTTAACCGAATGACATGAACAAACAGATTTTTAAAGAAATTCCTGGATGACGTTCTACAATATGAGTTTAAGAAAGTGTTTTAGGGAGTTCCCGTCGTGGCACAGTGGTTGACGAATCCGACTAGGAACCATGAGGTTGCGGGTTCGGTCCCTGCCCCTGCTCAGTGGGTTAACGATCTGGCGTTGCCGTGAGCTGTGGTGTAGGTTGCAGACGCGGCTCGGATCCCGCGTTGCTGTGGCTCTGGTAGTAGGCCTTGCTGTGGCTCTGGCGTAGGCCGGTGGCTACAGCTCCGATTCGACCCCTAGCCTGGGAACCTCCATATGCCGCGGGAGCGGCCCAAAGAAATAGCAAAAAGACAAAAAAAAAAAAAAGAAAGTGTTTTATAATTTCTGGAAAATTATCTGAACTTTTATTTGAGAAGTGATTTGGCGGAGTAAATGGCCAGTCCCTTAAAGCCCCCAACCACAATACAAGGAGTCCTATCTGAAGTCTGCTACACCCTTAGAGAACACACAGAAATGAGGGGGATTGACATTTAAAAATGTGGATTGTTTTTGTAACATGAAGAATAGAATATCTTGGAAGGAAGTGGATGAAACCAGATATGAGGAATCTTTAAGAATCAAATCTTTTCCTAAACCACGTATTGTACATATTCTAATGCTATATCTCCAATAACTAATACATACTCAAAATGGGAATCCTAAAATGCTTTCTTTCTAAACTTAAGCCTCTTGGGCACATAAAATAAAGTAATTGAACCATATGATTTTCTACTAAAGTTGTGAAAATGGATAACAAAAAGATATAAGAGAAAATGTAGTAAAAGGGGAGTTGCCATTGTGGCTCAATGGATTAAGAACACAACTAGTATCCCTGGCCTCTCTCAATGAGTTAAGAATCTGGTGTTGCCGTGAGCTGCAGCGTAGGTCACAGATGCAGCTCAGATCCCACGTTGTTGTGGCTGTGGCATAGGCCTGCAGCTGCAACTGTGGTTCGACCCCTAGCTTGGGAACTTCTATATGCCACAGGTGCAGCAAAGGAAAGAAAGAGAAAGGAAGAGAAAGGAAGAGAAAGAAAGAAAGAAAGAAAGAAAGAAAGAAAGAAAGAAAGAAAGAAAAAGAAAGAAAGAAGAAAGAAAGAAAGAAAGAAAGAAAGAAAAAGAAAGAAAGAGGGGGGAGGAAGGAAGGAAGAAGGGAGGGAGGGAAGGAAGGAGGGAGGGAGAAAGGAAAAAAGGAAGAGAGAACATGTAGTAAAAGAGTGAAAGTTGTGTTTGCAATTAGATTTTGTTTATAATAACATATTTCCTGTTATTGGTAAAGACCATCTGTCTGGGATAACCACTCAATTTAAGTAAATGAAAGCAGAGTCTTGAGAGATAGAGATCAAATCAGCTACAGAAAACAGCTCTTAAGAAGATTATGGTTTTTAGCAAAGTGGGCTGTTGATACATGTGTAGTGTGGAATCATGACGTAATTGTCACAATTTTTCATGTAGATAATTAACATCTTGGTGGAGTGTGAGAAGCTTGACTCAGGGAAACAGAAATTGGAAATTGGAAAAAAATAATTGGAAATTGGAAATAGAAATTGTAAAAAATAAAACTAGAATGAATGTGAAAGATACAAAACACCCACAGGAGGAATAAATGCATCGAAGAAATGTGTGTCATTCTTTCAAATGTGTATTGATCACCAAATGTATGCCAGCCACATGTTGGTTCTGTTTCTCTGGAGGATGCTGTCTAATGCATTGACTGAGAGGGAGGAGCACGTTGGGGGGGGGGGAATGGAAGAGAAAATCGAGGAAGCGGCAGGGGAAGCCCCTCAGAAGGACAGGTCAGAAGCATGGCCAGTGCTCCCAGACCTGTGAGATAGGGAATCAATCATTTTTTACAAACTTTTGTTTTTTACTTCAAAAAAGTCGTTTCTCATCCACTTGTTTCTCACTAACTTCATTTGTTTCAGATAGAAATATTAATCTCAATTCATTAACACTCAAAAAAAAGCAACCCTGAATTCTTCCTACGGAGATGTCCTGTAGTTGTCACATTTGGTAGTAAGACCTAGCTGAACCCCAGCTCTCACTGGGAGAGAATGCCAATTTTTGCTCCAATAGTTTCTGATTTTGGGGGGTTAGTAGATGTGGACTACTGCTTTTGGAGTGGATAAGCAATGAGATCCTTCTGTACAGCACAGGGAACTTATTTAATCACTTGTGATGGAACATGATGGAGAATAATGTATATAAAGAATGTATATAAATGAATCACTGGGTCACTTTGCTGTACAGCAGAAATTGACAGAACATTGTAAATCAACTATAATAAAAAAACTTAAAGAAAACCTGAAAATAAAGTCTAAAAATAAAAATAAAAAGAGGATAGCCAACCACATAACGCAGGGTCCTAAAACAAAGCCTACAGACTGCAGTGTTCTTGAGGTGGTCAAGACTCAGATAACATAAAAACGTCACAACCTGAAACATGTTAGGTGTTGATTTGTTTCTTAGACTGAAGTCATATTTTAATGGAACCATAGTTTGCTATAGATGAACTGACATGTTATCATTCATTCAATCAAATGTTCTATCCCAAATAATGAGGACCACAGCAGGTGAACACATGGTATTCATTCCTTCTTTTTTAAACTATATTCTTTTATTCTCTGACATGATAGAAGATAATAGGATAAATTAATAAATGTATCTGTTACTGTCCTTAAGATAAATTTTTTTTTCTTTTTAGGGCTGCACTTGAGACATATGGAGGTTCCCAGGCTAGGGGTCGAATCAGAGCTACAGCTGCTGGCCTACACCACAGCCACAGCAATGCCAGATCTGAGCCATGTCTGCAACCTACACCATAGCTCACTGCAACGGGGGATCCTTAACCCACTGAGCAAGACCAGGGATCAAACCCGCAACCTCATGGTTCCTAGTCAGATTTTCTTCCCCTGTGCCACATCAGGAATGCCCTTAAGATAAGATTTAAAGATCCTTAGTGTAGTTTATAAGAATTCTGGCTGCAGCTTATCTCTAAGCTTGATCATCTTTCTCTTTGTGGTTGCTCTACTTATGAAAGTCAAACGACTTCTCCCGGCTCCGTGAGCACCCCCATGGCTTCCCTTAACACCCAGCCTTTGCTCACCCTCTTTCCCCTGCCCAGAATGTTCTCATTCATTCTCCTCTTCACCTGGCAAGGTCTTGGCCCTTCTCCAACACTTAGAGCCACATTAACCAATGTGACTTAAATGTCACATTTTCAAAAGCCTTTCAGCCCCACCTCTCCCTCGGCCACTTCAGCCTGATTAAGTCGACCCCTTGCATGCTCCTCAGACCAGCATCTCACTCCATCAATGTCATGTGCCCAGCACTTAACACAGTCTCTGGCACATGTTCAATGTGCAAATAAGCATGGCATAGCATAATATATTTATGTGGTTCCTTAGGCTAAAAATGGAAAACATATTTATTACGCAATTTCAATTATATAGCACAAATAATCTTTGGTCCTAAATGGCTCTTTCAGTCAAAAACCTCGAGGTGTGAAAAATATCCATGTGATAGTTTTTCACGTGTCAACTTGGCTAGTGCCCAATTGCTGGGTCAAATGGGAGTCTTGAGTCCCCATGTGTTTTGTAAACATGATTAATAATTACAACCAGTCGAGTTAAAAGTAAAAGAGATTATCCTCTAATAAATTGAAGAACTTAGGAACAAAACCTGAGGTTTCGGAGAGGAAGGAATTCTGTAAGATTGATTGAAATCCTGTGTATATTTTCAGGCCACTGATCTGCCTTATAAAGTTTAAACTCGATACGAAATTTTACTTGAGTTTCAAGTTTTCTACCCAAACACAAATGCATATACTACTTAATAAGTAAATGTGTAGATTCATAAATGACTATATCCAAGTGAAAATTTAATGATAGTTATGTTTAAAATAATAGCATTATCTCAATCAAAAGTCAGTATCAATCAATGTTATCTGTTTATTAAGATATCATTAAAGTATTGAGATAAAATAGCTATAAGTAAAAGAATAAAGGATGTCTACTTTCTACTTATCTTCCTCTCCATATATTATTATCTATATATCCTTTCTATAATCTTTTTGGATATCATTGACCAAAGTAGAATATATTTGGTAGTTCAGAGCAACTCCCAAATCTGGAAATATATTTTGGATTATAAGACTTTGCACCCATTATACAATAAATTTTAAAACTTTTTCTGCATTATTTTAATGTGATTTTATTGCTTTCCCCTTAATATCTAAGATGTTGGTGGATACCAGACAAAAATTATAGTCTTCATTCCCATGAATAAAATTTAACTGATTTACCACCCTAGGAAACTCATAAAAACAACTTCATTAGCATAGGCTATATAGAAGTTCTTAACAATATTATTAATATTTTCTTTGAAGCTTTTAAAATTCAGTGGTTCTAAGTGTAACACCACTACATTTCAATCTTATTACCCAGTTTTTGAGGTTATGAAAAGAATCTGACAACCACAATATGGAATCTGCTTTGTTCATGCAGCACAGCACAGGGTTGCTGGTGTCCTCTCTCAAATACATTCCTATATGAGAAGTAAAACCTGAGAATTTCCAAGTTGCTGCTATTATTGTAGAATTTAAAACTTTTCCTTATGAAAAGCAGTATTTTCAATTCCCACTATTGAAACAGCCATTTCAAACACATGTAAAATCCAGATTAATGGTATAATGATCCTCATGTTCTCATCATGCCATTTCCAAAACTATCAGCTCAAAAGCAATCTGTATTTCATCTACTCCTCCAAATTTTCTGCTCCCGTATTATTTCAAAGCAAGTGCAGACATTATAGAGTTTTCTTCTGAAGTGTTTTAGTGTGTAAGTCTAGACGATAAGAACTCTGGAAATTAAATGACCATCAGTTGGTCATTTCATGTAAAATGTAATAATTTTTTAATCTTGTCAAGATTAAATTTTCCAGGTGTCTTAGAAATGCCATGTAAAAATTAGTTCATTCAAATCAGGGCCCAGACGGGGCCTCTTAGTGTGACTGTCAAAGTGTAACTTTAATTTAATCTGTAGATTGTCCATCATCTCCTTTTTTCTACCCATTTTCTTTTTTCTTTCTTTCTTTTTTTTTTTTTGTCTTTTTGCCTTTTCTAGGGCCGCTCCCATGGCATATGGAGGTTCCCAGACTAGGGGTCGAATCGGAGCTGCAGCCACCGGCCTACACCAGAGCCACAGCAACGCAGGATCCTAGCCGCATCTGCGACCCACATCACAGCTCACGGCATCCTTAACCCACTGAGCAAGGCCAGGGATCAAACCCGCAACCTCATGGTTCCTAGTCAGATTCATTAACCACTGTGCCACAACGGGAACTCCCTACCCATTTTATTTCTTAAAGAGAGTAGATTACCTTTCCTATAGAATTTCCAATGTTCTCAATTTTGCAGATTACACCCTAGTCTGCTCTGTAGTGTTTTCATTTGTCAGTATTTTTTTTTTTTTTTGGCAAATTGATAGTTAAATATAAAAGCTTGATGTGATTTGCTTGACTGGCTTACTTAATTTGAGAGGTGGGGGCAAGACCACTTCAGAAGTTGTGTTGTTTTCATGAGAAATCACTTCTTTCTGATTGTGTCTTTTCATAGTGTTAATAGACATTTTAACGACCAATAATATTTGTTAATTCATAAGGAGTTGCTAAATGGCTACATTCAAGTTCTATCATTTCTTTCCATTTACTAGCTAGAATATTTCTGTAATGCATACATTTTCTCATTTACTACTTGGTATTCACTGATATGGTTGGTAAGAGAATAGCATTAAAACTGCTTGACAGTTTCCCTTTATTTATTTATTTTTTTGTCTTTTTGCTATTTCTTGGGCTGCTCCCAAGGCATGTGGAGGTTCCCAGGCTGGGGGTCTAATTGGAGCTGTAGCCGCCGGCCTACACCACAGCCACAGCAACATGGGATCCGAGCCGTGTCTGTGACCTACACCACAGCTGACAGCAACGCCAGATCCTTAACCCACTGACCAAGGCCAGGGATCAAACCCGCAACCTAATGGTTCCTAGTCGGATTCGTTAACCACTGAGCCACGACGGGAACTCCTGTTTCCCTTTATTTAGAAATTTTCAAAATATTGACTTTATCATCCTCCCATCATGACCCTTAGAATGTGTGTGTGTGTGTGTGTGTGTGTGTGTGTGTGTTGTGGTTTGTAGAAAAGTTGCTTGCAAGAAAGCTAAATAGTATCTAGCAAAAGCTGAGTGGCTTTACTTTGGCAAATCCAACACACACCAGGGGTGATTTTTCAGAATGTAGAATCTGGAATAGACCTGATGGCTCACGTCTCTCAATGGCTATACTCAACTTATTCATGGTCACAAAGTTGAAGTCTAAAAGCCAGAAGGGGGAGTTTCCCATTGTGGCTCAGTGGTAATGAACCTAACTAGTATCCATGAGGACCAGGGTTCAATCCCTGGCCTCGCTCAGTGGGTTAAGGATTCGGCATTGCTGTGAGCTGCGGTGTAGGTCACAGAGGCGGCTCAGGATCTGGCATTGCTGTGGCTGAGCAAAATATTTTCACCCTGAGAGGAAAAGTTAGAAAAATCTGCATGCATCTGAGAGGGTTAGGATTCTGTGGAGACCTAGTGCCAGCAGAGCCAGTGGTCTTCCCCCCCACTGCCTCCCACCCCTGAAGCCCTCCTGGACCTTCTGTCATGAACGTAGGCCATAGAGCAGAGACAGAGCTGGACATGTGAAGCCCCCAAGCTGCGGACCCACATGGGGTCAGAGCTGTGGTACAAGAGGGAGCCAAATCACCAAGGACCACCAGGCAAGTGGAGATGTGCTCACTGGACCATACGGTATTGCTTTTGAACAATGAAAACAACTAAAGCCACCATGCAGTGAGACAAATCAGGCTTCCTTCTTGTTCTTACTCTGTGGCATGGGAATTCCGAACAGGTCCTTTAGCCCTAATGACCTCCCCAGAGCTATCGGATAATTTGTGAGGCTACTTGTAGGGCCTCAGAGAACAAGAACATGTGCTTCTTTTAGATAAAGTATTTGGGAGCTAGAGCTGAGCAGAAAAAACAGGAATTTTATCTGCATTTTTACCATACACTAATAATACTGGCTGCATTTGTGATAATCACCCTGACCCTTAATTTTATCAACTGTCATCATTCAAGATGCCCTACATACGTGGCACCATGTTGAATCACAGAAGCTGATAAGGCACATCCTGTAGCTTTCATGGAGATAGTGATGTACTTGAGGGGATATTAATACAATTGAAGAAATAGTAAAATAAATTATGAGGAACATGGAAATCGACAAAAGGGTAAGCAAGGGTAACAAATACATCTTTTTCTTCTTTTTTTTTTTTATCTTTTTGCCTTTTCTTAGGCTTCCCGTGGCATATTGAGGTTCCCAGGCTGGGGGTCCAATCGGAGCTGTAGCCACCAGCCTACACCAGAGCCACAGCAACACGGGATCCAAGTCGAGTCTGCAACCTACACCACAGCTCACAGCAATGCCGGATCCTTAACCCACTGAGAAAGGCCAGGGATCGAACCCACAATCTCATGATTCCTAGTTGGATTTGTTAACCACTGCACCACAATGGGAACTCCGATATCTTTTTCAAATAAGGACTAGAGGAAGCCAGAGTGACTGAAGGTTGAAGTAGCCAGAGTAAATCCAGCTGTGAAGGAGCCACACAAACTGGCCCCTTGGGAATAAGAGACCCTAATCTCCCTTTAAAAATGCCACTTGAAGAAGTGGCCACAGATTGCCTGACCCATCAATGGCAGACCATGTTCCAGATAGTTCATGGGTGAATTTTTATCAAATATTTAAAGAAAACAAGTCATTAACAAACAAACAAACAAAAAACCCCCAACTTTCAGAGTTCCCATTGTGGCTCAGCAGGTTAAGAACCTGACTACTATCCATGAGGACTCGGGTTCAATCCCTGACCTCAGTTAGTGGTTTGAAAGATCTGGCATGGACGTGCGCTATGGTGAAGGTCACAGAAGGGGCTTGGATCCCATGTTCCTGTGGCTGTGGTGTAGTCCCACGGCTACAGCTCCAATTCCACGCCAAGCCTGGGAACTTCCATATGCCATAGGTGCAGCCTTAAAAAGATAAAAACAAAAAAAACCAAACTTTCAGAAAATAAAGGAGGAGCCAATGACCCATAATACTTCTTCTGGGTCTAACTTAACTCTAATATAAGAAGCCTTCTATTTATGATGAATTCATTCTGATCTTTAACAGAAGAGTAGTGGTTGGCCCCATGCTGTTACACTTACATGTATGCTTATCTGAATGGGAAGGTAAGTTATTAGCTTGTGTAGTTTAGTATAAAGCCCGGGTCATTTCTTAATGATAAATGAGACTAGACTTGATAAAAGTTTTATCTTTTCTTTTTCTTTTTTTTAGCTTTTTGTCTTTTCTAGGGTTGCACCTGTGGTATATGGAGGTTCCCAGGCGAGGGGTACAATCGGAGCGGTAGCCACTGGCCTAAGCCAGAACCACAGAAACATGGGATCCAAGTAGAATCTTTGACCTACACCACAGCTCACAGCAATGCTGGATCCTTAACTCACCGAGTGAGGCCAGGGATCGAACCCGCAACCTCATGGTTCCTAATCGGATTCGTTAACCACTGCACCACGACGGGAACTCCTAGGGTTTATTTTTGAAAACGGTTATCTCTATTCATAAAAGGTACTTGATAATATTGCCTGGGAAATTGAAATACCAAAAGGAATCTATTTATTTGCCAGGTCTAATATTATTTGCCCCTCCAAGTCTGCATACAATTTAAACATTATAAGAATGTTTGGGGGATTAAATCCTGTTGCGAAAGTAAGGCAATGTAGGGAGTGATGAAAGTAATAAAATATTTCAAGCACAAGATTAAAATGTTCACTTCACTTGGAAGAAATAAATATGCTATTTTCCAGGGCAAATGATCTCTAGTATAAAGGGAAGTGCTTTGTTTCTTCTTGCTCCTGCTGATTGAAGTGTAATTCACACCAGACAGTCAATGAGCAGATATCTAGTCTCATCAAAATGGAACAGTTTGGGAAGAACTGTTAAGCCAAAGAATGCTAAATAGATGGGAGACATTTTTACCAGCAGGGTTTGGACAAAATATTCGAAGGATAGGCCCAAACTCACTGCCTTGACGGGCATGCTGCACATTTTCATCTATGCTTTCATTATGTTTTTTGGTTTTTTGTCTTTTTTATAGGGGCCTCATTTGGAAGTTCCCAGGCTAGGGGTTGAATCAGGCTACACCACAGCCACAACAACGAGGGATCCTTAACCCACTGAGCAGGGCCAGGAATCAAACCTGTGTCCTCACGGATACCAGTCGAGTTCTTTACCACTGAGCCATCACGGGAACTCCCTAACTAATTTAAATTTCAAGCTCTATCAAATCTAACTAAATACACTCTCCTAACCAAATGGATTAAATTTAAAAAGCCATATGTGATGGAAATTTGTTTTAATTTTGTGGACTTTTATGGTTATTTTCTTGGGGGATTCAGGATTTTGTGACTATTGCACCTTCTCATTTCATTAGCTGTTCCAGGATGGAGCTGACAGTGACCTGGGCTTTGTTGGCCCTGACCAAGGCCTAAGGCCGAGCCCTTCACACAGCAGGGGAAAGGTCTGTAGCAGGAGGTGTTTACTGATGTCTGCCTGAAAAAACCCACTTGATGGCCCACCATCCCCTCAAGCTCCCCTGTACGCCTGGAGGATGTTGGAGGGATTTTTTTCTCTAACTCAATGCAATTTAACTGCTAGAGTCCATTTTATCTACTTGCAAACATGACCGCTTTAATCTTCTGCTCTTATGTCAATGAGTATAAAGTAACAAATAAAAATTACATGAGTTAAGTAAAACAATTTGAATACTTTTTTTTTTTTTTTTTTTGCTTTTTAAGGCCACACTTGCAGCATATGGAGGTTCCTAGACTAGTGGTTGAATTGGAACTGTAGCTGCTGGCCACAGCCACAGCAACACAGGATCCAAGCCACATCTGAGACCTACACCACAGCTCACAGCAATGCCAGATCTTTAACCCACTGAGGGAAGCCAGGGGTGGAACCTGAAACCTCATGGTTCCTTGTTGGATTCGTTTCCACTGCATCATGACAGGAACTCCTTGAATAAATTTTAAAAACATTGACTTGATCTGGACCTCAGTATACTAAGTCATCATTTCAGAGTAACCTCCATTTTTTTTTTACATTCGACTTGAAAAACTTTATTTTTTTTTTCCTATTTTGACATCATTATGAGTCCTACTATGATTCTGGACAAAAGAATATGCTGACAACTAACCTGAGCTGTTGGAGTCCATAGCATCAAACTCCTGCACTGTGTGAAAATTTGTCTCCTGGGCTCTCTTGTCTGCTAGCTGACCCAGCTGTAACTTCAAAAGAAATTCAGTTATCATCTTGACTCATGTGGATGCATCTCTTTGCACACCAATCTATGAAATTTTTTGGTGATTAAAATTATGTCTTGAAAGCTGTCAAGAAATTAAGAATGAGTTTGTCAGAACATCAATAAACACATTTAGTTTGTTGGTGAAAATCATTGCAAAGATTAACTTCCTAGAATTTTGTCTTTCAGTTGTATATCTTTCTGCTGAGAAAAATAGTCTTTTTTTTTTTTAAACTCCCGTAGTTGTTAATGTGCTTTTGGCAATAGTCATCATAATTAACCATGCCTCGGACCCCAAAAAATCGTGACCGAGGCTAAGGTTATTTTGATGCTTTTTATACTCTGTGTTCAGTACTGATTTTATTAAATTCATGCACCAAATATTTGTTCTCAGTGTAAGGTTGTTGATAATCTCGAAAAGGGTGTTTTTGGAGGAGTCGTGAAAGTGAAAGCCAGATCAAAAGGGGGTTTGAGGGAGAATGGGAGGAGAAGAATTGGGGAGAATTTTGAGATGTTTTGCTGCATATGGTGGCAAAGAAACCGGGGGATAGACATGGTGAAAGTAAGAACAAGAGAGGAGTTTTAAGTGGGAGAAATAACTGTGCATTATATGCTGATGGGATGACTCAGGGGATATTGAAAGCATGGGGATGGAGAAAGGGGACCACTGCTGGAGTGAGTCCTTCATTCGGGAGAAGAGTTACTTAGGACCAGGGGCCGCTCATCCAGAGTAACTCAGTCAATGGCAAGTTATCTGGGTGTTGGTATTGCCGCGGTAGGGTGGTGCTGGTGAGTGAGCGAGGAGGCAGTCTTTGGATACATTTTGTCACTGAAATCAGAATTGAATGTGAGAGTTACAGCGGCATTTGGGGGATTTGAGGAAAATAAAGGTATACAGTAATTATCCGGGGCAGTGAAAGAGCAAATGGACTAAGGAAGTGTAGAAATGTTGCCTGGCCCCCTGATGGTCCCCTTGAGGTCCACGGATGTGAATTTAACAAGTGGCAATCTTGTTCAGCTGTCCAAGTCTAGGATGGAGAAGGAAGAAAATGGGATTTACCTTTAGATGGGTTGAAAAGGTAGCTCTTGATAGAGTCTGTAGGGAGATAATTAAAGTTTAAGGCGGTCAGAGGGGTATGATTCTAATCTGGTGGGATTGGAGCCCTTGTAAGACCAGGAAGAGATACCAGAGGTCTCAAGCACTAAGAAAAGACCGTGTGAGGACACAGCAAGAAGACAGGAAGAGTGATCTCTCCAGAAACCAAGCCCTAAGGCAACTTCATCTTGGACTTTTAGCCCCCAGGACTGTGAGAAAGCACATTTCTGTTGTTGAAGTCACCCAGCCTGTGGTATCCTCTTAGGGCAGTCCTAACAGACTAATAACAGCTATTATTTAAAAAATTGAAAAAAAAATTAGTAAAATGAAAAATTGATGTTTTCCACTAGTTTTTTTTTATCATTTTTTTTTTTAAGGCTGCACCTGCAGTATATGAAGTTTCCCAGGCTAGGGGTCGAATCAGAACTGCATCTGTGACCTACACCACAGCTCACAGCAATGACAGATCCTTAACCTACTGAGTGAGACCAGGGTTTGAACCCACATCCTCATAGATAATACTTGGGTTTGTTAACCACTGAGCCACGACGGGAATTTTGCTTTTGTTATATTTTTAAATAATATATTTTTTTGGTGTACAGTTCTATAAATTTTGACACATGCATTAATTTGTATAACCACCACCACAATCAAGATGCATAACAGTTCCAAAAGCGCAGAACACTCCCTTGTGCTAACTCCTTATATTTAAATTCTCGTCTCATCCATAACTTCTGGCAACCACTCCTTTACTCATATTTTTTAAAAACCAAATTATACTTCCGTTTTGTACTTCTTTGGAGTTATAGGAAAGTTGCTTGGTGGCAACTTTCACATAATGTCTTTTATAAAACGCTGCGTTTATTTTTTCCTTGCTTAGGAGTTTCCTATTTAGTTTGCTAGCTTTTATTATCTATCATCCATGCAGCCATCAGTGAGTGTAGTCTATTTTCTGCCTCCTCCTCTCATTTTTAAAGTGAAATTGTTTTCACCATCTTGAGTGTTTACCATCTGCACCCTATTCTACCATCTTTATCCTAATCTTGTTTTGATCTTAGATTTACATGTAAGTATGTTTAATGCTCAGTACTTTGTTCAAAGTTCCTCCCATAACCACATGTTTGGCTAAAGTTTGTCCTGGTTGAGTCCTCAGGAAGAAATTGTGGTTGCAATATTCCAAATGTGTTTGTATATTTTAAACTGTTTTCCAAAGTCTTGAGAGTTGAAAAAAAACCCGGCTGGGTAGAAAGTAATCGAGCTGTACTTTCTTGCCCTGAGTCTCTTGAAACTCTTCTCTCTTGGTCTTTGGTTTTGTATATGCTGTTGAGGAATCTGATGTGAAATAAGGTTGTTTTGTTTTTTTTTCCTTTGTAAATGGCTTTTGTTTGTTTGTTATTTAGAGGCATAGAAATAAGTTTTTCCTGTTCTATAGACATTTACTGGTATATATTTCAAGGTTGAGAATTATGGGTCACTTTTTTTTTTTTTGGTCCAGATTCTACAGGATTATTTAAATGAGTATTAGATTCAATAAAGTGACATTGCCATTGGTAAAGGTAAATAATTCTTGAATATTAAAAATTTCATGTTCTTCAACTTACTAGATTGTGGTCTTGCTCTTACTTCAGGAATGCTTGTTTTGAATTCTAACTTAAGTTGATTGGGATGCATCTCAAAAACAGTGGAGAAGTTCCTATCATGGTGCAGCAGAAATGAATCCAACTAGGAACCATGAGCATGTGGGTTTGATCCTTGGCCTCAATCAGTGGGTTGAATATCTGGCGTTGTCATGAGCTATGGTGTAGGTCGCAGATGTGGCTCAGGTTCTGTGTTGCTATGGTTGTGACTGTGGCTGGCAGCTGTAGCTCCAATTCGATCCCTAGCCTGGGAACCTCCACATGACATGGGTGCAGCCCTAAAAAGCAAAAAAAAAAAAGGCAACTTGACCAGCTTGTTGATTGACTTGGCTGTGAGCAACTCTCAGAACAATTGAGTGACCTAGGAATGCCCATTCTCCTCAGTCCCAAAGGCAAATGGACTGTTACGCAGAGAGTGCAAAATTAACTTTGAATTTAAGTCAAGTTCAGAATATATTTGCATTGCTCTTGACTAAACCAGGACCATCCCTACTAACACATCTCTGTAAAGAGATACAGTGTGGGGCATCACTGGTGGGTCCCATGGTACCCACGTGGGTTAAAAAAGGGCACAAGTTAGAACATTTAGTTTGGAATGAAGTAGTCTTGCCCTTACCAAAGACTCTGTTTACATGTAAATACTATCATGTTTTTGCCTGTCGGAGCTTTGAGGAAGCAGTTTATATCCTGACCAATCCCAAACCCCCTGAAGCTTATGGATTTCTTTTTCTTGACAAACATGAATCCTTTTTTTATTAATGTAAGCATGCAAAGAAACAGCCTCAGAAGAGTTGGTACAGGTAATACCCTGAAAAGGTGAATCAGTGTCTGAGGCGAAAACCTGAAAGCATAAAGCTCCCTGCAATGATACAGCTGAGATGTGGGGCACATTCATAGGATGATCAGACCTCAACTCTGCCATCACCTGCATTTGTGAAGGGCTTCATCAGCGCTTCCTGGTCATGAGATGAAATATGAAGTGTCAAGCTCAGCATGTGCAAAAGGTGACCCGGACCAGCACCTGGCAGAATCATGAATAGACATGGGACAAATGCAAGCAAACTTGGCAGGAGAAGTGAGGGTACCAAGGGTGAGTAGCCAACCGTAGGGCACAGCTGTAGAAAGTTGTGGGACCAGCTCATTAGGACCTGACCTTGGAGATATTGACTGGAAAGACCATGGTCTCTATAAAGCAAAGGCTGATTAACATCTAATCTTTCCCTGTCCTCAGAGAAATGTGTGATTGTGGGCCAGTTACGTCCAATGAACTCGGATGCCCTGGAAGTACCATGAAGAGCAAAATCCACGTGGTCTCAGGCTTGGAGTTTGGGATGAGATGATTATTAGACATTTAATTGTATAGATATAAGTAACCCATATATGTCCTTTCCACATTATATTTTTGGAGGGGAGTTCCAGCTTTTTAAAAAATCTCCCCCTTTTTGGCCATGTCCTCCAGAGCATTTGGAAGTTCTGGGGCCAGGGATCAAACCCTCATTACAGCAGTGACCACGCAAGATCCTTAACCTGCTGTGCCACCAGGGAACTCCCATTTTCCTCCTTTTACTCAAAAAAAAAGAAATAAAAAATAATATAGGATTAAACCTGCAAAAGTATTCAATTGGTAGAACACATATACACACAAAAAAATCCAGATAGGAAGACATGCTTATATGCAATAAGGTAGCTTGTAGCACTTACATGAAACATTAAAAAAACATCAAACATATATCACATGGATGCCACTGTTTATAGCAACACTGAAGGAGAGAAAACAACACCTATTTAGAGACAAGTAGACGCAAGGTCCAGTTTTACAGCATCAGTGCAAATAAGTTCACAAAACTATATTACATTTGGTTAAGCAGGACTTAAGAATTGTTCCAAATAGGTCACATGTTTAACTCCCCGGGGTTCATTCCTACGTATTTCACCTGCTCTAAATATCTAGCTACAGAGAGGAAGAATTATTCTAAGCTTTTCAAGGAGTTACAAATTCTCTGTAGACCAGAGGCCAACAGTCATTGCTGTAAGTCTGCTCTCACCAACAGACCTTGAATTTTGCAGAAAAATGGCTACGGAAAAAGACTCCACTGTAGTCATGGCCTCCCATGTCAAATATGTGTGCATGTGTGTGTGTGTGTGTGCGTGTGCGTGTGCGTGTGTGTGTGTGTGTGTGTGTGACATATACCTCTATGTACACAGAGACATATGAAATGTGGTATGGAAAAGTGGCATGGAGGGAGTTCCCTTCGTGGCTCAGCAGTTAACCAACCCGACTGGGACCCATGAGGATGCGGGTTCGATCCCTGGCCTTGATTGGGGGTTGCAGATCCGACGTTGTCATGAGCTGTGGTGTAGGTCAAAGAGGCAGCTTGGGTCCCCTGTTGCTGTAGTGTAGGCCAGCAGGTGCAGCCTGAGAACCTCCGTATGCTGCAGGTGTGGCCCTAAAAAGCAAAAGAAAAAAGAAGGAAAGAAAAAGAAAGAAAAGTGGCACAGAGAAGCCCTGGAGAAGGGGTACTTCCCCAAGACAATGCATACCCGGGGGTTTTGTGAACTCTGAATCCTCTTTCTGGGAGGTAACAATTGAGCTACAACTAGAAGGAAGAAGATATCCCTGGGAGAAATACTAAAGGCCTGTGGAGAGAGGCAACAGGAGGTGCTAGATGATGAGAACAGAGGGTAAGGGGCAGAGGCAGGTGTTACCACAGGAGGCTGAAGAGGCGGGATGATGTTAAGCTCAAGAGGCTATAGGAAGGCTGGAGCTCTTCATCCTAAAACCCCTGAGAATCATTTAAAGTGTTTTTAGCAAGGTGAATACATATTCAGGTTTTCTTTATAAAAAAAAAAAAAAAACTATTCTGGAATGACTAGATACACTCAGCCAGCAAAAGGTTTCCCACCTACAAATACAGCGTGGGAAACAAGGTCCTCCCACGAGAATGGCGCCCCCAAGAGGGCGCAGTTTGAGGAGCCCCATGTGTCGGCTGAGACAGTACATTGGGAACATAGGGAAATGTTTAAAGCCAGAAGGGGACTTTTTCATGTTTTATTTTCATCCGTGCCCACTAGGGCTTAGCGCTTGGCAGGCATCCTGTACCAGGGCTAATCCCTCCCTGGTTCTGTCTACTGAGACAGAAGCTGAGCTGAACCCCCAGCTGAGTTTTACTAATTACCCATGTTATATAAAGAAGCTTTTTGTTATAAAAAGCAAAATGTGCCAGTGGTTGCTAGAAGATGTGCCCAGTGTGCCCGCAAATGGAAATTCATTGCATCTCTTGGATTTTTCTTTTTGATTGCCCGTGCATAAAGCTTTTTTGTTTATTTATGTGTCCACTGTTGCTTCAGAAAATGTCCTCATCGTGCAGTAATCAAAATTATACCCAATTAGGGAGTTTCTGTAGTGGCTCAGTGGTTAACAAATCTGACTAGGAACCATGAGGTTCGGGGTTCAATCCCTGGCCTTGCTCAGTGGGTTAAGGATCCGGCATTGCCATAAGCTGTGGTGTAGGTCGCAGACTCGGCTCAGATCCTGCGTTGCTGTGGCTCTGGTGTAGGCTGGCAGCTATAGCTCCGATTAGACCCCCAGCCTGGGAACCTCCATATGCCACAGGAAGCGGCCCTAGAAAAGGCAAAAAGACACATGCGCGTGCGCACACACACACACACACACACACACAAACACACAATTATACCCACTCAACTGGGGGAAATTCCATTCTTCATGGAGGCCTTTTACAAGTATTAGTGGTCTTTCAGTAGGATATTTCCAAAGCATCAGGAGCCACAGTCTTCTCTCCTAAGGGTATACAGTAGAGCATTGCCTAATTCATGCCTGTGTCTGTCCTAATTCAATATATTGACTTTATTTATTGAATCTAAGCCTCAATTAAAGGAAAACTAATTGTTTCAGTGTATGACGCTATGGAGGTACTGCTTTGATTATTGCATATCATTTGGCTAACCTTGAATACAGTATAAAAATCCTATGTGCAGATAAGATGTCTTTCGGTAGGGGAGTTATATGCAGACGACGAATATTATTCAGCATCAAAAAGAGATGAACTACTAAGCCATGAATAGATGTGGAGAAAACTAAAAAGCATGATACTAATTAAAGAAAGTCAATCTGAAATGGCACTATACTGCACAATTCCAACAGTATGACATTCTGGAAAAGGCAAGACTATGGAGTCAGTCAAAAGTTCAGTTGTTGCCAAGGGCAGGAGGTGTGGGGGAGGGAGGGATAGGCAGAGCACAGATATTTTTTAGGGCAGTGAAAATACTCTGCATGATACCATGTCATTATTTGTTTGTCCAAACCTATAGGATGTACAACACCAAGCGTGAACCACAATGTAAACTGTGGACTCCAGGTGATTATGATGCATCAATGCAGGTTCATCAATTACAACATGGGTACCACTTTGGCAGGAAGTGTTGGTAATGAGGGAGACAATGCATATATGGAAGGAATACAGAGTCAATCACTATATCTTCCCCTCAATTTATCTTAATAAAAATAAAGTTTTGGGGTTCCAGTTGTGGCAGAACAGAAACGAGTCCAACTAGTATCCATGAGGATTCGGGTTGATCCCTGGCCTTGATCAGTGGGTTGGGGATCCGGCACTGCCTTGAGCTGTGGTGTAGGTTGAAGATGCTGCTCAGATTCTATGTTGATGTGGCTGTGCCTTAGGCCAGCAGCTGTAGATCTGATTTGATCCCTAGCCTGGGAACCTCCATATGCCATGGGTTTGGCCCTAAAAAGCAATAAACAAACAAACAAACAAACAGTTTATCAAGGTATGACACACTAAGAAGATATTTATATGAGTAATCATTTTTGGCTAGTTTCAATACAATGCTATCTAAATGATTCAGCCAATTGTATGTTTGTATATTCAGCAAAATGATATTTGAATGCCTCTAAGGCTATAAGCTTGCATAACTAGAATCAAAATAAAACCTATTGAGAAACATGAAACGTCTGGAGGATGAGCTGGTTGTGGAGGAAATATTATGATTTCTATTTAGAAATACTTTTTATCTCAAAAAAATATCCAGAACTCCTTCTGCTAAAATAATGTTGAGTATTATTAATGACACAATGTTATAGTTGTATTAAAATATAATTGCCACTGTGCTTTTCGTATAGACTGATAAAAGCGGATAAAGATTTTGAGACACACTTCCATTTTTGACTTAATTTCACTCTCCATACCAGCAGATCAATGTAAGGTAAAATGCAAGTTTGCATTGAGTGCTACACTGGTATTTATTAGAATTCTAGAATTCTATTGATACAGAAATAGTGGTAAAAGAATAATTTTTGGTACTCCAGTATTTTTGGAGTAGAGGACAAAATTATGTTGAAAAGTAAATTGTAAGCATCCTTGCTGAAGTCACTGTGAGTTTTTTTTTTCTTTGCATGTCCTAATATATAAAATGCTCACATAGGAAGTATGCCAGGACCTGAGAGGACAGGGAGGAGACAGAAGCTCAGAAAGGAGCCTGGGAGACACAGCCTAGCCCAATGACTGCCCCCAACTCTAGCAGCCAAGTCATTCATTGTATAAAAGGTCAGCTTAGCCCCAGTTCCAGCCGTTTCTGAGATCTAAGGGTGTCCAACTGTTAAGCAAGGCAGCAGTAGAGCAGAAAGTTTTTGTGTCATCTCATACTAAAAAGAACAAGCGAGCAAAGGTGTCCTTTTGGATTATTTATTCCATGGTAGAAATAGAGCCAGTGGGAGGAGGGAGGAGGTGAGGGTATTGGTGGGAAGGCTATAAAGGAGGCAGAGTTAGGTAGGGAAGCTTAAGGCAGATGAAGAGAGATTTCGGTCAGGGTTCAAGTCAAAGTTGGCAGGAGAGGTACTGAAATCTTAGCGGAGGAAATTGCAGACTAAGGTCACTGAGATGAACTGGCCCAAGTGATCCTCTTGTTGTTAACAATAACCATAAAAATAATATCTGCTGTCGCCTAGTGGACACTTGGTATGTTATGGGCATGTTATGTGTATCGTCTCTTTCTTTTTTTTCAAAAAAAATTATTATAGTTAATATGTAATGCTCTGTCAATTTCTGCCGTACAACAAAGTGACCCAGTTATAATATCTTCCATCGTGTTCCATCACAAGTGATTGGATATAGTTCCCTGTGTGATACAGAAGGACCTCATTGCGTATCCACTCCAAATGCAATAGTTTGCATCTACTAACCCCAAACTCCCAGTCCATCCCACTCCTCCCCCTTGGCAACCACAAGTCTGTTCTCTATATCTATGAGTTTGTTTCTGCTCTATAGATAGGTTCATTTGTGCTGTGTTTTAGATTCCAGGTATAAGCAATATCATATGGTATTTGTCTTTCTCTTTCTGACTTACTTCACTTAGTATGAGACTCTCTAGTTCCATTCATGTTTCAAAGGTTTTTTTTTTTTTTTATGGCTAAGTAGCATTCCTTTGTGTATATGTACCACATCTTCTTAATCCATTCATCTGTCAGATGAACATTTAGGCCATTTCCATGTTTTGGCTGTTGTGAGTAGTGCTGCAATGAACCTAGGGCATGCATTTTTTTAAATGAAAGCTCAGTTTTTACAACCCAGTGAGGTTGGTGTCCCCACTTTTAGAGATAAAGAATGTGAAATATCGGGAGATTTGATAAGCTGAACAAAGTCACACAGTAATAAGCAGGGGTGGGATTTGAACACAAGCCTTCTGATTCCCATGATCTTGGCCACCACCAGACACCACAAGATGTTAAATCCTCTGAAAACTCTCTGTGCTGCTTAGAATTTGATGAGAATTGGATGACCTGAATCCACTGCTAGAGTTGCTACAGATTTTATTAGAGGACTGCAAGACATTCTATGTTTTTTTCCACACCACCACCTGCAGTGCATGACATTCAGTCAGTGAATATTCATTGTTTACTTCGAATTGGTTGAAATCCACTTCAGGGAGATTAAGGATAAACAACAACAAAACTTTCTCCTCTGCTACCCCAGGATGAAAGTTTATGCTTCTTGAGAGGAAGGAATTTTCTTCTCCATAGGAAACAAGATTCAATACATATCCTCTCACAAATCATGAATCTTCAAGATCCCCCTGTACTCACCATTGATACAATTTTGAGCAATTGGCCAATTTTGTCAATTGACTCAACTTAATAAAAGTACACATCCCTTGAATTAGATGTCCATTGGTTAGCCAAATAAAGCAATTCCATTGGTCTACTCCTGGTGTCTCTACGCCCACATGGGTCTGGCATAGAGTAGGCACTCAGGAAAAGTTGGCTTGCTCTTATCTGTGCTATTCCTATTATCACAAAGTTATCGATGTTACAGCTGCGAAGATTTTAGATGGAGAACCCTCTACTAAAAGACTTCGGTGTTTCTGGTGGCCATTAACCAGGACGTCATTAGAGACTTTGGAAGAGATTAGCTAATGAGTGGCTCGATTCATTAATGAGACAACTCAGCTGTGCTTTTTCTTCCTTTAATGGCAGATTCTCTTACTCTCTAAGGCACCATTTAAGCTATTAAAATAACTAATGAGATCATTACTGTTGTCAGAAAAGTTCTAGCCTGAACAGCTCTCTTCACTAGTAAATGTAAAGTGTTTGTTGCCACAGAACTTCTTACATGCTTAATAATGCAAAAGAAACAGTGGGGAATGGCAGAGCAGAACCAGCTCCAGGACTTCTGGGTCCCAGCAACAGTAAGCGTATGTTAACCTAACATATTTTTTTTTTCCAGTCAATATGCAATGAAAGTCATTGCTTTATGTAAAGACAATTTTAGGTTGAATTTTCTCTATAATTTTTCAAACGAATACAAAGGCCTTATTTGTCAATCAGACACACACACACACACACACACACAAAAGACATTTCATAGCCGGCACAGAGTGTTATTGACGGTTATAAAATCTATGATAAAAGTAATGTCATGTGCAACATTAATATTAAGAATGTCCAGACCCATTACGCAGAGTTTGCTGAGGCCCCCAATCTGCCAGGGCAAGGTTTGGTTTCTGAAAGAGAACTCTATGGGGGCTGCCATTGAGTTGAGGGGGTCTTGACGCTTATTTATCTTCCATATCATGTAGCTTTTTCTGGTTCCAATGTTTACTCTTCATCACAGCTGCAACCCATACATTGCAGGTTTATTGACAAGAGATAGCCTATTCTAGACACATAAGGAATATCTTGCTAAAAGCATTTTTAGATGAGTAATTTTATACAACAACACTGAGAGACCCCGATTTAAAAGTCCATGTTTGCAGGGTGTACTGCTCTTGGCCAAGTTTGCTTCTGATGTAAATAAGGAGGGAAAAATGGTTTTCAGATATGTTAATAACCCTTTCCTTCCTAAGAACAAAAAGAAGTCAACTGGAATGGCAAAAACATTTGAAAGCAGTCAACCGTTATTATCAGGCCATCAAGTGCTACCAAGGGTCAACCATTTAAGTTCCCACTTGTTTTAACCTGAGATCAGCAGACTGTTAAAGTCACCATTGCTTGATACCATAGTGAATCAAAATTAAGGTACATTTAAATGTGGGGGAAGGAGAAAACTCCCTTTTACCCTGCTGTTTAGATCTTTTAAGAATCAGATTAAAAAGCCAAGGCAATAATATCCTTTACATGTGGAATCTAACTTATGGCACAAATGAACTTATCCACAGAACAGAAACAGACTCATAGACATGGAGAGCAGATTTGTGGTTGCCAAGGGGCAGGGGGAGGGAGTGGGATGGACTGGGAATTTGGGGTTGGTAGATGCAAACTATTACATTTAGAATGGATAAGCAATGAGGTCCTGCTGTACAGCCCAGGGAACTAGATCCAGTCATGTGTGATAGAACATGATAGAAGATAATATGAGAAGAATGTGTATGTGTGTATATGTGTGTGTATACCCCAAATTGGGTCATTTTGC
Source organism: Phacochoerus africanus (assembly GCF_016906955.1). NCBI lineage: Eukaryota > Metazoa > Chordata > Mammalia > Artiodactyla > Suidae > Phacochoerus > Phacochoerus africanus. The sequence goes on along the minus strand of NC_062546.1, from coordinate 54,662,133 downwards.
TGTATAGCAGAAGTTTCCAGCTGCAGTTCACCTACTTTCCAAGTTTATATATTCCTGTGGGTGATGTTCCCAAAGATATTTGGGCCTCAACACGTGTGTTGTATTCGATAAAAGGTCATATGTAAACCAAGTTACACATGTGTAGATTGGATCATGTTCTTTCTGGTTTTAAGCAGTATACATAACCAAGGAGATGTGGAAAGAGCATTACCAAAATCTCAGCTGCCTCTGTACATGGATGCCCAATAGAAACACGGAGACAGAGTTTGAGGAAACAGAAAAGGTAGCTTTAATTGCTAGGCAAAGAAGGGAACATAGCAGGCTAGTGCCTCAAGGACTGTGCCCTACTTGGAGGGGGTCGTGAGGAGTCTTCTATGTTTGAGGAGCAGGGTGTGATCAGCTCATGGACATTTTCCTAATTGGTGGGTGGTGAGGTCATTGGGAGTCAGTGTCATCACCCTTCTGGTTCCAAAGGGTCTGGCATCTACGTGCTTGTGGGCAGCACGCAGTTGACGTTACCACTGAGTCACAAAGGGAACTCCATGTTTTTCTTTTTAAAGAATTGTTTATTAGGTGCTTTTAAATCAAATTGCTACTGCATTGGAGAAGTGATCATGGAAAAAAAAAACTAGAACTTTATAGCCCTTCGTTACACTGTATAGGACACTGTTAAACTTACAGGGTGTGTGTGTGCGTGTGTGTGCTTGTGGGCAGCACGCAGTTGACTTCTTCAGCCCACTGGGGGCTTCAGCACCTGCAAAACAGCTCCAAGGACATGGCTCAGAATAGTAGCTATAGTCTTTGAAGAAGAACTAACTAAAAGTCCTTGACTTTGCTGAATGGCTAAACTATCATTATTCCATCTTGCTTGACTGTTTTCTCTGTTTTTGCTCACTTCTCTGATTAAGTTGATTCATTGACAAAAATTTTTCTATGGATAAAAAAGGCAGGTGGAGGACATGAATGGGGGGCCACTCTGGGAAGGCCTCCCAGGGTCCTGCTTGGTTATGAGGGGATGAATTGAACTCTTTGCTCCCCCAGTCTTTGATGAGTTCAATGCACCAAACATTTGCCAGCCTAAGAGGTTGCCATAGAGATGAATAAGGCACAGCTCTTCATGTCAAGGGTGGTGGGTGGCAGGAACTCTCAGGAAAAAACATTTGAGAGTTTTTTGCTCAAGGGAAGGTCCACATAAGCAAATGAGAGCAGAGGAAGTCTTGGAGCATAATCATAAATAACAGCATCGCTGCTCATTGCAAAGTCATGACTGCCACATGCAGACCTCCCTGGAGCTCAATGACCATTTTCAAGTTTATTCTTTCAGCAAAAGTAGGTACATAAACAAGACAAACTAGAAGTCACATGAGCATTCATGCCATAAGCATTCCCCGGAGCATTGCTCTCCAGCTGAAATATCCCTATTTCACCACTCCTCAATTGTTAGATGTGTGGAAAACCAGAGGGGGCAGTGGCAGTGTCAAGGGATGGTTTAATCAGGGAGTTTCCATTGTGGTGCAGTGGTAAAGAACACAACTAGTATCCACAAGGACCCTGGTTCGATCCCTGGCCTTCCTCAGTGGGTTAAGGATCTGACATTGCTATGAACTGTGGTGTGGGTCACAGATGCAGCTCAGATCTGGCATTGCTGTGGCTGTGGTGTAGGCTGGCAGCTATAGCTCTGATTCAACCCCTAACCCTGGGAATTTCTATATGCCATGGATGCAGCCCTAAAAGCAAACAAACAAACAAAAAAAACAGGTGGCTCACTCACTGCCTACCTTAACTAAACATACCCTCCAAATAAAAAAGAGTGACTTTCAGCCACCTTATTGATCAGGATAGACATTCCTAAATTATTTTTTTGTAGAAATTGGGAGCCACGAATGATGCTAAGTGGCTTCCTAAAAGTTAACCTGGAGACACTTGTTTTTGGCAGAATGTCAGACTAGATATTCACTGGGAAACACCCATGCCCTGCATAAACATCTTTCAGAGCTACCAGTACTAAGTACTAGTCACATGATAGTCAAGTTCCTCTGAAGCCCAGGTGCCAGCACAGCAACCCAGAGCCAGGTGAGTGGGACCCTGGAGCTACAACTCCCTCACAACAAAGCTGAAGTGGGTCTGGTCAGAAGCATTTTCTGGCTCCTGGTAGAAAAAAAAATTTCATTTCCTCTCTAGGGAAGAATATTTCAACCATGCAGGCTCTTCAAATATTAAATTAAACCAAATATTTTTGCATTAAAATGATTGAATCTATGATCAAAAATCTTTGCACAGAAAAAAGAACAAGCCCAGATGGCTTGACAAGTAAAACTGACCACGAAAGCCAGGTGCTCGACGTACATCTAGAGAAAGATATTTAAAAATAGTATAGAGAACACTTTAAAAAGCTGTGCTGAAACACAATAGTAAAGACAGAAGCAATGAAGAGATTTGATATTCCAGGGTAGGAAAATGCAATAGTGTTCACTCTCCAGGTTAATCTAGATTCAACCCAATTCCAGTCAAACTCCTACAGTTTCTTTTTCTTTTCTTACTTTTTTTTTTTTGGTCTTTTCAGGGCTGCACCTGTGGCACATGGAGGTTCCCAGGCTAGGGGTCTAATCAGAGCTGTAGTGGCCATCCCACAGCCACAGCAACGTGGGATCCGAGCTGCATCTGCAACCTACACCACAGCTCACAGCAACGCCGGATCCTTAACCCACTGAGTGAGGCCAGGGATCGAACCCGCCACCTCATGGTTCTTAGATTCATTTCCACTGCTCCATGATGGGAACACCCCTTACAGTTTCTTTTCTTTCTTTTTTTCATTTTTTCTTTCTTTCTTTCTTTCTTTCTTTCTTTCTTTCTTTCTTCTTTTATTTCTTTCTTCTTTCTTTCTTTCTTTCTTTCTTTCCTTCCTTCCTTCCTTCTTTCTTCTTTCTTTCTTCCTTCCTTCCTTCCTTCCTTCCTTCCTTCCTTCCTTCCTTCCTTTCTTTCTGAAACTTGACACTATGATTACAAAATTAATATTGAGTAGCATATACATAAGAATAGACAAGATGCTGAAGAAGGAGAATTTGAGAAATCATTTCCTACCCAAGAGGAAGACATGCTGTAAAGCAATGATCGGTGAAGAAAATGTGGCCATGATATCAAAATCAACAAACTGAGAAGAGAAACACAATAAAGAGCCAGACCTAGACCAACACATCCATGAAAAACTGAAATAAGGAAGTGGTGGTGGCATTGCAGACAACTGAAGAAAGGATCAAGTTTTCAAAATGACGCCGGGACAACTGGTTATCCATGTGGGGAAACTGGATCCCTTCCACCATATCTCTAAATAAGCTCCTGATGGATGGAACACTTAAAATGTGACACAAAAAACCACAGCTCTTTTAGAAGAAAATTACAACATCATTTTATAAACTTAATAGTGAAGAAGGTTTTTCAATAAGACCTAAAACTACGAATCATGAAAGAGTGGTAACTGGAATTTTTGTTTATTTGTCTTTTCTTGTGGCATATGAAAGTTCCAAGGCTAGGGGTTAAATCAGAGCTGCAGCTGCCAGCCTACGCCACAGCCACAGCAATGCCAGATTGGAGCTGGGTCTGCGACATACACCACAGCTCATGGCAATGCCGGATTCTCAACCCACTGAACAAGGCCAGGGATTGAACCTGCATCCTCATGGATGCTATTTCGATTTTTAACCTGCTGAGCCACAACAGGAACTCTGACTGGTAACTAGAATTATATTAAATTGTTTACTTAAAATGCATCAAAAGACTTTATAAAGAGCATAAAAAAGACAACCCATAAACTTGGAGAAGATACGTGACAACACAAATAACTGAGAAAAGACCTGTTTAAAACTGCTACCTGTTGAAAAGAAAGAAAGAAAAAAAACTCAAACAAGGAGAATAACAGGCAAGAGATGTGAAGAGTTATTCTGAAGATAAGGAAGCCAAAGTCTAAATAAGCACAAAAAATATGACTTCATTTACTTTTCAGGAAATATGTCTTAAGATCTCAATGAAGCACAATTTTGTAAACATTAGGTGGGAAAAAAGAAAGATCTGATTGTTTAAATTATTGTAACAACTTATATAATTAATTTTTATAACAATGCATGTGACAGTATCTCATAAATTTGAATGCCTGCCTAGCTGACAAGCACAAAAATGTCAATAATCCAATATCCGCTGATAGAAAATGAATAAATAAGTGTATTGAGATGTTTCACATGGTAGAACATACTTTGGCAGAAAACAAATTTAGCTCCTGTTAGTTGAACTTGAAACAACTTGAAAAAATCTTGGAAGTATAATATTGGAGGAAATGAACAATTTTATGAAGATTGGATACAGCCTGGGAAAATTTTTTAGGTCACTTAAAAACAAGCAAAACAAAATTTTTTTTTTTGATTTTGTGACAAATTTTTTAATAGTATTCTTTTTTAATTTTTAAAAATTTTTAACGAGATAAATGCTAAATACTCTCTAAGGGGGGAAAAGAGAAAGCAATAAAATGAAGAAAACTCACCCAAGTAGATTAAAGGTATTTGGGGGAAGAGGGAAATTCACAGATGTTCATTATTGTTATTATGCTTCATGATAGGTAACATATAGCATATCAGTGTTCTTTTGTCTTCAGCAAATACTACATAATATCTTTACTATTAAACAAATACTCAGCTAAACAAATACTTCGAAGCAAATGTTTTTACTATGTATTTACTGTAACGCAGAAGAAACAGCGAATGAGAACAATGTCTGTACAGAAAAAAAGGATGATTATGGAACTTTGAGGAGATGCTCCAAAAAGAAAGAACAATGTTCTCTTTGTACTAATGTAAGTGTGTGGTCTTTAGGATTGTGAAAATATTTCCATCACTGGCGATCACCATGGCTGCAAGTATGAGCCCCTTACTGAGGTTTACATGTGTAGTTTAAATGCGACTTTATGACTTTGCGATCATAGGGAAATCATTTAATCTCTTGAGCCTCGTATTCTGCATCTGTTAAGTGTAGCTGAATTTATGAGCCCTGATGTTTTCTCCAACTCTAATCTCTTAGCAACTTTCAAGTATAGACTATAGCATTCTTTTTTTTTTTTTTTTTTTTTTGCTTTTTAGGCCCACTCCTGCAGCATATGGAAGTTTCCAGAATAAGGGTTGAATCAGAGCTGCAGCTGCTGGCCTACACCACAGCTACAGCAACAGAGAATCCAAGCCATGTTTGTGACCTACATCACAGCTCACGGTAAAGCCAGATCCCTGGCTCACTGACCAAGGCCAGGGATTGAACACACATCCTTGTGGATACGAATCAGATTGATTTCTGTTGTGCCACAAAGGAAACTCTGACTACAGCATTCTTAACAGCAGTCACCAGGCTGTCCACTGGGTCCCCAGAACTTCTACTGCCTACAACTAGAAGTTTATAAACTTAGACCAATATCTCCCTACTTCCCCCAGCCCCTGGAAACCGCCATTCTGCTCTCTGCTTCTATCAGTGTGGCTTTTTTGGGATTCCACATATAATGAGATCATTCGGTAATTATCTTTCTCTGTCTGATTTATTTCACTTAGCATAATGCCTTCAAGGTTCATCCATGTTGTCACAAATTACATGATTTTTTCTTTTTTATGACTAAATAATATTCCACCCTATATATTGATATCTATAGATTATATATTCCATATATAATCTATAGATATTATATATAATGGAAAATGTAGATCTATTCCACAGATGAATGACATGGCAGGTTGACTCCCTGCAGTGCCTTGGGTGTAGCAGAGGGACCACCAGGCCCTACTGTTCTTTAACCCTGGGATCTTTCTGGGTTTTTTTTCTTACACATATTGAATATTTTTTGTTTGAAGTCAGTTTCCAAAGTGTCCTGGAAGTTTCTTAGCCTTTGTTCCGGGGACACGTGGTGCTGGAGCTTCTGTTCCTGCCTCTCAGTTCTGTATCCATTTCAGTTTTATGACAGGCTTCCATGCAACATTGTTCTAAAAGAAAGTTTTTGCAGATTAAAAAAATCCATTTGAGAGAACAGAGATGGTTCTGAGAGTTTTGAGATTCTGGGAGACGATAAATGGACCTTTATATTATCCTCTCTAGAAATCACTTACATTTTTAATCAGCCACCTTGCATTCCATAACCCCCATGCAAGGAGGCATTTTCAGAGGGGAGTTTTTCTGGATCCCTCAGATCTCACTGCACAGCTTTCTGCTCTGCCCTGAGCTCTCTCAGTGCCAGCTTAGCCAGTGAGCACTGGCGCAGTAGGAGCAACTTTCTTTCTGTGTGTGTGTGTGTGTGTGTGTGTGTGTGTGTGTGTGTGTGTCTTTAGGGCCGCTCCCATGCCATATGGGAGTTTCCAGGCTAGGGGTCAAATTAAGGTGCATCTTCAACCTACACCACAGCTACAGCAACATCGGGTCATTTGACCCACTGATAGAGCCCATGGATCAACCTGACTCCTCATGGATAGTTGGGTACACTACCACCAAGTCACAAGGGGAACTCCGTGTTTTCCTTTTTTTTTTTTTTTGTCTTTTTGCCATTTCTTGGGCCGGTCCCCCAGCATATGGGATGTTCCCAGGCTAGGGGTCCAATCGGAGCTGTAGCCGCCGGCCTACGCCAGAGCCACAGCAACTAGGGATCCGAGCCGAGTCTGCGACCTACACGCCGGATCCTCAACCCACTGAGCAAGGGCAGGGATTGAACCCGCAACCTCATGGTTCCTAGTCGGATTCGTTAACCACTGCGCCACGACGGGAACTCCCCGTGTTTTTCTTTTTAAAGAATTGTTTATTAGATGACTTTAAATCAAATTGCTACTGCATTGGAATAGTGATCGTGAAAAAAAAAACTAGAACTTTATAGCACTTTGTTACACTTTATAGGACACTGTTAAACTTACAGGGTGTGTGTGTGTGTGTGTGTGTGTGTGTGTGTGTGTATTGCTATGGGCTGAATTGTGAGCCGGTGCTTGGAGATGGAGCCTTTGGGAGATAATCAGGTTTAGATGAGGTCATGAGAGTAAGGTCCTCCTGAGAGGATGAGTGCCATTATAAAAAGGTAGCAAGACCAGACTTACTCTCTCTCCAACATGGGAGGCTGAAGTAAGAAACTGGCCATCTGCAGACTTGGAAGAGGGCTCTCATCATGACCCGACCATGCTGACACCTTGATCTTGGCCTTCTCAACCTCAGGAACTATGAGGGGTAAATTTCTTTTCTTTTTTTTTTGTCTTTTGTCTTTTGTTGTTGTTGTTATTATTGTTGTTGTTGTTGTTGTTGCTATTTCTTGGACCGCTCCCACGGCATATGGAGGTTCCCAGGCTAGGGGCTGAATCGGAGCTGTAGCCACCGGCCTACGCCAGAGCCACAGCAACACGGGATCCGAGCCGCGTCTGCAACCTACACCACAGCTCACGGCAACGCCAGATCGTTAACCCACTGAGCAAGGGCAGGGACTGAACCCGCAATCTCATGGTTCCTAGTCGGATTCGTTAACCACTGCGCCACGACGGGAACTCCTAAATTTCTTTTGTTTGAGACACCCAGTCTAGGATATTTTATTATGGTAGCAGGTGCTGACTTTCATATGCATACATTTACATACAATTATACACATATAATAGAATGCTTATTATAGTCCTGGCTATAATAAACACATTTAGGCACATGCTAACTCCAGGTCAAAATAGTTTTAATTTGCAAGACAGGTCTTGGAGTTCAATGGAGTTTCCTGGTGGCCTAACGGTTAAGGATTTGTCATTGTCGCTTCTGTGGCTCGAGTTGGATCCCTGGCCTGGGCATTTCCTCCTGCCACAGGCATGGGCAAAAAAGGAAAAAAGAAAAGACCTGGTTCATTGCATTGCAAACATGTGCAGTCCAGGGAGGCTAGTACACATGGAGAGAACAGCATAATATTCATTAATCTCTAGAGCTGTGCTGTTCAGTACGTACCCTCTGGACACAAAAGGTTATTTCAACTTCAATTTTAGTTTAACTTAATTAAAACTCAGGTCTTCTGTTGTATTAGTCACATTTCACATGCTCAACAGCCTTGGGAGGCCAGCAATTGCTGCCCCGGAAATATTTCCATCCCTGCCAAAATTTCTAGTGAACAATGCCACTTTGGAGGGAATTAAAGCAATATTGGCTGAGATAAAATAAAGGGCCTAAAGCTGGTGCTGATGTCTAACCTATGGAGTGCCTCATAAATTTCTAGAAGCCATGAAATCAAAGACCAAAAAAAAAAAAAAAAAGGTGATTTCATCTTACCAGGCTGCCTTGCTGATGTTTAGCTTCCTATGGGCCAGCTGAGGGTTCTTCTAATTCTCTCTGCCCATTAATTCCTGGGACATGTATATGCCTACCTTAATACACAAAACGGAGGGAGTTAATCGAAATTCAAGGGACATTGTTTTCCTTGTTCTCAAAGCGGTGGGAAGACGGAAGCTAAAATGAGACTAAGAAAAACTTATTATACATTCATCACTGGACACTTCAAAATAATCAAGCTCTTATTGTTTTAGTTGCACTAATATCTCTGTGCAAATTTTTTTTGTTGCCGTTGACCTTTTTAGGGCCGCACATGAGGCATATGGAGGTTCCCAGGCTAGGGAATCAAATAAGAGCTATAGCCGCCAGCCTACGCCACAGCCACAGCAATGCCGGATCCGAGCAGCATCTGCAACCTACACCACAGCTCACAGGAAAGCTGGATCCTTAACCCACTGGGCGAGGCCAGGGATCTAACTAACCCACATCCTCATGGATAGTAGTCGGGTTCGTTACCACCGAGCCCGTTCTGGTTTTTAGAATTCGCAGATCTTTTTTCTTGCATGCAAGCTTGTATGCAATACCAGACAAACCTCTATTAAGTGTTTATTGGGAGCCAAACACTGTGAGCTTGTCTGTTTGCTTGTTTGTTTTTTATTTATTTATTTATATTAAAGTATAGTTGATTTACAATGTCGTGCCAAATTCCTGCCATACAGCAAAGTGACTCAGTCATGCATTTATATACATTTAAAAAAAATTATTCATTTCCATCATGGTCTATCCCAGGGGATTGGATATAGCTCCCTATGCTATGCAGTAGGATCTTGTTGTTCATCCATTCTGAATATAATAGTTTGCATCTACTAACCCCAAACTCCCAGTCTAACTGTTTGAAGCAGCACTGGGTGGAAGAGGGCACAATCCCTGTGCATAAGGAGCCCAGGAGTAGTGGGCACAAGCCTCTGCTTACAATGCAATTCAGTAAGTTCTAGATAGAGGTGTGCGCCAGGCAGGAACGCCAGGCAGCCTGCAGCACAGAGTAGGAAATGATCCTGAGAAAGCGCCTTTTTCGCTGAGGAGTCATACTGATCAGGTAAAAGCGTTTGGCTTTCCTTTCTTATTGTTTTCCCTTCAGCTCAGCACTTTGTAATATTAGGTCTAAAACATGAGTAAAAATGCATTGCAAAGGAAAAGACAGGCTAAGAGGGTAATTAAATAAATACGGAGCTGCTTTATTTTTACTTCTGCCTTGGACCAGGGATTGAGAGGAGGGCATAGGTCCAGGTCAAGGGGAGGGGGGCCTGGAGGAGACTCCAAGAGGGGAAACCAAGGCAAAGGTAGCACCTGTCTACCTTCAGGGGAGAATTTTAGAAGCAACAGATTTTTTTTCTCCGCCCCCTACCCCCCCACACCCCATCCCCCAAACAAAGGTTCTTGTATTTGCATGTTCATTGGCCTTATGCAAAAAAGCCGTGCTCACCTTCTGGAGGGAAGTTCTTCAAATCATTTGAATTAGTTTCCTAATTGCTGCTCTAAGCAGATCACCGGAAACTTAGTGCCTGGAAACAACACCAATTTATCATCTCACTTTTCTGGAGGTCTGCAGTCTCCATCAGTCTCACTGGACTGAAGTCAGCATGTTTGGCAAAATTTGGCTTAATACTTTCTCTGTCACAAATCATCTTATAGGGGGCGAGTGGGAACAGCAGGTGTATTATAATAACTTTCCTCTAATTATGGGGACTATTTACCAAAAGAACCTGACATTTACATCTAACAAGATGGTTTCTCTCACTTTTTATCCAAATCTGGATTCTTTTTTTTGGTCTTTTTGTCTTTTTTTTTTAGGGCCCCACCAGTGACATAAGGGTCCAATCTGAGCTGTAGCTGTTGGCCTATACCACAGCCACAGCAGCGGGGATCTGAGCTGCATCTCCGACTTACACCACAGCTCAAGGCAATGCCAGATCCTTAACCCACTGAGCAGAGGCCAGGGATCAAACCCGCAACCTCACGGTTCCTAGTCAGATTCATTTCTGCCATGCCATGATATGGGAACTCCAAAATCTGGATTCTTTGTGCTTGCGTTTCATGTTGGATTTTTTCCATCCATTTTTAAAATACGACATTACTCCCTTTTAAGCTATCTTTGGGTTCTGAAAATATAAAGATGACAGGAAAAAATTGTCAGAATGTGGGCTGTGCATAGGAATCTTGGAGGTGATTCTTAGTATATCTCTGCATTTTGATGTATTTTACAAGTTTCTTCAAGCAGCATATCTTGTATTTACACTCAGAAAATACCATTGAAATTCCTAAATATTTAAAAAACTGTTTAAACGGTTATGCTTGAACATTTGAACATGAACATAGGCCCAAAGTTTCCATTAGTTAGGAACAGAAAGCTTTTCAGCATTTAAACACATAAAATATTTTAAAATCCTTTTATATAATTTGATCCATTGACAGCAAGATAACCATAGTTTTAGATGTACATCAACCCCCAATTTTTTTTGAAGCTGACGTTATTTAAAAATTTATGAATTAGTTATATTTGGATTCACCCATGACTTTTTAAAGAAAATTTAAAATATCTGAAATATAATGGCATTTTAATAAGTTCTCCTAATGAAGCATCATTCAACATGTCTCATTTATATAATTAACAATTGCGTTTTAAAAGTTTCTTTCCCATCTCCTAGTCTCAGTAATAAAATATGACAGTTACAGGCCTCAAAATCAATTGTAATGATTATTCTTGTATGAATTGGATAATTGGCAACAGTGCATTTTGTTAGTCTCTAGGAGTCTTTTGGGTATTTACAACTTTTGAGTCCTCTGCTTTTTAGCGATTATTGCTTGGGGGTAACCTTAGGAGGGAGCTCTAGAGCAGAAATTCACTCTGAAATAATAATCGCATGTAAAATTTGCTCGGTTTTCTAACAGAGAATATACTTTCTCCCTTAGATAAACAACCTAAAAGCTTATGTTTGATTAAAATCTGACTTTAGAAGGCCTCAGTTCCCTCTAATGGGACCTCTCAAATAAATATCTGCCCAACGGGCCCCTCTTCCCAAGGCGCCGTCTGCCAGCCTCACTTTCTGAAGGGATCTATTGTTTTTCTTCCACAGATGGTGATTTTAGTTGGATGGTGTAACGGTCAACAGGCGGAGGCGCTTTCAGCCCATTCCTGCAATGTCCAGGCATAGCTGGGGGGCAGAAGTTTCTAAAGAGCTTCGTGGGGGTCCTGAAACTTTTCAGGGACTGTGCACAGCAGGAACTCGGACAAGTTAGAGAACTTGGAGAACTCAGCTATCTCTGGCTGGTAAGGGTTGCAATTTTGTTACAGGATGCACAAGCTAAGAAGGGACGCCAGTAATTTTTGATATCTTGAGGCCTACAAATTGAAGACAGGCTAAGGTAGGACTGAGAAGGGAATGATATTTTAAAGCGTCAAGAAACTTCTCCACTATAGATTCTGTTATCGTCTATAGTTGAGAAGTCAAGAATTAGCCTTCTGTTTACAGAATGACTGCGCCCTCTGGTGGGCATACATGGAAACGCTGATGATTTCACAGTGTGCCCTTTCCACGACTTATGCCCATATCCCACTTCCCTGAACTTCCTTCCCACTAGTTTTTATATTTTTTTCAAGTCCCTAGCCGGCTGGCCAACTTATTAAACACCATCCACGAGTCACGGAATATTCATACCTGAGGCTTTCTCTCTGTTCACATGTAGTGGACAAACCCCTATTCTGATGGATATTCTACCCCAAGAGGATTTCTTTGTCAAAGTCACTAAATAGTCTAAGCTTCAGCCCCAAGCCCACTGGTGTCTGCGAGCTGTGGGGCCAAGCAAACACACAGCCCATAGGAGCGACCCCCCCTCCCCTGGAGGAACTTGACTCATGGGATCTTGGACTAATTGTATGTTTATCCACTTCCAGATGTAGGATGTGTGTGTGTGTGTTTTGAGGGGAGGTCTATTTTTTCTATCATCAAGCTTTCAGAATTCAAAAGTTTTTGCTCTCTGCTTGTTTTAAATATTCCAACGTGATCTTTGCGACACTCAAGAGAGGAGGGCGTCTGTTCATACAGGGAGAAACACAGGCGTGGAGGAGAAGCAAGAGTGCCTAGATGGGGAAAAAGGTGGGAAGGGCTTCCACAGCTTAAAGGAAACCATAGCGAGATGGCTGAGCCATGCAACTCAGCCAGATGACAAGTGACAACGGGGTTGGCTGGTGGAAGACAGGTAAGCTCTCCCTCTGTGGTCCTGCAGGTCTTAGGGAGCACACCTTGGTAACTAGGACCCAGGGTCACCCACTGCTGGGGCCTCCCATAGTTAGTCACTAAGGGAAACTGAAGTCCCTAGAGCTGGGGGACTCTGGAGCATGTGGTTTAAAGGAGAAGCTACTATCTGGGGACTAAATATTTACAACGATTATATTTGCAAAGTCAAGTGAATTTGAATTGAAATGGCTGATTTGATTTAATGTTTCCAGATATTATATACACATAGAATTTGTTTACATATATTATAAATTAAGTGCATTCAGTCCAGACGCTATGGTTTAAAGTGTGGGGAAAGGAGGTATCAAGGTGCCATCTAGAGGGCAAGTGGGGAACCGAGTGGAAAATACTTTCAAGATGTTTTGTCTTTTTCCCCTGTAAAAGTGGTAACACGACATTATGTTATAATGGGAAGAATCATACATTATCTTGCACGGAGGTAACAAAGAGTATGAGGTATTAAAAGGAGTAAAGCACACAGCAGGTGCTCCCCAGGAGGTGCATAGTGTGATATTCTTACTTGCACTCTTTTTTTATTCTGCTTCATCAGATTGATATTCCCATTATTATGAGCATTACTAATCACTAATAGGTGGGCCCCCTGAATTTTAAGTCTAGGACTATTCAGCCCGTAACAAACTGTTCACTTAACATGAGAATGTCCATTTTAAGTCGTTTTGGATAGAACGAAATGATAGTGATATACATGATATCCTTATGGTCACATGGGATTGTTTAAAAGGCCATTCAAGAAGCACCTTCGACCTGTGCTATTCCCTGACTTTGTACCAGAAGCTGCTGGAGTTTAGAGGAACGGGGGCAGGGGGAGGCGGGGTAGAACACACAGGTCCTGACTCTGAGGACAGTAGCTACGTTCAAGGTCAGGGCTCTGAGTGGACACTCAACAGCAACTGAAGGTAAAAATGCCTGTTAAGTACTCAGGGTGGCATCTTAGAGAACATGCTTCTTCCAAATACGAACGTAGCAGCAAAGAAATACACGCCCTGAAGGAGGGGCTGCTTATTCATCCACCCTACATTCCAACTTGCCTTCCCACTAAGCAGGCACCAGGAGAAGTAGGATGGTGGTTAGAAGCCCTGGACTTTCTAGGCTCAGCTCCCTCCCTAACTCGTGGGGTGAGCTGGGAGAGGTCCCCTTGCAGCCCTGTTTCCTTCCTGTGGCTATGACCACTGAAGCTTCTGTCCTCCTAACAGTTGTGGGTCCCCAAAATTCACATGCCAAACATCACTTCCATCTGGTCTCATGCAAGTGGAATGGTGCTTTGGTGAAGACAAAGAATCAAAAGGAACTGACTGAATAGACATTAGAGCAACTCCAACCTTGACATCCTGATCCTCCAGGGGGGCTGAGGTGACTCTTTGCATGAGGTTGCTTGTGGCAGCCTCTGGGGCGTGTGGAAGTTCCAGGATCAGGAATTGAACCCCTGCTGCAGCAGCGACCTGAGCCCCTGCAGTGACAATGCCAGGCCCTTAACCTGCTGTGCCACAAGGAAACTCATACATGAGTTTAAATAAAGGGTGTGAACGGCTGCACATCACATCTCAGATTTCTCATTTTAGTTCTCATTTATTGAGTAGAATCTGAAGGAAGAGAAATTAACTTTCAAAGTCAGAAAAATTGTCCTATCTCCCTTCTGCCATCTGACAAACACATTGAATTACATGTGATGCAAAAATATCACTCGCAAACATCTTTATTAACCTTTCCCTTAACCAACGGATGCGATGATCTGAGAAATACATTGAGATTCATAAGTCACATATCGATTTTTTCCATGATGTAGATATTTCCAAGGAAAGAAAATTTTTGTCTTCATTTCTCTTTCCTGCTTCATCATCCTTATAATGAGGATAATAATAACAATAATACACCACAGCCACAGCAACACCTGATCTGAGCCACATCTGTGACCTACGCCACAGCTCACAGCAACACCGAATCCTTAACCCACAGAGCAAGACCAGGGATCGAATCCACATCCTCATGGATACAAGTCAGGTTCATAACCCACTGAGCCACAGTGGAAACTCCAGATAATGATGTTAAATCGTGGCAGCCCGAACTTATTGGGAAAACTCTGTCTTTGTGTTTGATACTGTTTTCTATGTAATGACAAGGGGTTTGTATTCTTTTTGAAGCTGCCTCCCAATCAAGGGCATGGGTGTTGCTTGCCTATTCTGATGATGTCCGAGCATGGATATAGCCACAGATCCTCCCAGCATAGAGACATTTCTGCCTGGGCACCGCACAGTGACTCTGAAAGTCTCTTGTCTTTCTTGTCTCTTGTGGTTACCAAGTGTGCACACGTTCCCTGGGGTGTAGGGTGCAGTGGGGAAGCTGCCTCAGTCGATAAAAGATAAATGTTTTTTCGAGAGCAAACACAGACACCACAGTCAAAATTGCCATGTGGGAATCCCACCACATCACCACTACACCTGCCATAAAACTGTCTGATACCCGAGGTCAAAAAGGGAAGGCTGGAGTTCCCATCGTGGCGCAGTGGTTAACGCATCCAACTAGGAACTATGAGGTTGCGGGTTTGGTCTCTGGCCTTGCTCAGTGGATTAAGGATCTGGCATTGCCGTGAGCTATGGTGTAGGTTTTAGATGTGGCTTGGATCCTGCATTGCTGTGGCTCTGGTGTAGGCAGGTGGTTACAGCTCGGATTCGACCCCTAGCCTGGGAACCTCCATGTGCCATGGGAGCGGCCCAAGAAATGGCAAAAAGACAAAAAAAATGGGTGAGGGGAAAGGCACTATCTCTAGAATATCAGTTTTTTGCCTATTGCTGTTGGGGGCACTTTGGATATAATCTCCTCTTGGAAAGTTTGAATTAAATGGATAAGGACAATAATTTATATAGTATGTGCAGTGCCTATTTTTATACAGTTCGGTGGGCACTTGATCCAATATGACGGCTGTCCTTCTATGAAGAGGGGGCCACAGGCAGGAAGACCGAGTGAAAACTGAGGCAGAAATCAGAGCAATGCTGTATAAACCAAGGAAGTCCTGAGGCCACCAGAGCTGAAAGAGGCAAGGAAGGACCTTCTCCTGGGGGCCTTGGAAGGAGCATGGCCCTGCTGACACCTAGATATCAGGCTTCGAGCCTCCAGAGTGTGAGAAATATCACCTCTGTTGTTTGAACACTCTTGAGTTTGTGTCAATTTGTTGTAGAAGCCCTAGGAAATTAAAACTGCAGCTGCAGGTGAGGGATCATTAAGACCCAGGGAGGCAGTGAAGCTGAGAATGTTAAGTGTTGGGGTTATGAGAAATAATCCTTTTCATTCTTTTTCTCTCTTTCTCACATACATGCACATTCTTAAATGAAAAATTGCTCTGGGAATTCCCACTGTGGTTTAGCTGGTTAAGAACCCGACTAGTATCCCTTAGGATGTGGTTCAAGCCCTGGCCTCGCTCACTGGGTTAAGGATTCGATATGGCTGTGGTTGTGGTGTAAGCCAGCAGCTGCAGCTCTGATTTGAGCTGGGAACTTCCACATGCAGCAGGTGAGGCTCTAAAAAGCAAAAATAAAAAAAAAAAGGAAAATTGTCCTGAAGAGTTCTTTTCAGTCTGTGGATGGCCTTGGGAAAGACAGAAGGAGAGAAGCTGGCCCCACTCTAGTGAATGAGAATGTGCACCATCTATGAACCATGTGAAGGAAATGGGTTGGAATTTGGGAGCTCATGGACCATGGGAAGCAGGCTGTTAGGGTGCCACCTCCTGGGGGAACCCAGAGTATCCCTCCTGGGGAAGCAGGTGGCTTCAGGACACCTTTAGAAAGGCCAGTGAGAGAGGAAACAACTGCCACAGCAGGGGACCACAGCAAAGGACCACAGCATAGGACCACCAGTCACTGCTACTGGAGCCTCAGGGCAGTAGGCAAATTCTCTAAATGTTAATTTTGGGGACATTAACCAGAAGGTGGAAAATTCTCCACACAAAAGCAGGAGAAGTCCCATTCTGACCCAGATTGATATAGGAACTGGGGAAAGAACATAACAGGAGTATTAGAGGATGAGGCGGATGCAGAGGATGAAGGAGGTCTGAACAGCACCAGTTGGGGACGGGGCTCTTCAGCAAAGTGGATCAAAGTTTCCCTGAGTCTTTACTGAGACAGGACAGTAGCTGAGACCTTAATGCCATACCAGTCTTTTTGTTTTGAGGCTTTTGTTTGTTCGTTTTTGCTTTGATTATGTCTTTCTCAGACGCAATTCCTTTTTACCTCAATCTTGGAACTTGCCTCCAGCCCTCTCCTTCCTTTCCTTCTCCTAGAACCCTCTGCCTCCATCTCATTTCCATTTAAATGACATACTTAATTATAAGTATACTTAATTATTTTATTTTTATGGCTCATGCTAACTAGACTAGAAGCTTCGTGAAGGTAGGGGGATATTTATTGGCTCATCACTGTATCCCCCCAGCTCCCTGTCAACAAATACTATGAAGATTGCACTGACTATGGACACAAGTTGTTGGCATGGATTGAAAACTGGTGTAGACACTGCACATTCTAGATTGTTAAACTATATCAGAAACAACTAGGTAAATACATGTACTCAGGGAGCTGCTTTGTAGATGCTGAGGGCTCTACTGTCACCATCTGTTTGTCCCCAAGTCATTTTTCCCTGTAGTATGGATGGACTTTACATTGATTTCCACTCAATACATTTATTATCTATAAACAGATATGTAAATCCACACTCACAGGGGCAGCTCGTCTTAGGAAGTCCTTAGCTTACTCCCCTCATCTTCATCAGCCTCCTCCATCTCAAACTATGCCTAATAAATATGAAATCTACACACAAACAGTTTTCTAGGCAAGTATGGCTTTAAGATTCGTCCCCTAAGGTACCAGTGCCAGGCAAATTACTACTCTTAATCCTTTGCATCCAAGCCAGGTCTGTGACCTACACAGCGGCTCACCGCAATGCCGGATCCTTAACCCACTGAGCAAGGCCAGGGATCAAACCCACATCCTCATGAATCCTAGTCGGGTTAATTAACCACTGAGCCATGAAGGGGACTCCAAGAATTCTTGACTTTTCTGAAAACCTGCTGCCTAATTCAGTCAAAAGGAGATGCATTCGGGAGCGTGGAGCATGGAATCTTGGCATTTGATGCTGACCGTCCTTGCTGCCATTTCCTCCAACTCCCATTTTTCAGTTAACAAATCTTTTGATGGTAGTTTCTTGGGGCAGCTCTACCTGATCCCTTGGTGCCACGACTTGATTCTTTTCCTGTGTGTCTGGCTAGGTTTTCATCGTCAAATATTTCAATCTCTGTAGGGCTGAATGGTGTAACCAAAATGCAAGAGTCTGGATGCTGAGAACAGGCTCTGAAGGTCACAGGATGGGAGTTGAGAGAATGGCTGTTTATGTCCTCTAGGTGTGTTCTTACCAATGCCAAGCCCCTCTAGTCTGTTACTGTCTCTGATTCTTCACCTATGGAGGAAGATGAAGGGGCAGCTCTCCAGGGAAATCCAAACCCTCTTCCAGGGAATAATCTGGGTGACCCTTCAGGGAGTCCAGTGACCTCTGGGGACACTCTCAGGCTTCTTGCGTTTTCTCCAAAATCCAGTCCACGTACTCAACCACTCTGGTGTAGACACCTGGCCGCTCCCTTTGAGCACAGCCTTCACCCCAACTTGTGATGCCCACCAGATGCCAGACCTCGTTGTGTTTACAGGACAGGGGGCCCCCTGAATCTCCCTGTGACAGAGGGGGAAAAGAAAAGGCACACTGATCAGCTCAGACATTTCTCATCTTAAATATATTTTCTTAAGAGGGATGTCGCCTAAAATTCTCTCTCGGCCCTTGAACAAACATTAGAGAACCAGATCACTTACTTTCCCCCCAGTCTTTCCACATCAGATGTCAGAGTAAGGAAAACCAATCCACTGTGTCCCCAGATCACTGCTTTAAAAAAAATGCATTAAACAGGGAGCTCCCTGGTGGTCTAGCGAGTTAAGGACCTGGTGTTGTCACTGCGGTGGCGCCATTCAATCCCTGGCCTGGTAACTTCCACCTGCCACAGGTGTGGCCCAAAAAGGGCATTAAACACTCTAATTTGAATATATTCCATTGGTTAGGAACAGTGTTACCTTACAAGCATCCTTCCCTCCTTCTTTGTAGCCTGCACAGATCATCTTATTGGTTATCTTGTGGCTTCTGTATCCTGCCTGGCATTCTTCATTTGTCACCAAGGGTATCTTGGCTTTTTGGAGAGTATTTTGTATTTTGTCTGAAAAAAAAATGGGGGTTTGTTAATGGGATAACCATATATATATAGATATATGTATTTTGAATCAAAACCATACCTACCTAAAAATCTAGGAAGGAAAAAATGTTAGGTTTATCTCATAGACCTTTTATAATTAGAGTTAGAGATGATGTTCTTCTCACTTCTGATGGGTACCCTTTTGTGAACGTTAATTAAGTTCAAAATTCATTATGGCTCTAACTGGAATTACCTCTCAGAGAAAATAACTGGCTAACAGGAGAGGGCTTTTACTGAAACATGCCAGGTTTCCAATTAAATGTCATTAAAAATAATGAGTATTTTAAAAGAGTGTCATGTTTATGTATTTATTTATTTATTTATTTTGCTTTGAGGGCAAATATGCAAGTTCCCGGGCTAGCGGTCAAATATGTACATGTATGTTCCCAGGCTAGGGGTCGAATCAGAGCTGCAACTGCTGGCCTACACCACAGCCACAGCAACACAGATCCAAGCCATGTCTGTGACCTGCACCGCAGCTCACGGTAACAGGGGATCCTTAACCCCCTGAGCGAGGCCAGGGATCGAACCCACATCCTCATGGATACTATTTGGATGGTTTCCCCTGCACCACAACAGGAACTCTGAGATTGTTGTATTTAAAGCTTCCAATCAAACAGATGTGGTTTCATCTTCACCTGAGTGCTTTGGTCCCTGCCTCTTTATTAAGAAGCTTCCTGCCTTTGAGAAATGTTATAGCTTCACTCTCCGGTTAGCCGCAGGACTTGGGACCGCAGAAAAGGTCCTGATTATGCTGTGTTCTGGATCTTTCGGTGGAGCACAGAGAGAAACATCATTGCTTACCTCTTAATTTTGTGTACCCCCATCCAGTCACCCAGCAATCTGTGTACATCACGTTTCTATCTCCTTTGGAAGGTAGGCATATGGGTCTCTGAGAATCTAAATTAAAAAAAAATCACAATTTAGTGATCAGAAACCAAGCACATTTTCTTTCCCAAGACAGACTCTCTTCTTGCACTTCCTAATATTTAATGTGTTCTTTCTTATCTTTGGCTTCTGCCTCCTTGTTATACATTGCCATTGCTCACGTTCAGCATCATCTGTCACATGTTCCAGGAGGAGGGGAGGAGGAAGAGACCAGCCATGCCTTCTCCACTATCACCACCCCTCTCATGAGGTCTGTGACCTTGTGGAGATAGCTTCATTGTTGTGACCTGAAGTCCTGGCTTTCTGAAGCCGGAGGCTATCAGTCATCTTTCAAATTCCAGTGGATTGTAAAAGTAGGCCATTCTGTGCATCTGAAGAAGCCTGAAGAAAACTTACCATTTCACCCACATCCCAAAATAAGATCCAGTCCCCAGGAAAGCCTGTCAGGTTTTTTTTTTTTTTTTAGGTCCACACCAGCGGCATTTGTAAGTTCCCAGGCTAGGGGTTAAATTGATGCTATAGCTACTGACCTATGCCACAGCCATAGGAACGCAGGATCCAAGCCTTGTCTGCAACCTACACCACAGCTCACGGCAATGCTGGATCCTTAACCCAGTGAGCGAGGCCAGGGATCGAACCCGCATCCTCATGGATACTAGTTGGATTGGTTTCCACTGTGCCCCTGCATGTCAGTCTTAAGACTAGCTTTGCAGCCCATTTGCCTTTCACGATAATGACACCTGGGGAGATCGCCACGGTTGAGCCATGAACCATGGTGGTGTGAGACATCATCTCCACGTCATTACTGTAGGTGACTTTCCATTTCAAATATTCCATACCTGTGTAATTAATGGTTGTTTCCAGTTTCAGCAAGGCAATATCATATCCAGTTTCTGCCGCTTCAAACTGATCATGAATGATTACTTCTTGAACCCCAAAGAAAAATGTATCCTCTTTTATTTCTGATTGATTTAAAATGCCACTATACACACGCAAAACTCTAGGTGACTCTACCCTAAGGAGGAAAGAATCGAGGAAAAGAAAATCTTTTTACCAAATAATTTGCAGGCACTTGAGGGACATTGCTAGTTAACTGACTAACTATCTAATATTTTCTGCCGTGGTGGGCTTTTAGGTGGAAAGGAGTGATTTCATGCTGATTTTTCAGTCACATATTCCTCTTATATGGAAGGTCCTGGGCTGACATTTACTTTATATAAAACACATGAAAATCAATACATTTTCTGCCCTCCAAGACAGACACACACACACACACACACACACACACACACCCACCCATGAAGAGTTCTGGGTTTTAGCTGAACTCTATTGTTGATGGGCTATGACTGAACTGAACTTGAACTTTCTGGTACTCCATTTTCCCATGTGTCAAAGGTAAAGGAGCCTACTGACCTCAAATGTACCTTTGAGTTCTAATATGAGTAAGATGCATAGTGATGAATTGAACTTACAAACACACACAATTATGTCTGGGAACAACTCAGAAGACAATGAGAGAGAGAGAGAGAGAGAGAAGGGAGGAGGGGGAGGCAAAGGTGAGGCAAGCAGAGAGGGAAGGAGAGGGAGAATAAGTGTGAAATCAGATCCCAGGAATGGGGAATTCTCTTGGAGTTCCATTCGGGACCCATTCTCAAGACAGTGCAGAGAAGATGGGATGCCCTTAATAGGAGATAAGAACTCCCTGGGAGGGGGGTGTATGCGTGGAAATGGAAACGTGGAAGAGTGTGCTGTCAAACAGCCATATTCCTGCACCTGTTCTGATGCCAATGGACAAGAGTGGCTCTTTCTTTTTGCTTTTTTTCCCCCACTAAAGACAGAAAACTCATTTGGCAAATAGGACAATTTACATCTTTAAAGATGTACAAAAACACTAGGGATCGATTTACTGTATGTGGGAGCCTGTGAATGAGTAAAACAGTAATCGTACTGACTCGTTGAAACAATGAGCAGCTGTCAATATCCACTGGTTTCCAATGATGGAGCCTCCACACAGGTGTCTCTGGGTGGGTGATGTGATGTGCACAGTTATCTGCCACGGCCACTCCCCAAGAACAGACTTGTTTCCTCCAACAATTCTGGGCTTGATTTTGGTTGTACATGCTACAATAGAAGGACTTCCATGAGTAACTTCCTAGCTCTTCATTGGTCATCAGTAGTTATGTTCCTTCAAGCACACGGGGAAGAAAAGCTTCCCTGGATTCAATCATCTACCATGCCCTTGACATGGAGACAGTTTAGAATCAAATTGGCAAAGCACAACATACAGATAAAAACTGAATGAGGGAGTCACCTTGTAGTTGCACACCCCCAAATGCCTCATCTGGGACTAAGAGACAGTCTTACCCTCCCCATGATGATAATGCCAATGGTTCTTCTAAAGCAGTGGTGGCAAGGGTGCCCCCCAGACCAACAGCATCACCTGGGAATTTGTGAGAAATGCAAATTCTGGAGCCTAGTGAATTAGAAGCTCTATTAATGGACCCCAGCCATCTGAGTGGTTTTTTGTTTGTTTGTTTGTTTGTTTTTTTAGGGCCGCACCTGAGGCATATGGAAGTTCCCAGACTATGGATCAAATTGGAGGTACAGCTGCCAGCCTACGCCACAGCTCATGGCAATGCCAGATCCTTAACCCACTGAGGGAAGCTAGGGATTGAATCCGCATTCTCATGAATCCTAGTCAGGTTCCTTAACTGCTGAGCCGTGAAGGGAACTCCAGTCATTTGAGTTTTAATCAGCCCTGCCAACATTGGAGAACTACAGTTACAAAGAAAAGGTCAGCACCTCCCACTAAGTTTGGAGCCTTTGTCTAATTCCTCTCCATCCCCTTCTGCTCAGGCTGCCCTTTGGTCCCAGTCGCTCCTGTTCCACCCACATCCAAGCCTGGCTGCTCTTCGGTTTGTGAACTGCTTCTGCCCTTTGATCTTGTTGACAGATTGGGGTTTTTCTGCTCAACTCTTGATATTTCCAAGGACTCTGATTCAAATTCATCCCCTCTGTTTCTGTCTTGTTTTAAAAAATTAATAGGTTATCAGCCACTAAAATATGTTATGAACAACTCATCAAGGACCTCATTGGGAGTTCCCATGTGGGATACCCGACTAGTATCCATGAGGACTTGGGTTCTAAACCTGGCCTCACTTAGTGGGTTAAAGATCTGGTGTTGCCACAAGCTGTGGTGTAGGTCACATATGTGGCTCAGATCTGGCATTGCTGTGGCTGTGGTGTAGGCTAGTGGCTGCAGCTCCAATTCGACCCCTGGCCTGGGAACTTCCATATGCCTTGGACCCTAAAAAGACCAAAAAAAAAAAAAAAAGGACCTTATTGAGATGAATTATAGGTCTTGCTGTTCATTCTATTTGATTTCTCAGGTCGAACAAAATCCTGAAAATACATGTGTTTCTCAGTTCAAACAAAATGCTGAAAATAGCCTTAGGTTTTGTGTTAGGAGATGCTTCTTTGGATGGCAATTGTTCTGTGCCTTCAGAAATTACAGCGTAGACTGATGACAGTACAAGAGAAGATAAACATCTCAGTCAGATATTCCCTCTCATATTACAGTGTTATTTTGTCTAATGTAGTGCAGCAAAACCTAATTATCTGGTTTCACATATTTCAGAAGTTTCACTAAAAAGACACAAGATTTTATTTTCTTATATCTTATATTTTCTGCTTTAGCTATCCATCTAAGCTATCTATTCTATAACCTCTAGAGACCAGAGTCCATAGATTCGTTAGAAAAGAACAAAATAAGGAAGGAAAGTAGAGAATGGATTCTAAAATTTAAGGGATAAGCACTGGTTCTCATTTTTTAAGCTACATCAACATCACTAACGAGAGAATTTGCTGCATCCTTTCTATTGCATAGTAGTACCAAGACAATAGAATTATTGTAAATGCTCCTTCTTGTCTTGGGTAAGTTTATTGTAAGAAAAATGCATGGCATGCAGCTTGACTGTCTTTTTAAAGAAGCTTGGGCCCTCCCCCAAGGTTCCCATCAGAGCCCCTCTAAACTCTAGAAAGGCATAATTTCCTAGCCAGGATGGTAATAGTGGACACAATATAATATGGTATGCTCTACAAAACAGGTTCTCAGAAGTTAAGGATTTATTCACCTCACCCATATTTCTGACACCAAAGATTTTCACTTCGAAAACTATTACAAAGCATAATTACCACTTCCATTGCACTCATTAAATCTCAGTGGCAACTTAGTTTATACTGCATGATAATGTTGGGCAGCGAGCAATGAAACTCTAAAACCATACAACCTATATAAATCAATGAGTATTAAAGTTGTAATAGGTTATTACAATAATTTAGGGAAGAGTGTGTGTTAGGCTCTTTCCTGCTTCACCCCTTTGACAATGTTGCTTGGCTACCAACTGTCTTCTCTACCAGGCTCAAAAATTAGCTACTGGAATGGAAGCAGAGCTAAGCTGATGTGTACTATCATTTTTATGTTATTATAGGTCCTGTTTGATAACAGACAATCTTTTTATTTCTAACCTACCATACTCATCGCTACAAATTAATGAGGTTTTACTGTAACTTTGGCTAATAATAAGCATGCAGAAAGAACACTTATTTGCAGGAAATCTAAAGCCCTGGAGAAGGAGCTACTTGACTGTTTCTTCAATAGATAATGGAAATTTCCACACACGTGATGATTATTTATATTTCGATGAAAGATTAAGTAACAGCCAATGTAAAAAAATGAGTCATCTGATTAATCAAGATGCTGGTTGATATTTTAATCATAAAGGATAATCAGAAAGATCGTTGACCCTGATAACAAGAATCAGACATAAAAATTGTGCCTGTGCCTGAGTCCCCCCAGGATATACTGGTTGTGTCGATGAAGTCAGATGTCAAATAAAACACATTCAATCAATACTCGGGAATGCAAAGGTTAGTCAGGGTCCAATATTTATTTATTTATTTTTTGTCTTTTGTCTTTTTTTTTAGGGCTACACCTGCGGCACATGTAGGTTCCCAGGCTAGGGGTCAAATAGGAGCTGTAGCTGCTGGCCTATACCAGAGCCACAGCAATGCCAGATCTGAGCTGCGCCTGTGACCTACACCACAGCTTACGGCAACGCCAGATCCTTAACCCACTGATCGAGGCCAGGGATAGAACCCGAAGCCTCATGGTTCCTAGTCATCTCTGCTGCCTTACAACAGGAATGCCCAATATTTATCTTTAAAACAGGTCAGCTGGGGTGATAGTAGTGAAAATAACAGGAAATTGCACTTAAATTCCTTATTTTACTGGTTTTCTTCCTTCTGTGGCTATTATTTTTTTATTCATATCTAAGTTTTATGTAAAACAAGAACATCTATGTATAGAACTAGTGCATCTTAAAATTGGAAGACACACTTAAACCAGAAAACAAAAGTTTGATTTCAGTATCAAATATAATTAAAAAATTTTCCTTGAGTTACAAAATATATCTTAGTCAAAGACTGAATTTTGCCGTGGCTATTATTGACTCTCTAAATCATGACATATTTGGTATAAAATAACTCCTTCAGGTGTATTTTTTCACCTGACATCAAACTCACCATTATCCATTTTACACAACCTTAAGGTATATCCAGAGATGCTTCCTCTCTCATGAAGTATTTTAGTTGGCGATCCATTTGAAGAAAGTTTTAAGTAGCATTTACCCCTGCAGGTTGGAAACAAAATGGTATAAACATAAGGCACCTCTTAAAATACCTCTCAAAGAGATGGGGCAGGAGCATCTATGGAACTCGTCATATGTCTTACTTCCCTCCGTTGCAAGATTCTTGAGATGGAGAATAGGTGAAAAATTGGCAACGGATGGTGTTGGTACATGTTTTCTGGCAGGCTTCATGCCCGTTCTCACCAACAATGTCCAGTTCTTCTCCCAGGAATTCAGTGTCATGGTAGAATGAAGAATGGCAGAACACTAGGCAGCAAAGCACACATCTGAGGTGAGATGCACAAACTTAGCCCCCCCCTTTTTTTTTTCTATTTTTCTTTTTTTGGCTACACCTGTGGCATACAGAAATTCCTGCAGCATACGGGCTAGGAATAGAATTGGAGCTGCAGCCTTCGCTATAGCCACGGCAAAGCAGAATCCTTAACCCACTGATCGAGGACAGGGATCAAACCTGCAACCTCATTGACACTAAGTCAGGTTCTTAACCCAATGAGCTACAGAGAGCTCCCAGCCCCCATTTGTTGACCTCAAGCAGGACAAAGAGTTTTCACTGTTTACCTGGGATGCTGTGCCGGCAGTTTTGTAGGCTAAAACCAGAAAAAGCTTTGTTCTTCCTAATGCGTGTGCTTGGCAATCCACTATTAGATGTTTTAAGCAGACAAAGATTTCTAACAGTAAAAAAGGGAAATACAGATAGATCATATACAATATATCAAAGAAGAAATTTTTATAGCACATTTAGATGTCAGCTCCTGTTGGCATTTACTATGGAAGATTTTCCCATTTTGAGAGGACTCTTCTTAAACCACTGTCAGACTCCATGATCCATAGGTTGTAGACACATTTTCAAAACTAAACCACCTGCCTCCACACAAATTTTCTGAGCTTGCTCTAATCAACGTCACTGTTCCTGGCACCTTCCTTTTTTATTTTTTTCTCGCAACTCTCCCAGTTAATGTCAAACATTCAAAAATTTTCATGCTGCCTAGAGTTGCTATTGGCTTAGACAGGGATAAGCAAAATCCAGCACAGGCTCCACACCAGGCAGTATCTTTCTGGGAGGAAGTAACTTTTCTAATTAGCACAAAAATCATAGTCTAGAGCAGAGCTTTCCAGTAGAATTTTCTGCAATGGCAGAAATATTCCATGTCTATGGCAGCTAATACACTAGCCACTAGGCAGCCATACACTGGCTAATACAGCTGAGGAAATGAAAGTTTAGTTTTATTTAATATTTATTCATTTAAATTTAAGAAGCCGAGCCTTGGATTGCAGTACCCATATTCCTCTTTCACCCTGTAATGAGGATCAGATGTATTGCTCCTTTTATAGGTATTGATTGGCAGTTTTATAAAAACAAGAAGGAAAAATAAAAAGTAGTGATTAAGACAAAATAACCATTACAAAGGCATCTTTCTAAGTTCTTAAATTTATAATGCTTCAAGGCTCCATCTTTGACCTCCTTTCATCTCTGACTGTGTTCCATTCTTTGATGGTCTCACCAGTTTCAATGGCATTACTCACAGTTGTATCCTGGTGACACCCAAGCACAGATCTAGAGCATAAACCTCTCATAATTCCGGACTTCTCTTTCTAACCCTCAAGTTAGCATTTCTCTCTGCTCTCAACTCCTTAGGAAATCTTTCCTCATCTCTTCTTTGCCATTTCTATCTTTCCAATTTTCTTGGGCCAAAAATCTTGGAGCTAGCACTGATTCTTTGCTTCATAGCCAGCAATAAATCCATCGGCAAATCTTACTGGCATTACATTGACAGCATATCCCTGTCTGATCACTCTCTTTTCCTTCCACTCTAGTCCAAGGAGGGCAGGGTTTCTATCTATTTAGTTTGTTAATGGTATCCCCTTATGTAGACCCATGTTGGGAAAATGAAGGTAATATATAGTGCCATGTGACAAAACTAGTACTTCTTGAATTATACCCTCACTCAATTAAAAAAAAAATCAGTCTTGCTTGATGGACAGGAACTCAAGGGCCTACCTCCGGGGACCCTCTCCCCAACAGTAAATAGCCATATCAAGCAAATGCAGAGAGCTCTGACAATTCAGATTCAGACAACACATAGAATCAAAATATTTAAGCCAACAATCTTAAGATTTCTTTTTTTTTAGTGAATTTGGTTAATGGGGGGAAGCAACCCCAGCAAATATCCCTTTGATGATCACAGCAATTTCCTGTGCTTTATTATGGTTTCCTGTGTTAATACCCATTCATAGGGAAACAGGGTCTAAATTCTCAGACCTCCCTCCACCCTTCCACCCAATTCAGTTGATGAAGGCTGTCATCTCCAGCCCTCTGCACTTTGGATTTGCCACATCACTGATATTCTGAGCTCTTTCTATTCCATGTTCAAGACTCTTCAACCAAGCATTGGATTAAGATGCCTCTTAATGACCACTCTTATTTTCTTCATCCCATTCAGAACTAGCTGAAGGCAGAGACCTTCCTAAGCTAAAGAAACGCAAGAGTCCCAGGTAACACTGGCTCTGCTATCAGTAGGTGGAGAATGGAAAGAAAGAGGGGTTAGTTACTCTTTTTTTGAAACTTTCATCTACCCTATGCAGGCATCTAGATGAAATTTGTAGTTGCTCAGAATTTTTAGTGATGGGTTTTGATCAGCTATTTTTTTGGGGGGCGGTTTGGTTGAGTGTTTCTGTTTTTTTTTATTATTTATAGAATTTTTTATGACTCAGTTATATTTATAGTTGTACAATTGTTTAGTTTTTGTTTGTCTGTTTGTTTGTCTTTTTAGGGCCACACTTGCTGCATATGGAAGTTCCCAGGCTAGGGGTTAAATTGGAGCCACAGCTGCAGGCCTACGCCACAGCCACAGCAACACCAGAGCTGAGCTCCTTCTTCGACCTACATCGCAGTTTGCGACAACACCAGATCCTTAATCCACTGAGTGAGGCCAGGGATCGAACCTGCATCCTCATGAATACTGGTTGGGTTCTTAACCCGCTGAGCCATAACAGGAACTCCTGATGAGCGGTTTTAAAAGACAACACACGACACTTAAGCTTAGCTCCTTACCTTTCAGATTCTTTTGGCCACTCTTGAGAAAAGAAGGTAAAAAACAAACAGTTGGGATGGTGAGTACAAATGCTACGGCAGACAAAGGCATCCGGAGCCATAACACTGTCAATGTTACGGTCTGCAAACACCGTTGTAGGGAAAATGTCCCTGATACAAGCTGTACCACAGAAGAAAGCATGTTAAGGAAATCGATTCACCAGTAGCCTCAGTAAAATCCCATCTTTTGTCAATTCCAGGTGAAAAGTTTGTTGGGGATGAGCAAAGGGTGAATAGGCAGAATGCAGGGATTTTAGGGTTCTGGAAACACTCGGAATGATATGCTAGCAATGGAAACATGCCATCATATATTTGTCCAAACCCACAGAATGTACAACTCCCAGAGGGAATCATAATGTACACTGTGGACTTTGGGTGATTATGATGTGTCAGCTTAGGTTCATCAGCTGTAACAAATGTACCATCTGGTGGGAGGTGCTGACAACGGGGGAGGCTGTGTGTGTCTAAACAGGGGAATATGGGAAACCTTTACAATGTCCCCTAGATTTTGCTGTGAACCTAAAATTGCATTAAAGAAGTAAGATCTTTTTTTTTTTGTCTTTTTTTTGTCTTTCCTAGGGCTGTACCCGCGGCATATGGAGGTTCCCAGGCTAGGGGTCTAATCGGAACTGTAGCTGCAGGCCTACACCACAGCCACAGAAACGCGGGATCGGAGCCGTATCTGCAACCTACACCACAGCTCAGGGCAACGCTGGATCCTTAACCCACTGAGCAAGGCCAGGGATCAAACCCACATCCTCATGGCTCCTAGTCAGGTTCGTTGCCACTGAGTCACAATGGGAACTCCTAAAATATAAGCTTTAATCTTATAGAATATAATAAAATATTTCACATGAAGAAGGTGAAAGATCATTGGGTCCATTTCATCAGTGAACACAAACTGGTATCTGCAGGTAGGTCCGGCGTACACATCAGCACTTACTATTTAGTGGCCAAAGTACCTTGTTAGGAAAGTAATAGTTACCCAGATTAGAAAGTGCACAGGACTTCAGTGAAAATCCAGACACCACGTCAGTGAGCTTCTTTATACTGGTTGGTATCCCTGTTTGGGTGTACTTCAATAGGCAAACGTTGCTAAATAAAGACAAAAGTGGAAAAACACTTTTATCCCTCCTAATGCAAGTAGGGAAAAACATAAGATAATGAGAAATTCCCATGTACAGATGGCCTGGATATGATAGCTAAAGAATTGTTCTGAATAGCCTTGATGTGAGAGACTGGACAGCTGACCTTGGGTCCCTGCTCTGCTAGGATCTGGTAATCCTATGAATTTGGTCAACTTTATTTTTTCATCAGTAAGATGACAGCTTTAGATGGATGCCGATATGAAGAATAGGAGAGTGGGAACGAATGACTTCTCCAGCTCTTCTCAATTTCAGCATTTTAACTTTTTTTTTTTTTTTTTTTTTCCATACCCACATCACACAGAGGTTCCCAGGGCCAGGGACTGAACCAGCACCACAGCAGTGACAACACCGGATCCAGTGACAACCACCAGGCCACCAGGGAACTCCAGTGTTTTAACTTTTTTTATAATGCCTAGCAACTCCCAATTTCCTGCCTTGCTGTGCACGTTGTGTTGAGTCCTAGATGTAAAGCATGTAAAAGGATGTAGCTTGAGCTGAGCTAAAGACAAGCCATGACAGCTTCATTATTATTTTGAGGATTTCATTTTGTGTTATCATTGGTATTCTTTAAATAAATCTTTGATGCTTTATTTCTATTCATCTCCTTTTTATGAATGATATAGCAGAATGGTAAAATCCAAATACTAGTCATTTGAACCTGTCTGTCCTCATTAGATTTCGGATAAGTGTAGCTTCCTATACAAATCCAGAACATCTCAAGTATTTCCTTTTTTTTTTTTCTTTTTATGGCTACACTGGCAAAATATGGAAGTTCCAAGACTAGGGATTGAATTGGAGCTGCAGCTGCCAGCCTACACCACAGCCATAGCAAAGTGGCATTCTAGCCACGTCTGTGACCTACACCACAGCTTACGGCAACGCCAGATCCTTAACCTACTGGGCGAGGCCAGGGATTGAACCAGCATTCTCATGGATACTAGTCAGGTTCTAAACCTGCTAAGCCACAATGGGAACTCCTCAAATATTTCCAAGTGAAAAAGTTAATGATATTTTTCCCTAAAAATATTTTTAAGAGAAAAGAGATTGATCAATTACAGATCAGTCTTTTCATATTCTTAGACAACGGATTTATCCCTGGAATATTTCAAAATCCAGGAGGGGGCAGATTTCAAAATATTTCGCGTGGATTTCAGTTTCTTTGTCTCAGGTGGGGAACTGCTATTTGGAAGCATATTTGAGTATATATATATATTTTTTTTGATTCTGTATGTTCGTACTATAGCATCCTTTTGGCTGGGAATGGAACTTTCAGACCAGTTGTAAGTGTTTCAAAATTGCCAACTTAAAAATGTAGTACCCTTTAAATTAGCTCAGAGATGGATGAAACATTTTTATAAGCATGATTAAAACACAGACTCCGTGCTGTAAAAAGAAATGCATCCAAGTTGGACTTCAAATGCATTTTCCATCAAGGAAACTGTAAGTACTTATTATAGAACATCTCGTAGGGGTTAGAAGTAAATGTTGGCATGAAGCTGATGGAAAAAGTTTAATAAATCCCATTTTGTTTTCCACTGGATAAACTAAGGTCCTTGGGCTCAGCCTGCAGCTCACTCACCGATGCGTGATGCTTGGAAAGTGCCTGGTTGCATATGTAAAAAAGTGGCAGTGCATGTCATTGGTGCATCTTTCTTGACATTCCTGAGCACTCTTGCTAACAGAGCTGTTATAGTTCATGCCCTTCATGTCTAGGTCTACATAAACATTTGTGTTGCAAGCTGGAAATAAAATCAGAGAATACGGTTATCTTCCAGACGCCGGGTGCAAGTCTGATAGTTCTTATCTTATCAACTCTCCTTCCAGACTTATTCTTTCAACTCTTTCACCACTCTTCCTCAGAAGTCTTTTAGGCTTTGTTTTTGTTTTGGCTGTGCCCATGGCCTGCGGAAGTTCCCCGGCCAGGGATCCAGCCTGCACCTCAGCAGCGACTGGAGCCACAGGAGGGATAATGGCAGATCCTTAACCTGAGGAAACTCCAGAGGTTCTTTCAATTAATTAATTAATTTTGCTCTTTAGGCCCAAGGCATATGGAAGTTCTTGGGCTAGGGGTTGAATTGGAGCTGCAGCTGCCAGTCTACACCACAGCCACAGTAACATCAGATCCAAGCCATGTCTGAGACCTACACCACAGCTCATGGCAACACCGGATGCTTAACCCACTGAGTGAGGCCAGGGATCAAACTTGCATCCTCATGCATACCAGTCAGGTTCTTAACCCACTGAGCCACAAAGGGAACCCCCTTAAGTTTTCTTTTAATCCACTTAATTCCTACTCTCACATGGAAACAGTAAGAGAATGCCAATGTTCTTCTCCTGCTGTGGTGATATTAGATTTAAAAATTTCTGTTTCAATTATATGAACTGGCCTCTCTTGTCTCCTTAACGTCACTGATTGATTGATTCACTAATTAACCTATTCTAATATCTTTTCCACAATTAAGACAAGTGTCATCTCAACCTTTATAGCTGCTTCCTTAGAAGTGGATTAAATGTGTAATAAGGACTTCCATATAAAACTTTAAGCCAGGAGGGAGAAAGAAAATAAACAAATAATGGCCTATGTCATTAGATATGTCCTTTGAGAGAAATTTTAATGAACTATATAGGGCATATGCTAGTTTTTTGCTCTATCTGGAAAAAACTTCATTAGGAGATTTTACTGCCCCATATTGTTTTTTTTTTTTCACAACCATAAAACCATACCCGATGTAACTGCATGTACACATCAGAAAAACTCATACATATATATCAATTCTAGCAAGACATCTTACCACTTATTTGGTGTGAGCATTGCTTGAAAGAATATCCAGAAATTGCTCCCGCCATATTCAGCATTGGCAGTGTTTCCGTAACACTGTCTTTCAGGGTGCAAGTAAACCTGTTTTTTAAGAAATAACTTCATTGGGTAAAAATGTATGTTTTACAATGATGGGT
Source organism: Phacochoerus africanus (assembly GCF_016906955.1). Taxonomy (NCBI): domain Eukaryota; kingdom Metazoa; phylum Chordata; class Mammalia; order Artiodactyla; family Suidae; genus Phacochoerus; species Phacochoerus africanus. The sequence continues at coordinate 54,629,464 of NC_062546.1, read as the reverse complement.
CTTTAGGTCAGCCCACAGAGAATCAGAGAAGGAAACAAACACCTCTATCTCAAGCCAAAACAAATATTTTCTCAGCAAGACTGTGAGTTTGTTTTCATTCCAATATCCCAACATTCAGAAGATCACATGTGAAATTGACAGAGCTCTGTAAACCAACTATAATGGGAAAAAAAAAAAAAGAGGTAACATACACATATGGACATGTAGATAGATAAAACCAGAGACCTCTTTGTTTTCATTTTAAAACTTTAGTCATGAATTAGGTACAATATGAAACTCACTGTAGTTAGGATAAATTAGATTATTTGCTCAGATTAAGAAAAGATAAATAAAAGATCACATAAGATTCTCCTTCTTAACAGGAAATAGGAGTTTGTGGAACTGTGACCTGTTGGTCAAATGCAGCTCTCTGCCTGTTTCTGTACAGTTCATGAGCTAAGAATGGTGTGTGGGTGTGTGGGTGTGTGTGTGTGTGTATAATTATTATTTTTTTGTCTTTTTTGTCCTTTTATGGCCACACTCGTGGTATATGGAGGTTCCCAGGCTAGGAGTCTCATCGGAGCTGTAGCTGCCGGCCTGTGCCAGAGCCACAGCAACGCCAGATCAGAGGCATGTCTGTGACCTACACCATAGCTCACAGCAACGCCAGATCCTTAACTCACTGAGCAAGGCCAGGGATTGAACCCGAAACCTCATGGTTCCTAGTCAGATTTCATTTGTGCCACAACAGGAACTCTCGGTTTGTATATTTTTACATTTTATATGATTATATAAGTATTTATGCAATATCTTTATTAATTGTTATGAATTCTATTTGGGGGACAATTACGTTGATATAAAGGGATTCTTGCGAAATTTGTAACGTTTTTGGTGTAGGATAATGTATGTTGAGATATTTAGGGGTGAAGTGTTGGGACGGTTTCAAATTACTCCAAATGGTTAGACATCTATATGTACAGATATGGAAAAGCAAAAATGGCCAAAAGCCTTGGTGGTGACAGGGAATCACTGCACTATCCTTTCAAATTATCTTTATAAATAATGAATTTTTTTCTATTAAAAAAATTGAGGGAAAAGCACCCTTTTAAATAATATCAACTATCAATAAGCAGTTGAAAAGCAAAGAACCAAAATGACTAAGGGGCATAAAGGTAGAGAAAAACAAGATGGTATCATTAATATCAAGACCATAAAAGAGGTTGGGAAGTCCACTGTGAGGGGCCTGTCTGTTCCTGCTGATCTGCCTAAACACTATCCTTTTTTTTTTCTGATACATTTAATATTTCAACTGAAGGAAATGTATTTTCCAATTGCCACATTAAATTTTATAAAAAGGAAGACAGCAATGTATTGTAGGCAATTGTTGTATAAAGTCTGTTTCCCCTATGTAGAAAAGCAAATATTTACCACTTGGTAGGATCTTCAGATTCAGCCATAAAAGTGAAGAGCAAGCACCGCGGATGGTGGGTGCAGACCACCTGGCAGTGCTTGGCACTGGGCGTGGAAACAACAGCAATGTCTCCTCCTTGAAAGTAGGTATCTTGGAACAGCTTGGTCATACATTCTGGGATGTAATACATGACACGTGTTATTTAGATTTTAGTGGGCACATAGCTAATCAGGTAATAATCTCACAAGGGCAAGCTTAACAGGAAATACGTCTGAACTTGGAAATCAGGGCAACCAACACTTTCAGTTTATCGGATAAGAAGCCTCAGAAAGAAAAGAAAATCGCTAAATGGCACATGTGCCTCAACGGGATAGTGCTTAGGAATGATTGCCATGGGGACTTGGGTGCTTTGTGGGTAACGGATTCATTTCTCAGATCTTAACTGGCAAAACTGCTTTCTGGGACCCCCATCCAGATCTAGAATGACCTCTGCTTTTCCCTTTCCCCGTTGCTCCTCTGTGTCCAACCTCCATGTTTATATGAAACAAAGGCTCCACAGTGATCATCTTCAGGTGGCCTGACGGCCCTGGATGTGATAATGTACCACATCACTACACTATTTTAAATGGACCAGTTCAATTGACCTAGAACACTACATAAATTCCTCGTCCACGATGTAGTGATTGGATATTTCTGTACAATCCAAAATGATCATCAAGACAAGTCTAGTCACCATCTGTCACCATACAAAGATATTACTTAATTATTGACTACTTTCCCCCCTCTGTACATTTCACAACCATGACTTATTTATTTTGCAACTGCAAGTCTGTACCCCAATCTCCCTCACCTATTTCTCTGCCCCCCTTACCAGCCTCCCCTCTAGCAACCACCCATGTGTTCTGTGTTTCTATGACTCTGTTTCCGTTTCATTATGTTTGTCCATTTGTTTTGTTTTTTCTTTAGGACAACCTAATATAGTGTGGTAGGCCAATTATAGTTCAAAAACAAACAAATTCACAAAAAAAGAGATCAGATTTGTGGTTACCAGAGGCAGGCATTGGAAGAAAGGGAAATTGGATAAAGATAGGTGAAAGGTACAAACCCCAAGTTATAAGATAAATTAAATTCTAAAGACATAATGTCACAACATGATAAATAAAATTAACACTGAGTATGTTATATATGAAAGTTGTTAAGAGAGTAAATACCAGGAGTTCACATCATAAGGAAAACATTAGTTTTTTCTATTTCTTTAATGTTGTATCTAAATGAGATGATGGATGTTCACTAATTTTTTTGTGGTGGTCATTTCAGGATGTATGTTAGTCAAATCATTATGCTGTTCACCTTAAACTTATACAGTGTTATATGTCCACTATATCGTAATAAAACTGGAGGAAAAACAAAAACCAAATAAATAAATGGGCCATTTTAGTAAGATGAACTTTAGACTCTTGGAAAAATGAAGCCCCTTCCACTGAAACCCCTTCCACTGAAACCAGTTAAAAATACAAACAAAGCTAAGTTGCATACAATTGAAATTTTCTTCTTTTTCTAGAAAGAGATATCAAATATTCCAGATTGTGGATTTTTAGGTCATTGTTATTTAGTCACTGAATATAAGTGTTATAGTTTTTAATCTTGTTATCTTTTCACTGACAAATACTACAATCTAGCCCTTGGTGTTTTTAATATAAAAATAAATATATTTGGACAGAATTAAATACAACAAATTTATTTTAGCAACAACAAAATCGATAAAATTAAAAATAAGTAATTTTTATTGTAGTGACAATCAACACATATGTGGAAAAATATGCAAGTAAAAAACAACTGAAATTATCACTAGAGGCCTATAAGATGTAGAAGTCCATGGACTTGGACGGTAGGAAATTTCATCTTCATTTTCACTAACTTCTATCTGAAATATGACATATCTTTCCATTATTAATGTAAGAACAAACTGCAATAGCGTTCACGGTATGTGTACCTTTGTCATAATAAAAATCACAAATTGAAAAAGAAAACACTACAGTTTTGCAGATATCTCAAAACACCATTTGTACTCATTACTAGTTTGATGGTAATTGCTCTGCGGTTTTAGACCCACCACTAAATTCTGTTACCTAATGTGTTAATAAGAAGCAAAAAGAACACCTATTTCTACATCAATTTTTTTTACATTTTAATTAACTATATTTCAATATAATTTATTTCTTTGGTAATCCTGTGAATTTGTACCTCACTTCTTTGAAAATGTTATTCTGAGGGTGGAGTCCAGTTTGCTAGTCTGCCAAAGGGATCCATGGAAGAAGAGTCAAGGATCCTGCCACAGACTCTCCTTAAAAATCCACCTTCTTGGGGGTAAAACTTTCTCCTCTCCCCAAGCTCTGTGTTGCTTCCAAAGGACCTGGAGGGCAACCTCAAATCAATGGAGGGTCTGCTGCACCTCGAAGTGGTCCCACTGATCAGGAAACCCCACCTCTTGGAGCAAAGAAACACGCTATCTTAAAATGTTACTTTTGGAGTTCCCCTTGTGGCTTGGAATCCGACTGGTATCCATGAGGAGGAGGGTTCCATCCTGGCCTCGCTCAGAGGGTTGGGGATCCAGCATGGCTGTGAGCTGTGGTGTAGGTTGCAGATGCTGCTCAGATCCCATGTTGCTGTGGCTGTTGGTATAGGCCAGCAGCTACAGCTCCAATTCCACCCCTAGCCCAGGAACTTCCATGTGCCATGGGTGTGGCCCTAAAAAAGCAAAATAAATAAGTAAATAAAATGTTTCTTTTAAGAAGTTTGGTAAATTAAACAGAGTTTATATATTTAATATAGGTGTGGAATTTCTGAAAACATGCCCCCTACCAATGGGGTCATTTATTTTTACAAGGCTGAAAGATTTTCAAAAGCCAAATACAGCTTCTTAGTGCCAGTAAAAAGTGGTTTACCTGTTTTTTTGGATGAATTAGAAAGTGCTTTTTTTGTATAATATTGATTTTATTCCAGACTTTTTACTCATAGAATTTATCAACTCAACTAATTTATGCGCTAGTTTTTTGGATTTTTCTAGAAACATAATCATATCATCCATAAACAATGAGAGTTTTATTTCTTTCTAGTCCTTTACTTTTTATTCCTTTTCTTTTCTTACTGCAGTGACAAGGACCTCAAGTGTGAAGTTTAAGGTAAGTAATGCTGAGCAATTTTGTCTTATCCTCAATTTCTAGGGAAAATTTTCAATATTTCACTATTAAGTATTAGATTTCTTAAAAACTTTTTGTTTTAGATTTTAGTCTGTTTGTTTTAATACATCCTTTAACAGACAAGGAAGTTTCCTTCTATCTCTGGTTTGCTAAGAATTTTTATCACAAAAAATTTTATCATATGCTTTCTTGCACATATTTTTAAAATTATTATTTTTATTGTAACAATATACACATCTCCAGAACTTTTTCATCTTCCCCAGCTGAACGTCTGTACCCATGAAATGCTTACTCTCCACCCTTCCTGTGCCCAAGCCCTGGCAAACATCATTCTGCTTTATATCTCTATGAGATTGACTATTTTACATAACTTACAAAAGTGGAATCATATAGTGTCTATTGTTTTGTGACTGGCTCATTTCACTTAGCACATCCTCAAATTTCGTCCATTTTGTGGCATATGTCAGAACTTCCTTCCTTTTTAAACTGGATAATGTTTCATTACTAGTGTGTGCACAGACCACATTTTGTTTATCCGTTAATTCGTTGATGGATACTTGGGTTGTTTCTACCCTTTGGTTATTGTGAATAATGCTGCTATCAATATATCTTTTTCAATTTCTGCTTTCATTTTTGGGGGTGTAAGCCTAAAAGTGGTTCATCCATTGATTTTTGAACACTAATTATTCATTCCTGGAATAAACCCAAATTTGTGACAATGCAATCATCATTTTGTTTTTATTTTAATACACTGATGGGTTAAGTTTGGTAATTTTTGTTTTTAATAATTGCATCTATGCTCATGAAGAAAAATGGCCTATGATTTATCAAAATGTCATAATATCCCTGTCTTAATATCCTCACCAGGTTTTGGTATCAAGATTACATTGACCTTATAAAATGTTTTAGAGATTCGTAAGTTAATCTTCCCCTAACATGTTTGTTTTTCATTTAGTTAGTTTCTATTTTGTTTATTTTTTCTTCCTAGCTTTTTTACATTTAATTTGCTATTCTCCTTCTATCTTCTTAAGGTGGATTCTTCTTCTTCTTCTTTTTTTTTTAATGTCTTTTTGCCTTTTCTAGGGTCGCTCCCATGGCATATGGAGGTTCCCAGGATAGGGGTCTAATCAGAGCTACAGTTGCCAGCCTATGCCAGAGCCACAGCAATGCAAGATCCAAGCTTCGTCTGTGACCCCCACCACAGCTCACAGCAATGCTGGATCCTTAACCCACCGAGCGAGTCCAGGGATCGAACCCATAACCTCATGGTTTCTAGTCAGATTTGTTAACCACTGAGCCATGACTGGAACTCCTTAAGGTGGATTCTTATGTCATTAATTTTTACCATTTTCCTATTCTAATATATACCTCTAAGTGTACATACTTGATTTTAGCACTGATTCAGCTACATCCCAAAGTTTTGATAAGCCATGTTTTCATTATCATTCAATTCAATATATTTTCTCATTTCCATTGTGATTTCTTCTTTGACCTATATTTATTTAAAAGGTCATTATTTAATTTTTCAAAAATTTGGGATTTTCCAGTTGTCTTTTCATATATTTTAGCTCAATTCCATTGTAATTGGATAGCTTGCTCTGTATAATTTTAATCCTGTAAAATTTGTTGAGACTTGCTTTAGGGCCTTTTATGTGGTCAATTTTTGTAAATGTTCTATATGTATATGTTCCAAAATGTTCAAAATATGTCCACTGAGTTAGCACTGACCTATCAATTAAATTACAATACTATTTCATAATGATGATAATGAAGGAATATAATAACCTGAACATGAAATTTGTCACAAAGAAAAATGAAATTGTGAAATGTAGTGAAATTTATTTTATTTTAAATCTCTTTCCTAGACTTACCATTTTTCACATACACCAGAATAAAAGTTTACTGTGCATTAAATGCTAGCAACAACAGCAGAAATTAAATGTAATATATGTAAGTTATTTTTTAAAGGAATGCTTAAGCCTTCATTTTAAATAAAGAATAAACATGGGGCTAAAAATACTTGTACTGATATATCCTTCTGAATATTGATTAAGTAATTTGTAAACAAATTTAGGGGACCTGATGGAAAGTGGCAAACTCACAACAGTGGTTAAATTATTGAACTACATAAACTATGTAGGAATATTTGCATATTATTTTTCAGTTCAAAATTGTTTGTGTGTGTATGTGCTGCATTGAACTGACTTTATTTTGGAAAATAATCAGTGAGACAAATCAAGATGGCTGCTTTTAAATGTTGCTCTTAAATATCATTAAAACGTGTGATGAAGATTTAGATATAAATATAGTACAGATGTGGATATAGATAGAGACATAGATTCTTACTTACAATTCCTTCACCTCAGTTTCCTTCCTGCTTTGAAAAACCTTGAAGGCTTAAGAAAAAAAAAAAAAGGATTGTATTTCCTTCCCTAGAGTGCTTGCAAGGAATCCTCCCACATCCATGGAGATAATAGTGTGATTTCCCTCTATGGGCTTATGCTCTCCTGTAACATAATCCATAAGTCAAGGAATCAAATTATTTCCAGTCAATACTAAAGATAAAGCTCTACTTACCACCAGAAACTGAGGCAAATAAAATGAAATGTACCATTTGATATAATAAAATCATCCTACAAAAAGAAAAATACACATTGATTTAGAACATAAAATATGAATTTATAATTTACTTACTGACATCAGATTTACAAGAAATATGGAGGGAAAGGAATAGTTGACACAATAGTGTTCACAGAGTCCCTATCATAATGCTGACTTTTATTTCACCCCAGTCCTAGAATTTTCCTCAGCATTGTTGTATGTCCAGTGGTCAGCATGTTTGTGACTGGGAAGAGCCAAGGACTGAGAGGGAAGGGACCCCTCACTCCCACCCCACATCCATCCCCTCCCCGACCCTTCTCCGCTGCCTCCAGCTCACCTGTCAATCAGAAATTTCTCATGGCCACCATCTGCATCTGACACTCTCTCTACCCCAATTTTTCCATTCTTATCTTCTCTTCCAATTTATTTTCTTTCTTTCCATCTTTGAAGTTTTTCTTTTCTGTAGCTATCAAAAAAGCTATAACTGATTTTCTACCTACAAAATTTTCTATTTAAAAAATTATCTTACAATATATTCTTAGGTTGTCTTGTTCTCCTATCAATGTTTTATTCCCACAAAGAACTGAACTAACAGCTCTAAGAAAAACCTGAGACCAATCAAGTCTTCTGACTTTTTCCTATTGCTTTTTTTTTTTTTTGGTCTTTTGTCTTTTTAGGGCTGCGTCCATGGCATGTGGAGGTTCCCAGGCTAGGTATCTAATCAGAGCTATTGCTGCTGGCCTACGCCAGAGCCACAGCAGCGCCAGATCTACACCACAGCTCACGGCAACGTTGGATCCTTAACCCACTGAGAGAGGCCAGGGATTGAACCCCCAACCTCATGGTTCCTAGTTGGATTCGTTTCCACTGCACCATGACGGGAACTCCTCATATTGCTTTTGAATACCTTTTTAATTTGTAAAACACTTGCTATTGAGTTCAAGCTATTAGTCCTCTTCCACTATGCACCTCCTCTCAAATTTCTCATGGATATTAACTAAAAACCTCCAAAATGTTAAATCAGACACATTTTAAAAATCATTTGCTATTGTAAATAAAAAAAATACCCCTCCCTCAAAATACCAAAGCTCATGGTAGAAAAAGGCATTTCGAGCAATAAATGCTTAAGAGAAACCTTAAACAATAACTTTTGAGATCATACCTGAAACACCTTGTTTGCTGCAATTCTTAATGTTTTTCTTCTTCCAAAATGGTCTTCATCCTTCTCTAAATGAGCTTTTACAGGTACTGTTCACTTAACTTTAATATTTACTTTTACTGCTTCCTCATGTGATGTAACATGGTCTCTTTGTACAGCATGTCTGTGAAAGTCCTTAAAATCTTTGCATATCAAACACATACCTTGGTAAAGGCGCTTGCTTTTTCAATACATCTTTTTTTTCCTCTTATTTTACTTTGTTTTCAACAAGTGACACACAGAGAGAAGCCTGGAGAACTTGAGTTTGCCTGTCTGTCTTAGCAGTTGGGCAAATTTACAATTAGTATACCTGCTGGCCAAAGCTGCACTTAACCACAGTTTCAAATATCAACTGTTAATCATTAATTCCAGCCTAACTTGAGTCTCCCCACCCCCAGCCCCCAACTCACCCCATCTAAAAAGGAAACAAGGGCAGTCAGATGGATTTGCCAATGTGCAGTACAGCAGAGAAACGAAACTCAGCTGTTGGGGGTTTGTGGGGCATGTAGAAAGTAAAAGGCTCTGCTCCTCTGCTATCCCAGTTTCCCTTAACAGACTGTTACTTCCTCAGAGAACTATCAGGGTAGGCAGGACTCATTCTAATAAGCCCATTCCACTTGCGAACACTTAAAAGTCTAATTTAAAGTTGTTTTTTGTTTTGTTTTGTTTTGTTTGAAAAACAGAAAAATATGGGACTTTCATAGCTTTCTTTATTTTATTTTATTTTTTTGGCTTTTTAGGGCCACACCCGTGTCACATGGAGGTTCCCAGGCTAGGGGTCGAATCAGAGCTACGGCCACCATCCTATAACACAGCCACAGCAATGCAGGATCCAAGCCACATCTGCAACCTACACCACAGCTCACAGCAATGCCAGATCCTTAACCCACTGAGCAAGGCCAGGGATCAAACCTGCAACCTCATGGTTCCTAGTCAGATTTTTTTCTGCTGCACCAGGACAGGAACTCCTCATAGCTTTCTTTAGACCTCAGCGCCCTGAGACACAAATGGAGACTAGGAAGTAACTATCTGGCTGTTGAGTGACAAACAATAAAAACAAAAACAAAACAAAAACAAAAAACCAAAAAAACAAAACAAAACAAAACAAAACCCTGAACAAAAAACAAACAAAAAACCTGGTCTGTTCTCTTTGTCCCAGAGCATGCCACCTAGTGGTAGGATTTGTTGCAGTTACAGAGAGGAAAGCCTGTGAAAGACTTATCTGGGTTTCATCTCATTATGTTTATATTCAGAGCCTTCCCGTGAAAACAGCTAAAAGTTATGGGTGTCAAGATTGGTATCTCCGTTACCCAGATCTATTTATTTGTTTATTAGTCACGTAACTCAAGCAGCAGACTCCTGCACTATACCAGCTACTTGTGCTTCCCTGGCCAAGCTGGGCATTCTCTCCCCAAACTTAAGATCCTCTTGTAGAACATTAAACTCTAACTAGCTTTGAAGATTTCACTGCATGTAGTCCTCCGGAAACCTAGAGGAAATAAAAATTTTAAAAGCCTTTTGAATATGTCCTATTTAAATAAATCTTAGAGAAAGATGGTGTGGTTCAAAGAAGAAAAGAAATTCCAAAAACAAAAAGAAAAAAAAAGAAAAAATTTTAAATAAATAAAACAATTTTCCATAGAAAAGCAAAATGAGATTTTAGGTTTATGAATGGAGTCATACTTTTAAAAAATATTCTGAAGACAAAGAGAAAAATAAAATGACAAATTTGCCCCCATTTGACATCCCACTGAAGTGACATATACCAAAGGAAATATCGTACTCTGTTCAGGGACAATATTGCTGATATGACTGTGACCTTCCAAATCTAGAAAATGTTGCCAGCTTACTTGCAATATTTCAATATTGGGAGACAGAAAGAATCTTATTTTACATCTATATGATAATGCTGCCATCATCTAAATGATTTCTGAAGGTGTAGAAACTTAGTTCCTGGTTGCCAAATGCCTATGTAGAATGATGACACAGGATTAGGAGCACTGGACAGTCCTTTCAAAGCCCTTACAGAAAGGAACTTACAGGGAAAAAGAGAACAGACTGTGGGAGAGAGAGGAAAGGTAAATTTGAAGCTTAGCCCCATATAAACTAGTTGGACACTTTTTGAGAATACAAGAGAAGCCGCATTTTTGTTCCACAGGGCAGAAATGTTAAGGGGAGTTTGAACTGGGAAGAAGTCTGTGCAAAATGCTAAGGAACTATTGTGACATTTTATCTGGAGGGCAGTTATACAGATGTTTTCATTTGATCTGCTACCAATGTTTTCTGACCATCTTGGCATAAAGAGTCCTTGTAGCTTTCTTGAGTTTCCCTTTTAGAAGTATATTCCAGCTGCACAAAACTCACATATTTATGATGCAGGGCTCTTTATGACATTCAAACATAGAATAGCAAATTTATGCCAAGAAAGTTTTTCTTGGAAAATTGATATGTGAAATTATGTAAGGTCCTTATATCCCTGTATTATTTACTCCATGAAATCCCATCTCTATCCTAAAGCTTCAATAAAAAGATTATAATGATAACTCTCCCACTCTATTGAAAGAAACAGAAAGATGCTAATGAGTGATATCCTTCATTGGGAAACCAATATTTTCCTGAATTTGGTCTAGCTAGTTAGTGAAATCTCTAAAGCCTTTGAAATAATATAAGGATTCCAAAATATTTTTGTCTATTTAAATAAAAGTAGACTAAGAGCCTTAACCACATAGAAACACTTAGAGATTAAATGGACTTTATTCTTCACACTGACACCAAATATTCTAAAAATTCTTTTCAACCAAGGCATTGCAGTTTAGAATTCTGATGTTGAATAATTTTTTTCCTTTTTCTTTTTTTTTGCCACAGCCATGCCATGTGGAAGTTCCCATGCTAGGGGTCAAACCCACAGCACAGTAGTGACCCAAGTCACTGCAGTGACAACGCTGGATCCTTAACCCACTGAGCATCACGAGAATTCCCTAAGTTGACTGCTTTTATCTTAAAGGGTTTTTTTCCCCCCAGTGAAATAAAGTGCTTTGGAAGATTAATTAAAATGAGGAATTACTAGACAAAAATTTCAGGATGAATCCAGAACTTAGTCTACGGAAACCCAAGTAAAGTCAGAAGTTGGGACCACTGGTGACCTAAAATCCCATCTGGGACAAGGAAAGCCACACAGGCACTCTGGTGGTGGACAGCCATCTTCTTGGTCACAGCCACAGTAAACTTTCTCTTGGAGCTCCTTCTATCTTATCAGGACTTGCTTTGAAAAAAGGCATGGATTCTTATGTCGTACAACCTCTTTCTTGTTGTTCCTGAAATATCTGCTTTTCATGATAAGGGTTTTTTCTTTGTCGTTTTGTTTTCTTTCATTCTCTGACTGTGCTCACTGCATGATGAAGTTCCTGAGCCAGGGATAGAACCTGAGCCTTAGCAGTAAAAATGTCAAGTCTTTAACTGCTAGGCCACCAGGGATCTCCCGTGATAAGGTTTTAATGCTGACCTTCCATCAGGGTTTCAACCCTGGCATTATTGATGTATGGACCAGATAATTCTTTGTTGTGAGGGGCAGTTCTGCACATTGTAGGATGTTTAGCAACATCCCTGGCTATTATCCACTAGCACTCCCATCGCCTAGGTGTGACCACCAGAAATGTCTCTAGATTTTGCTAGATGTCCCCTGGGTAGGGGTTTCTCTTATTGAAAACCCCTGCTTTAGATGATAATGAAAGTAATGAATGCTCCTGTCATCTTTCACCTTCTCATAGTATGAGACACCATGGTACAGACCTAGAAGACATAGCCTAGCTTAACCCTGGCTCTGTCCTTGCCAGTGACCTTGAACTAATCTCTCTACTTCTTTGAGCTGCCATTGCTTCCTTTTGAGACTAAAGATGTACTCATTCATTTTATTCATACACAATATGAATAAAAGTGGTTCATGGTTTGGTGAGCAGATACGCAATGATTACAATAAAAGCTTTATGTGTAAACTGGAGGTTTCCCACACCTTGTTGAGGAGCGAGATAGATGTCAGAGCCCTTGGCTAATCTCCTATCAGATGTGTCCATGTGTTGCATGTTCTACAGATACACAATTTGCTGTCTGACACAGGGTAAGAGCAGTGCTGCCTTCCGGGCTGGGTGCAGTCACCATTCTCTCTGAGACAGTGCTGCCAGGCACCCACACCACCCAGTCCACTCTCCCTCATGAGGGTGAGGTTATCCCGACCTCTTACCTTCTCAGCCTCTTGTACACCCTCAGTCCCTGTCCCAGGAGGTTCCTACTCGGTGAGGTACTCTTCTGTTCCCCTCTATACTGAACACACAGTGGGGTATGATCATCATACCCCAGAGGACATCCACATTTCAAAGTTCTCCTCAGTTTCACCCAAAGGAGGTCATTCCCTGACCAACAAAACCCAAGGGTTATTCTGCAAGCACTTCAAAGTCCTAAGTCAAACATGTTTTAGAATACTAAAAGCCAAGATGAAAGATTTTCAGGAGTTCCTGTTGTGGTGCAGTGGTTAACGAATCCGACTAGGAACCATGAGGTTTCAGGTTCGGTCCCCACCCTTGCTCAGTGGGTTAAGGATCCGGTGTTGCTGTGAGCTGTGGTGTAGGTTGCAGATGCGGCTTGGATCTCACGTTGCTGTGGCTCTGGCGTAGGCTGGTGGCTACAGCTCCGATTAGACCCCTAGCCTGGGAACCTCCATATGCCGTGGGAGCAGCCCAAGAAATAGCAAAAAGACAAAAAAAAAGATTTTCACTGCAAGCTATTTTTTTTCCTTTTAAATATAAAATACCACCCACACAGAACAAAACCCAGTTTCATTATTGCCTGCAAAAGTGAAAGTTGAAGTTGTGGATTTCTTTCTAAAAATTATTTCATGAAATCCAGCCAGATAGCACAAGTGAGTTTACTTGTGGAGTAAACAATTTATTCTTCAGTTTCCTGCTGTTTGGTTTGTGAATTATCCAGACCTTGTGGTTTTCCTCAGGCCGCTCCATTTTTAGTCTTTTCTAACACTTGGTGTGTCTTTGAGCATGAAAGGAAAATCTCAATCTCTTTAGGGACTTTGCTTTTCTACTTTTCTATTTAATTTATACAATATGTTATAAATGGTCAATTCTGGATAGGTGTCAAGGGAGCTTAACAGAACTGAATCCAGCTATCTGGTATTGGTGGGAGGCTGTGGAGCATAGTGGCTACAGATGCCCTCCACCTCAGCGTCCTCAGTTGGCCTCAGCTCCTGGCCCATCCGACCTGCCGGTGGGACTCCTTTGCACTGTTAAAAGTTACTGGGGGGAGATGGGATTAGGATGGTGGAATAGAAGGACTGGAGCTCAACTTCTCTCCTAAAAACAACAAAATTCACAACTAAAGGATGAGCATTCTTCACCCAAATGGACCGGAAACTTTAAAAAAGATATCCTAATCCAGAAGAAAAAGAGGAGGACACATCAAGAGGAGAAGGGGCAATATTGTGATATAAACAACCCCATACCTCCTGGGTGGGAAGCCCCACAGACTGGAAACTAACTGGCTCACAGAGACTCACCTACAGGAGTGAGAGTTCTGAGCCACACATCAAACTCTCATGTGTGGGGATCTGGCACAGGGAGAAAAAGCCCCGGAACATCTGGCATTGAAGGCCAGTGGGGCTTGTATGCAGGAACTCCATGGGACTGGGGAAATGGAGACCTCATTCTTAAAAGGTGCACACAGGCTTTCACCTGCATTAGGTCCCAGGGCAAAGCAAATTCTCCATAGGAATCTGGGTCAAACCTGACTGCAGTTCTTGGAGGACATCCTGGGAAAACAGGGGTGAATGTGGCTTGTTGTGAGGGAAGTATATTGAAAGCAAAGTTCTCATAAATATTCAGCAGCCATGCCTTTCTCTGGAGGTGGCCATTTTGGGAAAATCTGGCCCCACCCATCAGTCAGACAGCACTGAAAAACCCCAGGGCAAACAACAATCCAGGTGGGATCACAGCCCCTCAGCAAACAGGCTACCTAAAGACCCCTCAGGCACACAGCTGACTCTAATCCCATCCAGAGATAAAGTCCCACCCACCAGAGGGATTAGAATCAGCTCCATCTACCAGTGGGCAGGCATCAGCTCCTCCCAACAGGAAGCCTACAGCAAGTCCCCATACCGACCTCAGCCACAAGGGGGGCAGACACCAGAAGTAAGAAGAGGCTACAACTCTATTATCTGTAAGAAGGTCGCCACACCAAAAACCTATAAAAATGAAAAGACAGAGAACTATAACTCAGAGGAGGGAGAAAGGAAAAACCCCAGAAAATCAGCTAAGCAAGGAGGAGATTCTCAGCCTCCAAGAAAAAAACTTTAGGCTGTTGATGCTGAAGATGATGCAAGACACTGGAAATAAACTGGAGGCAAAGATGGATAACTTACAGGAAACACTGAGCAAAGAGATACAAGATATGAAACTTCAACAAGAAGAGATGCAAAATACAATAACTGAAATAAAAAATTCACTAGAAGCAGCTAACAGCAGAATACAGGAGGCAGAAGAATGAATAAGCAAGGTGGAGGACAGATTAGTAGAAATTATGAATGCGGAACAGAAAAGAGAAAAAAAGATTGAAAACAAATGAAGAGAGTCTCAGAGAACTCTGGGACAATGTTAAACGCACCAACATCCATATTATAGGGGTGCCAGAAGGAGAAGAGAGAGAGAAGGAGACAGGAAAAATAATCCAAGAGATAATAGCCAAAAACTTCCCTCACATGGGAAAGGAATCACTCACTCAAATCCAGGAAGCACAATGAGTACCATATAAAATAAACCCAAGGAGGAACACCCCGAGACACATACTAATCGAACTGACCAAAATTAAAGACAAAGAGAAAATCTTGAAAGCAGCTAGGGAAAAGAAACAAATAACATACAATGGAACCCCAATAAGGTTTTAGGCAGATTTTTCAGCAGAAACTCTGCAGGCCAGAAGAGAGTGGCATGATATACTTAACATAATGAAAGGAAAAAACCTCCAACCAAGATTACTTTATCCAGCAAGGTTCTCATTCAGATTTGGAGGAGAAATCAAAACCTTCACAGATAAGCAAAAGCTAAGAGAATTCAGCAACACTAAACCAGCCTTACAAAAAATATTAAAGGAACTTCTCTAGGCAGAAAAGACAAGACAACAACAGGAAACAAAAATTCCACAAATGACAAGGCTCACCGATAAAGGTATATATACAGTAAAGATACGAAATAATCCATGCACAATTATGCCACCAAAATGAGAATTCATGAGAAGAGGTGGGTACAAATGCAGGACACTGGAGATGAACTTGGAATTAAGAGAACAACTTAAAACAATCTCATATACATATAGACTCATATCAAAACTTCAATATATCTGCAAACCAAAAATCTACAATTGATACACAAAAAAATAAGAAAAATCAATGGAAATACAACACTAAGGATAGTCATCAAACCAGAAGAGGAGATAACAAGAGAAGAAGGAAAGAAAAAGAGCAGCAAAACCAAATCCAAAGCAATTAATAAAATGGCAATAAGAACATACATATCAATAATTACCTTAAATGTTAATGGACTAAATGCCCAACCTAAAGACATAGACTGGCTGAATGGATACAAAAACAAGACCCATATATATGCTGTCTTCAAGAGATCCACTTCACTTCTAGGGACACATACAAATTGAAAGTGAGAGGATGGAAGAAAATATTCCATGCAAATGGGGGTCAAAAGAAAGCTGGAGTAGCAATACTCATATCAGACAAAATAGACTTTAATATGAAAAATATTTTAAGGGACAAGGAAGGTCACTACATAATGATCAAAGGATCAATCCAAGAAGATGATATAACAATTTTAAATATCTATGCACCCAACACAGGTTTATCACAATATATAAGGCAACTGCTAACAACCTTAAAAGGGCAAATCAACAATAACACAATCATAGTGGGGGTCTTTAACACTCTACTTACAGCAATGGACAGATCAACCAGACAGAAAATCAATAAGGAAACACAGGCCCTGAATGACGCATTAAACCAGATGGACTTAATAGATATTTAGAGGACATTCCATCCAAAAGCAACAGAATACACATTCTTCTCAAGTGCACATGGAACATTCTCTAAGATGGATCATATCCTGGACCACAAATTCAACCTCGGGAACGTTAAGAAAATTGAAATCATATCAAGCATCTTTTCTGACCACAACGCTCTATGAGTGGAAATCAACAACTAGAAAAAAACTGCAAAAAACACAAACACGTGGAGACTCAACTACATGCTACTAAACAACCAATGGATCACTGAAGAAATCAAAGAGGAAGTTAAAAAATATCTAGAAGCAAATGACAATGAAGATACAACACTCCAAAACCTATGGGATGCAGCAAAAGCTGTTCTAAGAGGAATGTTTATAGCAATACAAGTCCACCTCAGGAAACAAGATAAAGGTCAAATAAACAAGCTAACTTTACATCTAAAGCAGCTCAAGAGAGAAGAACAGACAAGACCTAAAGTTAGTAGAAGGAAAGAAATCATAAAGATCAGAGCAGAAATCAAGGAAAAACAAAGAAAACCATAGAAAAGATCAATGAAACGAAAAGCTGGTTCTTTGAAAAGATCAACAAAATGGATAAACCCTTAGCCAGACTTATCCAGCTATCTGGTATCACTTGTGGTGGTTACTGGCAAGTTTGGAATTTGTGTTTTGTAGGAACTTCCATCATTCATTCCAGGGCTACTTCCTACTACTATGAATTGACCTAATACTGCTTTTGGGTTACTGTGGCAGAACCCAATATCGCCAAGCTACCAGCAAAGCAGATCCCTTACCTTCCATGGAGGCCATGTGATGAGCCTATCGAAGGAGCTGTGCCCAGGCAGTTGTGTCCCCACAGGTGTGCCCTGCACAGCCAGCCTGGAGCCCTGTGTCAAGGCCCAGGGAACCAAGGTAGGAGGCACAATGAAAAGCTGCACCATTATCAGGTGTAAAAAACCCTTCCTGGAAAATTGCGTGTTACATGGGCTTCTTTGCTTCCACTTGGCAGGACAAAATCCAACCTTCCTGGCTTTTCACCCCAGAAGAGGCAGGTGCTAGTAGGTATGGACGATCTTGAAGGTAAGGCTGAGAATCTCTGAGACAGACTGAGTTCCAGAGGAGGTGGTAAGATTAGAATGAGCCTAGGTGCTGGGCTAGAATCTGGAGTCACTTATCTTCCATTCTGCTTAACAATGACAAGAAAACATTTTTTTCATTGGCCTCTCCTATGACATGTGGAAGTTCTCTGGGCCCTGGGAATCAAACTTGTGCCATAGTGGCAACCTGAACCACAGTGGTGACAATGCCAGATCCGTAACCTGCTAAGCCACCAGGGAACTCCAGAAGAAAACACTTTTTATGACACTCTTTGATCTAGACTCTGACCTCTCATTCAAACTGATGTGAAAATTTAAACCAACACAATTCAGCTGTATGTTTCTCCTCAAATATGCTCTGTACCAGTATAATTCACAAAGGAGTCTCAAGTTTTAGTAAGGCAATATCATAACCACCTTCCGAAATTTTATAATTTGGATGAATAATAATCTCTTTTACTTGTGAGAAAGGTGTTTCTTTTGTTATCTTTGATAGGTTTAAAATGCCAGTGCCAAATATCTGACACGGGAAGCCTAGGAGGGAAAAATAAATACCAATTTGAAATAGGAGGACTGGTCTTTGATACTGGTCCTTGTTCCTTTCAGTTGATCTTTGAAAAAAGAACTAGGGGAAAAATACCACATATGAGATATATTTATGTACCTAATTTCTCCACCTGGCAATTTATAACCAATAGTAGCAGGGCTGAATCTGCATTGGAAAATGTACATTTATGCAGTTATGTCATGTCTAAGCAAAAATACAAGAACGTGACTATCCCTTTCTGAGAGACACTGTTCAGGAGATGTCTACATTTTTTTTTTTTTGTCATGGAAAATCACAGGCAGTTCGCCAGCCTGAAAGCCATGCTTCCATGAAATTCAGAACTGGCAAGAAAGAATGACTTTATACAAGCCCCTCTGTAACCATTAGGGGTAGAGGGGGATCCCAGAGAAAGAGAACCAGGCACGGCTTTCTTGACCAAACAGAAGCCATTTTCGACATAATCCATATGGTAATCTAAGACTGGCCACAATGATTGGCCTTGTACAATTATCAGTAATTAATGATCTTAAAGGGACAAAAGAATGTAGATACCACAGCAGACAAAAGCATGAGCATCTGCCCTCTGCTGGTTCCCTAAGACTAAGATCACATCCTTTAAATCCTGCAGTGCTGACAAGGGCAGATAAGCCAGATTTGCCTCTCTGGTGCAGTTCCTGGTCACTTCTTCGTCCTTGCTACAATTTTCTGACATGTTTGACTTTCCTGTAGTGGAGGAGAAAGAGGAAAATAGAATTATAAATGGCTTTTACAAGAAATTGTCTAATAAATTGTGCCACCGGTGTCTTAAAACTGCATTTTGGCAAATCTTCGCAAAAAAAGGAAAAATCAAGATACTGAACTTGATGCTTGAGAAGGCAAGAAAAAAGCACTCTTCTTCAACCGTGTGCCTACTCTTACAATGTGAGGTTATAGCCTGTTGAGGAAAGGAAAAAGAAACTTTAAAATGGAAGCTAAGTATATTTTTGTTAACAGCTGCTGCTAGAATTATAGAAAGGAAGCTGCTGAAATGAGAAGGCCAGCAAGACAAACTGAGAGAGGAACAGAGAAACTGCTGCAGAAAAAAGAACATGAAATTGTCTTTGACACTTCTGACAAATATCTGAGGCTGCACGTGGTCAAAATCTAACTTAACTTCTGCCTGCCACCCACCCAAACCTTCCTTTATCCCAGGACACTCTTCAGCAAAGGGCATGTTGTATCAGTGGTTGCAAAAATGAACTCTAGCCAGGACCTGCTGATCCGGGGAAATTGGGACACTGATGCTGAGAAATTATTAAATAAGGCAGGGCATTGATTATAATGACCCCAAATAAGTGAGTGGCAATGAGGATGAGGGGAAGTTATGGTAGAATCATGATTTTCTTAATCACATAAGTCACTCACTTAAGGCATATGACTGAATCACTGTAGGATGCTTAGTATATTCACTGATATGTGAAACCACGACCAGAGACAATTTGAGTTCCCTCATCTCCAAAACAAGTCCTCTACCCTTTAGCTACTCCCACCCCCACCCCTGCTCTCACCAGTAAACAACCACTAATCTTCATCTCTCCAGATGTCCCTGTTCTAGATGTTTCACACAAATGCAGAAGACGTGCTTATTGTGACTGACTTTACCCACTTAGCAACATGGTTTCAAGGTCCATCCAAGCTGTGCCAGTATCAGTGCTTCATCCTTTTTACGGCTGAGTAATATTTCACTGGAAGGACAGACCGCATGTGTTCAACCTTTCAGCAGTCGCTGAGCAATGGAAGGGGAAACTCTTGGCCTTTGTGATGAGCTTCTCCTACCCCTGCCCAGGAGCACCTTTGTTTATACTGATGGAAACCGCGTAGGTCCTAATTAGACTCCAGGTAGGCTGGTGGGTCCCTAACCCATACATACTGCTATGAGGTATGCAAAAGCACATGGGGGGTGCGGAGTGGGGGGCACTGAAGCAAGAAAATGTCACCCAGGCTCAGCTTCAGCCAAGAAGGAGTAGCTGGTCTGGGTTCCTTCAAAGGACAAAGATATATTTTGGATCACAATGTCCACTGGGCCAGGAAGTCTCACTTGGAGACAGGGCTCCGGTCTATGACCAGGAGCTCAGTTGGAGCAATTCCTGGAGGATAGAATGGATGCTAGTGACTGTCTGAGGGCCCCGGGGCAGGCCTTGCCTAGCAACCCTTCCTGTCAATATCCCAGTGCTTGGGATGGATGGGGCATGAGAATCAGGTGCCACTGGAGAAGGGCGGACCGTCAGCATCCTCTCTTGAGATGGGGGCAGTCAGCAGGGCCATCCGAGGCCAGTTGGCAGCAGGAGTGGACCCTCGGGTGTTTTCCGTTTGGGATGTGACAGCATCCCGGGTTCAAAAGAGCCCAACCCGCTTAGTTCCTCCGAGAGGATCACGGCTGAAGAAGCATTAAGAGACCCAGGCTTTATGTACGTTCACTCACAGGATTTATTTGGGCTTGTGAAATTGAAAGCTGCCATGACAAAAGGAGAGAAAAGCAGATAGGATTCATTCTTGAATCAGCCCAGTTAAGGGTGAGTTTCTCGGTCGTATCTTTTCTCTAGGCTATGGCTTTTGACAGTCTTCTTTAGTCACTGTGGTAAAAGAAATAACAGGAAGATAGAAATGCTCCATTTTAATTGTTCATAAAAGCTGTCTAATTTTACCACACAACTACAGGTATACCAATCCATTAGTATAATAAGCCAGTTTAGGCTGTCACCATCTGTTCCTGTGCTCTGCAGAATTGTAAACCCAGGGTTTTGTTCGTTTTGATTTTGTTTTTCCTGAATCGTTTGGGATGACCACATGAAAAGGAAAGGCTCCACACGGGTGCTTACATAGGTCTTGTTTGCACAGACTCTCCGTTTGCCGTGGGTCAAGGAAAATCACAAAGAAGGACAAAGAAGGAAAGAGCCATGGGATAGGTGAAGAAGTAAATGGCTACCATTATTTCCTCCATTTTTGTCTGCACGGCAAGAGTCCTTCCAACAGTCCCCTGTGCATTTCCAAGAGGAGTCCCACAGACACATGTTCAAAGCCCACTCCTTCTGCCCTCTTCTCCAGTCATCACCTCAACACCAAACCGGTCCTCACCTGCCACAGGATGCCTATTAGTAAAGGGTGTCGTTACCCACTGTGTCAGAAGGGTTTGAGTCTCTGTGGTTCTCTTGTGTTCTAACCCACGTACATCATCCAGTCGCCACTTCCATCAAGTCTCCCTCCCTCACGTCTCTGAAATCTTTGATGGTCTCCCGTCTTCTCCAATCCTGCCCACGTCACACCTTCCCCGTGTGTTCCATTTCGCTAGTCTCCAGTTCTGACTGATTCTGACTGAATGTTCTCCTGATTCATCCCTGTGAAACTTGTAGAGAGTGAACCATATCATGAAAAATCCCTTGCTTCCCACTTAAAACATATTTTGTGTTCCTATTCATATAGAGAAAATTTGAATCCCTTCCTGTGGCATATTAGAAACTTGTCTTACTTAGCTCATGATGACCCGTGCAGAGTATCTCTTTCAACATCCACACATTTTTTTTTTGTCTTTTTGTCCTTTTAGGGTCACATCCACGGCATACGGAGGTTCCCAGGCTAGGGGTCTAACCCGAGATGTTGCTGCCAGCCTACGCCAGAGACAGCAACATGAGATCCGAGCCATGTCTGCAACCTACACCACAGCTCTCGGCAACGCCGGATCCTTAACTCACTGAGAGAGGCCTGGGATTGAACCTGAAACCTCATGGTTCCTTGTCAGATTTGTTTCTGCTGCACCATGATGCAAACTCTATCTGTCATCCATATGGTTTTTTTTTTTTTTTTTTTGTCTTTTTGCTATTTCTTTGGGCCGCTCCCTCAGCATATGGAGGTTCCCAGGCTAGGGGTCAAATCGGAGCTGTAGCCACCGGCCCACGCCAGAGCCACAGCAACGCAGGATCCGAGCCGCACCTGCAGCCTACACCACAGCTCATGGCAACGCCAGATCGTTAACCCGCTGAGCAAGGGCAGGGACCGAACCCGCAACCTCATGGTTCCTAGTCGGATTTGTTAACCACTGCGCCACGGCGGGAACTCCTATCATCCATATGTTTTTAAATGACTTTTAAAAAAATATGTTAAGAGCACAGCTTGAGAAACAGGGAGGGCTGGGTTTGCGCTGCAGCCTCAATATGCTCCTGCTTTATGGCAATGAACGTCATTTAAGCAGGCTTTCTTACACTCTGTGAGCAAACTGTCAATTCCTTCTGTTGGTTCACCTTCACAACTTATTCCTAAGGCCATCTTTACTCCCCCTGGTCTGAGGTAACCTCCTTTCCCTCCTGGGTTATTGGGGTGGATCTCCACTAACTGCTTTCTCCACGTCTCCCCCCTGCCATCCAAAAGATGACTTTCAGCAAACCAGCCTTTTGAAGTTTAAGTCATGGGCTTGGCGTCTGAATCCTTGAACGATTCCTCTTTTCCCTCAGAGTAAAGCACAGACTGTCCCCACAGCTTCCCAGGCCTGATGGGAGTTTGACTTCTCTGACCACAGCCTTCTTTCTGACTCTGCTCCAGATAACCCACATCACTGTTACTCATCAAACACTCCTGACTCTTTTCTTCACTGTATCATGTGCTTGAAAAGCTCCTGCTCAGACACGTGCCTGGACAGCTCTGCCAGCTCGATGCCTATGTCAGGTAGAGTCAATTTACAGCTGGGATGGAAACGCTCCCTTGCTATCTGTGGGGAGCCTGAATGTCTGGGTTCCCTTTTTGCCGAGATAAGGGCAGTGGGATCTATGACGGGCTGTCTAAAATTTAAGATAAGGAACCTTGAGTCCTTGTGCATGACCCCCAGTGCTTGCCTATATTCTCTCTTGATGGGCTGGATCCTTCCCCATAAATAAAAGCCTTCCTTGAGTTGAGTTGGCTCTGGGATGGCAGGTGGCTCCTTTCAAATATCTAAACTGGGGAGTGATTTGCACCTCCTCCAATTCTTTGCTCTCACACCCCTTGCTCAGTAGGGCCTACTCAGCCAGCCACCTTTAAAACTCCTCTCCAGTTCCCAAGTACCCCTACTTCGCTCAGCTTTTCCACATGCCTAATCACCTTTCCCTGCACTGTGTACAAAATGCTTGTCACGAATGGAATGGATGCCTCAGCCACTGTGTCAAATTCCTGAGACAAGACCTTGCTCCAACCATGAAGGGCTGCTGGCAGGAGAAGACTGTGAAAAATATGACCAAAAAAATGTAAACGAAAGCAAGATATAGAATTCATGGCTTAGAGTTGGGAAGAAATCCAGGAATTGGTGCGTTTGGCCCATTGCTCTATGAGAAGATGACTGATGTTGGGTGGAGGTGAGGAATTGGAGTGTAGACAGCGTGATGATGAAACTGTGATCGGAGGACCTGAGAAGACAGCCAGCAGCCAAAATCTTCACCTAAGATGTGAGCCTTTAGTAAAGTGATCAGAGAAGAGGCAGAGCTTGGTCCAGGAAGAAAGAGGACTACTTTACATTGAGGGTAGGAGGGATCATGTTTTCCTTGGTGACAGTTAAGGGAACAGAGATGCACTGACTTTATTCTTGATCAGATCAGATCTGGCCGGGTAAATAGATGAACTCTCCACCTCACTCTTAGATGAGCTTTTCCTTGTTTTCCCTTTACGCTCAGTGATGTTTAGAAAGTCAAACATCACAATTTCTTTGCACATACGGGCTAGAAATTTGAACAACATGTGCAGAAGCCTACTTTATCCCATCTTAGGGTAACGGATTGTTCTTCTGCCTTCGAGGGTGAGGGTATTTAGCATCTTGCCTGGCATCTGCTAGGGCCTCGATAAATGTAAATTCCATTGCCCATCCCAGCTTATATCAGAAAAGACATGTCAACCTGGTGGAGTTCTTCAGCCTTTCAACCCTGGAGTCTGCTTGTCTTAAACTTGAACTCAGGAGCTTTCTAAAATGCTATACACATGGGGAATTATTTACATTCTTTATGTCTATTTTCTTAGTTCTAAAAGAAGGAGAACAATAGCCAGGGAGTTAGTGTTGGAACATAATTTGTATACATTTTCAGTTAGAAACTTAAATCTACCAATCCAATGCATGCCTGCTCATAAATATTTTAAGAACCTATGTCAAGGCTCTTTAAGAGTCATTTCTTATAACCAGCATGTTGGTTAATAAATCTGTGGCTAATATGAGTTGGCATTAAATGTTTCTAGATATGCATAAAATAAAACAAATACCAAATGCTTTCTGTTAGTCTTTCAGTCTATGATATTACCAAAGGGAGATCAGGATGATGAAATATGGGAACAGTAGCTGTCTTAGACTGAGATACTGATAAAAAATATTCTTCAAAGTGGTTCATGAATCATAACCTTGTGCCCATAATGTGATTCCTTTACTTCACCTTTTACTGCAAGACAGGTCGCTTTTACTGCTGCTGGCTTCTGATGGAGAGCTAGATACAAGAAACAGAATGAGTTTTAAGGTTAGGAAGCACTGTCATTTAAAGTGGAGAAATGCTAAAAAAAAAAAAAAAAAAAAGCCAGATTTGTACTAATTGCTTATTTAAGATGTACCAATACTTACTTTATTTCCCACGTCCCACTCAGGGATCATATGGTAAGTGTTTAATCTTTTTCTAGTGTTAGCCTAACTTTTAAATATGTTAAGCAGTTTTAAAATTTCAAAGCCCATCTATTACTTGCTTTTCTCTCTTTTGTCCACATCGAAGACAGGATGAAGTATTCACATAAATATGGTAGGGGTTCTCAAGGTTAAACAGATAATTTACATATACATTCTTAAATTATCATATCTTCAAGTCTATTATTTCCATCCAATGACTGTGTGACTACTCATTACTTCACTTCTGTTCATGAGGTCCTTAAGGAGGCCTCTCATCTTCCCACGGTTTAGTTACACTTTTGTGCTATTTATACGGTCTCCATTTTTCCTTTGGCCCTTAGGCTCCCTTTCTTTGGTTCCTACTGAGGAGGAATGTCGTGGTGTCAAGTTCCTATGAAAGGGTTACAAGTCTTTGGCCACAGATGATAAAATCAGGTTTGAACCCCTAACTCAGGACTATAAATCCAGACAGAACACTGGCTGCAATCAGATACACTGGCGCAACTATTTCCTTCTGTCTCGTGAGGAGGTGTGGACTAAGAGGCACAGGCTGTGGCCACATTATTGGGATTTGCATGTGCAAATGAAACTAGCAAGACTTGAGAGAGCTCCTCTGGGCCATGTGGGAGCAGAGCAGTCATTTTGGAGAGAATGGACATGGACATGGACAAGAAGAGATGATGTCAATCATACAGCCTTCAGGTGATGGCGCGAATGGCCTAGTTCCTGACCACCCAGTTCATTGCCACCCTTTCGTGTTTCCTCCCTACATCGTTTCTTGCCCTTGCATCCCTGAAACCATTTACTAGTGTTCTAAACTCTAGGCTGTCATGAACAGATTTTGTTATTCATTATCAAAGATACCCTCTATAACATCTCTTCCAAAAGTCAGGTTGATTTCTTGCAACGATTCAGATTTTTCATGAGATGCCTTAAGTCAGAGCATAGGAAGACTGATGCCCAATATCCTTCAATTAAGTCAGTATATAGCAATTTAATGATTATGTAAGTGTGCATATGAAGCATGCAGAATATTACCCTGAATTTAACTGGTGGCTGCTCACTTATCCATAAATGAAGTTAACTAACTTGGGAAATTGTGGGGAGGAGATGCAGGAGGCTGAGGAAGGGAACTAGCCTGATGGCACAGTTCTGAAGGCAGGGTTCCTAACCAAGGAAAAAAAGCCTACTCGCCAGCACAGTTCTGAGGGCAGGTTTAGAAATAGGGAAAGGGCTTACCCAGCAGCACCATTCCAAGGGCAAGTTCTAAAAATAATGAGGCTCACTTGCTAACCCAACAACAACAGCAACAATAACAAAATGAAGGCTTTGCACAACAGTGCAAGAATAAAAATTGCTTCTTGGAAAAATCAGTCTTTTCTGTTATTTACTTATTATTCAGTCTTTCCTGTTATTTGTTTGTTACTCTTTGTTATTTTCCTATATTGTTTTGTGACAATAAAATTGGAACAACAAAAAATTGAAACAGTAATAAAATAATAAGAGCTTCACCTTGGCGGAATTCCCCCATTCAGATCCAATGTAGTTAAAAACAAAGGATTCATTAGTTTGTTACAAGTAAGAATAGGTTTTAGGAGTTCCCGTCGTGGCTCAGTGGTTGGCAAATCCGACTAGGAACGATGAGGTTGTGGGTTCGATCCCTGGCGTTGCTCAGTGGGTTGGGGATCCAGTGTTGCTGTGAGCTGTGGTGTGGGTTGCAGACATGGCTCAGATCCTGAGTTGCTGTGGCTCTGGCATAGGCCAGTGGCTACAGCTTTGATTCAACCCCTAGCCTGGGAACCTCCATATGCCGCAAGAGCGGCCCAATAAATGCCAAAAAGACAAAAAAAAAAAAAAAGGAAAAAAAAAGAATAGGTTTTAGAGTTAGGTAATTGTGGAATGTACAATAGGTTAAGAATAGGTAAGACATACATGGAAAAACATAATAATAATCTTGCTTTTAATGAATTTTGTAGAAAGCTTTTAAGTTTTAGGAAATTAAGTTGCTTTGATATAACAAATATTTTCTCATACTGTTCCCTGACCATAATGCTTTGAAGTTAGTACCCCAAGCTTTAATCTAAAAGATGAATTTTTGTAAATGTCAAATTCTTGTGCTTGCGACCTTTCTAGTTGTTAAAGATTAGCTTAAAACAATAACGAGTGGTGCTTGCTAAAATTAACCACAAGACGTTTTGTACTGAATTGCCTTATTTTCATATGTTTTTCCCACATGATGTTTTGTACCCATTATAGTTTTATATGATGTATTTTATCCATTGGTTTTACTTAAAATCCTTAGAGTACAATGTATATCTACTGTACCATGTAATCTAAAAGTTTAGCTTTTTAAAAATATGATCTAAGCACTGTGATGTAAATTACAATTAAGCTCTCTCTATATACTGCTACTTATGCTAATAAAATTTGAGCAGTCCAGCACCCTGAAAGAAGGGACAAAGAGGTTGTCTCCGTGTGCATCCGCTGACAACATCCATTCCTGCACGAACACCCTGGCTGCTGGAACTGGACTCCGGCAGGAAATAGAGGTGTTGATTGTAATTTCTATCATTATTTTATCATTGTCTATACAAACGACAAAAATTATTTCCTTTACAATGAGGAAACTAGACCTACCTATTTACCCTAACTTCTGCATTCTCACTTCCTAAATATTGACTAAGCCAAATTATGGCTTTTATTGGGGGTACAGTAAAGAAAAAAGCTGTCTGTAAGTGCAGTAAGTCAGGCAGTGAAAGACAAAGTATGACCCCACTTATATAAGGAATCTTAAAATAAAAATTAAAAATAAAAACCCTCGTAGATACAGAAAACAGACTGGTGGTTGCCAGAGGTGATGGGGGCAGGGGGGAGTGTGAGCAAAATGTGTAACGAAGGCCAAACTTCCAGTTATAAAGTAAATATGTGGTGGAGATATAATGTATAGCATGATGACTATAGTTGATAATAAAGAATTGCATATTTGAAATTTTGCTAAGAGTAGAACTTTAAAGCCCTGATGAGGAGAAAATCACATTTTTGTACCTATGTATGGTGAGAGATGTTGACTAGAACCATTGTGGTGATCATTTTGCAATATATACACGTGTCAACAAATTATGCTGTATACATGAAACTAATATGTCATATGTTAATTATATCTCATTTTTCAAAAGACCTAATCAAGCTCTGTTCCACCAAAAAAAAAAAAATGAAGAAGAAGAAAGGAAAAGCTGCACAGGTGCCTTAATTCTCATTTTAGGAGCATATGAGCAATATTAACTAAGTGTAAAATGAGCAGAGTCCTGGGTTTTCTCTCCCTCTTTATTTGCCATCTTCTATTTTCTCACCCTCCCCCAAACTCTATGCTTTCCTGTCTCCAAATTTTAACCTTCCTCATACTTATGCTGCCCTGTCTCTATCAATCTTCTTGGTACAACCAAATGTCAGTGCGAGGAAAATGGGGTTGCCTGGGAAATAGAACCTTCTAGAGCAATTACAGCCAATGTGGCTTTCCCTTTCCTTTTTTTTTTTTTTTTTTGCATTTTAGGGCTGCCCCTGCAGCATATGGAGGTTCCCATATGCTGGAATATGCTGGAATCAGAGGTTCCCATATGCTGGAATCAGAGCTACAGCTGCAGGCCTACACCACAGTCACAGCAACTTGGGATCCGAGCCATGTCTGCAACCTAACAGCTCATGGCAATATCGGACCCCCAGCCCACGGAGCAAGGCGAGGGATCAAACCTACATCCTCAGGGATACTGCTTGGATTCCTTTTTGCTGTGCCACAGCAGGAACTCACCAACATGGTTTTCTATTCAAAAACTACTGAGGGTTTACTGGGTAACTTCAGTTGTTCCTGGGCCTATACAAACATGAGGGATACCTACCTGCCTATATTCTGAAAAAAATTGGTATGTATTAATATTCAATATTTCTAAATATTAACCCAAGCCATCTAGGAATCCCTACTTAAAATATTCTAAAAAACATCTGAATTTTCTCATAAGGCATTTTTAATATTAAATATAAAAAATAATGACTTTACTTACCCTTCACTTACTGTATCCTCTCTGTTCCAAAATATCTTCTTTTTATTCCATTGATGAGCAACGATGGCAATTAGAACCAGCAAAGGTAGCAAAACGTAGAAACTGATCAAGAGGCCTTTTTTTTGAGAAGCACGACGTCGTTTCACCAAGAATTCTACATTTTTACCTTAAAACATAAGTGGACTTTTTAAGTTTTTCAAAACTGATACTCAAAGCAATAAGTACTTTGAATTATAAAAGTTTGGGATCAAAGAATATAGTCACAGAATGAATAAATTGAAAATTGTTTTCCAGTGTTCTCTTACTATGCCCCAAATTGCACTAAATATTTATGTCATATATATATGTTATTTTTAATTTGTATATGTATATTTAATATGATTATGTGCTACATTCTACGTATTTTATTCTATCATATTCCCTTCTATAAACTGTTCCTTAGAACATGTTAAATTGATATTATCTAATACGTTCTTCCATTTTAAAAACAGAGCAAAAAAGAACTGTTTTACAAATTATTTAAAAAAAATTATTGATGAAACTTGAGACTAAGTAAAAAAAATAATAGTAGACCAGTTTAAATTTCTATAACAGATGTATAAGGTGATATTGTTTTAGTTTTGACTCTATCAATTAGAAAAATAGATAACCCTCTAGGTATTATAAAGACATTACATGAAATTAGGTGATAAAAATCTATGGAAATTTGGTCCAATTAAGCAGAAGAAATAAGCCAGATGGCTAAAATACAGAAAAAATCAATCAGAATCACCACCAAACCTCTATGATGATATTAAGTATAAATGAAGCTAATGCCCCCTCAAAACCATGGAAGAATCAGTAAATTTGAAACACACTCACACTCCAATTATGTGTCGATTAGAGCTGATTAGGTAAATCTAAAAGAAAGTGACTTAGGAAGTTGCATATATTTTCAGAAATAAGTTAGAAATATACACAAAATTTTTGAAAATAATCAAATATGCATCAGTCTTATGCTATGGTAGAACTCAACACCTTCCTGGTCTCATCCATCAGGAAAGGTCAACTCTCTATCCGTCCAATGTCACTCTCAATTTCATATTGGAACTGGACTGAATTACCCCAAAGTCTGATTAAAGAAACTGAACCTAATTATTACTGGATTAATTGGGAGATATCCATTACTCTATGGCACAAAGGGCTTCCACTTTGGCTGTGATGAGATTATTCCATTCCGTGGTTTCCCACTCACCCTCTCATCATAGAAACAATAAAAACAGGACAAAACACATGAGGCGACTGGTTTCTGGACGCCAACAGGACAAGCAAAACTATAATATAGGAAGCCAGGAAAACATGGTGTTGACTTATGGAAAACCAATTCGATCTGTACAAAATTTAATGATCTCAGCAGAGAGAACTGGAGTCCTCGGTAGTGCACAGCATTCCCACTGTGACTGAGGAGCAGGTGACCGAGTTCACAGCAGCAGAAATGGCTGGCATCTTCAGAGTGCAGCACTGAAGATAAAAGTTGCTGTGTAGATTATGGACCCCAGAAGCATTACGGGCAGACTCCTAGGAGTCCTTGGCAGAAGAAGAAGGAATATATACCTATATGACCGAGTTTTAATTGCACTATTTGTTGTCTTATTGTGGGCTTGGGTTCTTTACAAATTCTGGAGACAAGTCTCCTATCAGAGATGAGTGTTGCAAGTATTTTCTCCCATTCTGCAGTTTGTCTTTCACATTCTTGGATATATCACTTGCAGCACCAATGTTCTTAAATTTGATGAAGTGCAGTCAGTCTATTGTTTCTTTTTTTCCTTATGCTTTGGTGGCTTTGATAACAGAGCCTATGTTGTGAGGTCTAAAGATTTGCTTGTGTGCGTTCTAAGTGTTTTACAAGTTTACTTCTTTAGACAGATTTCATTCACTTTTTGTGAATGTTGTAATGTAGCAATAAAATTTCTGTCCTCAGCCTGTGGATATGTACCTGTTCCATCACCATTTGTTGAAAAGACCATTAAATTGCCTTGGTATCAAAATTCAATGACTGTAATTATGAGGCTTTATTTCTGAACTCTCTGTGCTGTTACACTGAACTACATGTCTCTTCCTGTTCCTGTCCTTAGGACAGTATTACACTGTCTTAATTATTCTAGCTCTTTTCTTTCTTTCTTTCTTTCTTTCTTTCTTTCTTTCTTTCTTTCTTTCTTTCTTTCTTTCTTTCTTTCTTTCTTTCTTTCTTTCTTTCTTTATTTCCTTCCTTCCTTCCTTCCTTCCTTCCCTCCTTCTCTCTCTCTCTCTTTCTTTCTTTCTTTTCTTTTCTTTCCTTCTTTCATGGCCACACTTGTGGCATATGGAAGTCAGGGATTGAATCCAAGCTGTAGCTGCAGCAATGCTGGATCCTTTAACCCACTGCACCAGGGCTGGGATTGGACCTGAGCCTCCACAGTGATCTGAGCTGCTGCAGTCAGATTCTTAACCCAGTGCACCACAGTGGGAACTCTTACTAGCTTTGTAATATGTTTTGAAATTTAAAAGTATTTTTTCAGTTTCAAATTTTCTTGAAAACTGTATTTTCATAATTGCTTTTGGCTATGCAGTGTCTTTGGACATTGTGTATGACTTTTTCTGCAAATATGACAAAATAAGTATGGGAAGAGTGACAGAAATAATGAGTCATTCATATATCACTAGAATGTCAAGTATTGCAACCGTTTGTTTTTTGCTGATCTTTTTTCTTCCCTTCTTTTTTCGTTTGTGACCATCTTTAGCATTGCATTTTATGTGTATCAATTGTTGGTTTTTGGCTTATGGTTACCATAATGATGATGATGATGATGATGTTTTATTTTTAATGAATTTTGTTACATTTATAGTTGTACAATAACCATCACAACCCAATTTTATACCATTTCCATCCCAAACCCCCAGCACACCCCTGCCACCCCCAACCTGTTTCTTTTGGAAACCATAAATTTTTAAAAGTCTGTGAGTCACTGTCTGTTCTGCAAAAAAGTTCATAATGTCCTTTTTTTTAAAGATTCCACATATAAGTGATAGAATGTGATGTTGGTGTCTCACTGTTTAATTTCTAGTTCTACCCATGTTGCTGCAAATGCCATTACTTCTTTCCTTCTAATGGTTGAGTAATATTCCATTGTGTATATGTACCACATCTTTATCCACTCTTCTGTCGATGGATATTTAGCTTGTTTCCATGTCTTGGCTATTGTATATAGTGCTGCAATGGTTTTCTCTGGATAGATGCCCAGGAGTGGGACTGCTGGATCAAAGGGTAATTCTATTTTTAGTTTTCTGAGGAATCTCCATACTGTTTTCCACGGTGGTTGCAGCAATTTACATTCCCACCAACAGTGTACTAGGGTTCCATTTTCTCCACACCCTCTCCAGCATTCATTGTCTGTAGACTTTTTGATGATGGCTATTCTGGTTGATGTAAGGTGGTACCTCCTAGTGGTTTTGCTTTACATTTCTCTAATAATGAGTGATGTTGAACATCCTTTCATGTTTTTTGGCCAAGCATATGTCTTCTTTGGAGAATGATCTGTTTAGATCTTCTTCCCATTTATTGATGGTTTTTTTTTTTTTGGTATGGAGCTGCTGAAGGTGTTTATAAATTTTGGAGATTAATCCCTTGTCAGCTGCTTTATTTGCAAAGATTTTCTCCCATTCTGTGGGTTGTCTTTTTGTGTTGTTTAGGGTTTCCTTTGCTGTGCAGAAACTTTTTAGTTTAATTAAGTCCCATTTGTTGATTTTTGTTTTTATTGTCATTACTCTAGAAGGTGGATCTGAGAAGATGCTGCTGTGGTTTATGTCAGAAAATGTTTGGCCTATATTTTCCTCTAAGAGTTTTATAGTATCTGGTCTTATATTTAGGCCTTTAATCCATTTGGAGTTTATTTTTATGTATGGTGTTAGGGAGTGTTCTAATTTCATTCTCTTCTGTGTGGCTGTCCAGTTTTCCCAGCACCACTTATTGAAGGGGCTGTCTTTTCTCCATTGTATATTCTTGCCTCCTTTGTCACAGATTAGTTGACTGTAGGTGCCTGAGTTTAATTCTGGGCTTTCTCTCCTGTTCCACTGATCTTTATTTCTGTCTTTCTGCCAGTACCATACAGTTTTTCTGACTATAGCTTTGTAGTATAGTCTGAAGTCCAGGAGCCCGATGCCTCAAGCTCCATTTTTCTTTTTCAGGATGTCTTTGGCTATTCTGGGTCTTTTGTGCTTCCAAACAAACTTGAAAATATTTTGTTCAAGTTCTGTGAAAAATGTCTTTGGTAATTTTTTAGGGATTGCATTGAATCTGTAGATTGCCTTGGGTAGTATAGTCATTTTGATAATGAAGTAGTAGTCTCTTATGATCCTTTGTATTTCTGTGATGTTCATAGTAACTTCTCCTTTTTCATTTCTAATTTTATTGATTTGAGTCCTCTCTCTTTTTTGCTTGATAAGTCTGGCTAAAGGTTTATTAATTTCATTGATCTTTTCAAAGAACCAGATTTTAGTTTCATTGGTCTTATCTATGATTTGCTTTGTTTCTATTTCATTGATTTCTGCTCTGATCTTTATGATTTCTTTCCTTCTACTAACTTTAGGTCTTGTATGTTCTTCTCTCTCTAGCTGCTTTAGATGTAAAGTTAGGTTTTTGTTTTCCCAAAATGGCCACCTTTAAAGGAATACACGTTGATGAATATTCCCAAGAGCTTTGCCTCCAATGTCCTTCCCCGACAATGAGCTGCAGTCACCCCCTGTTTTCCCAGAAGATCCTCCAAGAACTGTAGTCAGGACCAACCCAGATTCCTATGGAGTTTCTGCTTTGCTCTGGGACCCAGTGCATATGAAATCTTGTGTGCACCTTTCAAGAATGGGGTCTCTGTTTCCCCCAGTCCCGTGGAGCTCCTGTGCACAAGCCTCACTGGCCTTCAATGCCAGATACTCTGGGGGCTCTTTCTCCCAATGCCAGATCCCCAGGTGTGGGGACCTGATGTGGGGCTCAGAACTCTCACTCCTATAGGTGAGTCTCTATGACACAATTAATTTCTAGTCTGTGGGCTGCCCACCAGGTGGGTATGGGGTTGCTTATATTGCATAATCACCCCTCCTACCATCTTGATGTGGCCTTCTCTTTGTCTTCTGTTGTAGGATATCTTCTTGAAAGTTTCCAGTCCATTTGATTGAAGGTTGTTCAGCATTTGGTTTTAATTTTGCTGTTTTTTTACCATGAGGTTTTGATATAGGAGTCTATATATATACACAAGAGTGTTTTAAGTTGCTGGTCTCTTCACTGCAAACACATTTTCAGTATCCTGCATTCATACCCTCCTCTTCTATCACTTTTTTGGTATCATATTCATTTGTGGATGATTTCCTACCTCTAGCATATGTTTGCCTTTACTGATGAGCCTTCTCATTCGTAATTTTCTTCTCTCTCATTGTGGCCTTTTCTTTTCTGCCTAGAGAATTTCCTTTAGCATTTGTCTTAAAGCTGATTTGGTGATGGTGAATTCTCTTAGCTTTTGCTTGTCTGTAAAGATTTTTATTTCTCCATCAAATCTGAATGAGAGCCCTGCTGGGTAGATTCTTGGCTGTAGGCTTTTTCTTTCATCATTTTAAGTATATCACAGCACTCCCTTCTGGCCTGTAGAGTTTCTGATGATAACACACAATGAAACAGAAACAAAGCAAATCATAGATAAGACCAATGAAACTTGTATGTTATTTCTTGTTTTTCCCTAGCTGCTTTTGATATTTTCTGTCTTTAATTTGGGTGACTTTGATTAATATGTGTCTTGGGGTGTTCCTTCTTGGAGGAATCGTTATTCTGTATGATACCATTATTCTATATGGTACTCGTTGTACTTCCTGGACCTGAGTGATTCCTTTCCCATGTTAGGGAAGTTTTCAGCTATTATCTCTTGGAATATTTTCTTCAGGCCTTTCTCTATCTCTCTTCTCCTTCTGGAACCCAAGCAATGTGAATGTTGATACATTTAATGTTGTCCCAGAGTTCTCTTAGACTGTTCTCATTTCTTTTCATTCTTTTTTCTCTATTATGTGTCAGGAATTTCTACCAATATGTCTTTCATCTCACTTATTCATTCTTCTGCCTCCTATTATTTCCTTCTAGTTAATTTTTCATTCCAGTTATTGTGTTCTTCATCTTTGTTTTTAAATTTTCCATTTTTGATAATTTCTCAATCTGTGCCTCCAGTTTTTTTCTGGAATCTTAGATCATCCTATCATCACATTAAAGTCTTTTTCATATAGCTTGCTTATCTCCACTTCAGTTAGCTGTTCTTCTGGGGATCTGTCTTGTTCCTTTGCCTGGCTTATATTTCTCTGCCATTTCATTTTGTCTAGCTTTCTGTTTTTGTGGTGTCCTTTCTGCAGGATGCATAGTTGTAGCCTCTTGGTGCTTGTGTCTGCCACCTTGTGGGTGAAGCTGATCAGGGGCTTGTGGTGGGCATCCTGATGGGAGGGACTAGTGCCTGTCAAACTGATAGGTGGAGCTCAGTCTTGTCCCTCTGGTGGGTAGGGCTGTGTCTCTGAGTGTGATTAGAGGTAGCTGTGTTCCAGGGAGGACTTTAAGCCTGTTTGCTAATGGAGGTGGTGGCTGTGTTCCCACCCTGTTATTTGTTTGGCCTGGCTCTTCTGAGGCCAGCAGGCTGTTGTTGATCAGGGCCAGTTTTGTCACAAAACTGCAGTCTCCAGGGGAGCTCATGTCAATGATTATTTCCTGGGACCTTTGCCTCCAATGCCCTGCCCCCACAGTGAGCCACAGCCAACTCCTGCTTTCCCGATAGACTCTCTAAGACCTGCTGGTAGGTCTGACCCTACAGATTTTTATGGAGTCTCCACTTTGCCCTGGGGCTCACTGCACATGAAAGCCTGTGTGGATCCTCCAAGAGTATAATCTCTGTTTCCCCAAGTCCTATGAAGCTGCTGTTCTCAGGCCTCACTGGCCTTCAATGCCAAATGCTCTGGGGGGGATCCTCCTTCTGATGCTAGACCCCCAGGCTGGGGAATCTAAAGTGGGGTGTGGAATTCTCACTCCTGTGGGAGAGTTCTTTGATAGTTATTTTCTGGTGGTGTGGGTTGCTCCCTCAGCAGGTATGGAATTGATTATATCACAAAAGCATCCCTCCTACCATCTTTTTATGACGTCTTCTTTATCTTCAGGTGTAATACAGCATTTCCAGTAGATTCCAGTTTATCTTGTTGATGGTTGCTCAGCACTTAGTTGTGATTTTGTTGTTTTCATAAGGAGAGGTGAGCTTGAGTCCTTCTACTCTGCTGTCTTGTCTGTAATTGAGATTCTAATTCTTACATTTCCAGTTTAACTGACTCAAACTCTAGGCATCATGCCATTGCTTCCTTTTCTTTCTGTAGGAATGGGCCTCAAATATCCTTTTCCCATGGTGTCTTCCCTTTAGTCTTTGTCCTCATGCCAATTCATGCTCCAGTCCATAGCAATATGACTTCTGCTAACAACACTACATTAATCCAAGAATTCTCAACCTAAGGCTTTAGGGTCTTTTAGCAATCAAGAAATAGAAAGGGCTATTCAACCCAAGTACAATATCTTCATGGTGAAAGACTGAAATTTTCCTCCTTAAAATCAGGAACAAGCCAAGGATGTCTGCTCTCACTCTTTCTTTTCAGAATTGTACTGGAGGTTCTTAAGTTTTCAGAAAAATCCACACAGAATGTCTACAGCAAAAGTTCTAGTTTAGGCAGATACCTGAGGGGCACACACACTGCTATGGTGATCACCATTGTCAGCCGTCCCATACCCTTCCTGGTGACCACAGCCATTGCCACAGAGCAACTGACAATGACTAACAACTACTAAATAACAACTCACCACCACCAAGTCCTCCTGGCATCCCAGCTACCCAAAGCTCACTGCTTGCCTGGCCCACCAGACTGTCCCACTCACTTCCTGCAGTTACTTATAAAACTATAAATGGCTTACCATCAATCCAGCAATTCCACTCTTGGGTATGTTTCCCCGAGAATTAATATTCAACTTTCACGTAGAACCTTCTACAGGAATGTTCACTGCAGATGTAGTAAAGATAGCTAAAAACTGGCAACCACCTAAATGTCCCTCAAGGGATGAATATGATATAATCATGCAAAGGAATAATAATCAACAATAAAAGGAATGAAGTATTCATATGTGCAACAATTTAGATGAAGTTCACAGAAATTATGAAAAAGAAATAAGCCAAAATCAAAGAGATGCAAATTGTATGATTCTGATTATATAACATTCATGAAATAACATAATTAGAGAAATGGAGAATAGCTTAGCAGTTGCCAGAATTGAGCAATAAGGGAAAGAGGAGATAAATATAGCTATATGAAGGCATAATATTATTTGGGGCCATGTAGTTATGACACAGTTCTGTATTTTGATTGCAGTTACATGAATTTGAACACATGGTAAAAATGCATAGAACTAAACACATGCATGCACATGTGCACTCACACAAATATATATACAAAAGTGTACATGAATGTTAGTGAATCTGAATTAGGCATGTGCATTTTACCAATGTCTATTTCCTGATTTGATATTCTACTATAGTATTCTCCTGGGTAACACTGATGGATGTTGAGTAAAGTGTACCAAATTTCCCTCTACATTTCTTTGCAACTCTTTGCGAATCTAAACTATTTCAACATAAAAAGTTAATTAAAAATTACAATGAAATATCACTACACATCTAAAACTGGCAAAACAAATTCAAGCAAAACAAAAATGAAAATATCAAGTGCTTGTGAGGTATGGATCATCTGTGCATAGTAACTGGAGCTCTCATGGATAAATGGAGGGGACAGTACAGCCATTTTGGAAAATAGCTTGACTATTCCTTAGAAAATTTAAAATACACGTACTTAAAAAATACACTTAGTAAATGACTAGGTAAATGCTAAGTAATACCAAGTAATGGCTAATACTAACATTAAAGCTAAATAAATGATCTAGAAAAAATTCCTAGGTATTTACACATCAAAAAGTGAAAACTTCAATGCAGATAACTCTAACCTATGTGCACCCATTTATAGTGGCTTTATTCAAAATTGCCAACAGTTAGATCCAAAATCAAGCAACAACCCAAATACCCTTTAGTGTGTGAATAGATAAACAAACTAGATAGTTCGTCTGTAATTGCAATAAAAAATTTTATAATAACAATAAAAAAGAATGAACTATTAAAACATATGTCAATGAGGATTAATCTCAAATGCATATATACTGTGTAGGACATTCTGGAGAAAGCAAATATATAGTGACAGAGACCAGGTCATTGGATGCAAGGAACTAGCAGTGGGAAATAAGTAAATATAAAGGGCAGCCAGAGTAAGTTTTCAGATGATGGATCGATTGTGTACCTTGTCTATGGTGGTGGGAACAAGAGTTTGCACAACTTTTTAATACTCAGAGAGCTGTATACCACAGAGCAAATGTTACTGTATATAAAATTTTAAAGCCAAATATGTTTAATAAAAATAAATATTAAAAAAGAGATAATGGCAAATCATTTTTTCCCAAAATTTCCAAAAATATACCAACATATACATTTGAGAATCTCAGCCAATCCAGGCAGGATAAATTCAAAGTAAAACACATCTTGGTGAATCATAGTGAAACTACGGAAAAATCAAAGATATAAAATATGCCTGAAACTCAGACAAAGAATGTAAGAAGCATTATATTATTGGGATGGATAATAAGAATCATAGGTGCATTCTCATCAAAAAATAGAAGCCAGGATACAATGAGATTCCATGTTTGAACTGCTGAAAGGAACAATTCTCACTGTAGAAATCTACTTCCAGTGAAAATAACCTTCACAAACCAAGGCATATCTCATAAAAACATTTTAAAAACAAACAAAAACTGAGACAATTGGTCACTACAAAGTACACACAAAAAGATACACACAAAAAAAAGTTTTCAGGCTGAAAGAAAATGACCCACATGGAAATTTCAATGTGCTAAAGAGAAGTGAAAAGCCCTCAAAAGCCATAAACAGCTGTGTAAATGTAAATATTTGCATTAAAGTTCTTTAACATTCTATTGGGGATTTTAAGGCAAATACAATGATGTATTGTCAGGTTTACAACATACAAATAAATAATATATATCATGACATAAGTACAAATGATGAAAAGGCATTAACAGAATTATATTGTTGTAAGATTTTTACACTGTGGAGTTTAGAAAAAATATGTATGCCATTTGGTTCACAAATGTTCATCAAAATAAATTTAAAAATGTTTTGTGCTATCCTCTATCCATATACTATGGATATGGAAGATTTTGTAATTTTTACCTTTCAACAGCAGAGTTCATTTTATTTATTTATTTTTTAATTTTTAATTTTTAAAAAATTTCCCCAATACATTATTTTTTTTCTACTGTACTGCATGGTGATCCAGTAACACATACATGTATACATTCTTTTTTCTTGCTTTAAAGATGAAAGTCTGCTGTGAACTAGAACATTAGTACCCTTGGAATGTTCAGACTATATAATAAAACTATCACCTAGTTTATAATTTAACTCTACCTATCTAGAAAACTGCTGTATAAATAGAAATGTTTGGGGAACCATGGTTAAAATTAAGAGAAGGTCTATTAAAATGTTCATCTCTAGATTTCAATTAAAATCATATGCAAAATTTTGATTGACAATATGATCTAGAGCTGTGTCATCTCATATTGCAGCTACTAGCCACAAGTGACTTAAATAGCCACTTTAAGTCGCTTTATTTAAATTTATTTAAATTTACTCCCGAGAAAAGAAAATCATGGACTTGGAGAAGAGACTTGTTGCTGCCTGATGGGAGGGGGAGGGAGTGGGAGGGATCGGGAGCTTGGGCTTATCAGACACAACTTAGAATAGATTTACAAGGAGATCCTGCTGAATAGCATTGAGAACTTTGTCTAGATACTCATGTTGCAACAGAAGAAAGGCTGGGGGAAAAATGTAATTGTAATGTATACATGTAAGGATAACCTGACCCCCTTGCTGTACAGTGGGAAAAAAAATAAAAAATAAAAAATAAATAAATAAATTTATTTATTTAAATTTAAATAATTTAAATGGAATAAAGTGAAATAAAATGGAAACTTCAGTTCCATAGTTGCATCTCCACAGGTTAGGTGCTCAATAGCCACACAGACCGTGGGGATGTCTAATATTGCTGTAGGTGCAGAAAGCTCTCCTGGAGCACAGTGATTTACATACTAACCCTCCACAATCCAAAACCCATCATTGATACTTCCTCCTGGCGATGAGGGTTCTGGTTCACACGCTGGAGGAGCATATCCCACGTCACAGTGACAATTAAGCCGAGTATTGCAAAGCTAAAACCAAAAGCCAAATAATAAGTAAGAACATTTCAGGAACAACATAAAAATTTAATGCATTATTTTTTATTGTTAGTCAATACAAGTTACCAAAATAAGAGTAGATAACATTCTTGATACCACTGAAAACATAGAAATGCCTTTTCTAGAAATTATGAAGCTAGAAAGTATAGTGGGAGTTGAAATGTACTATGAATTGTGCTAGATTTTTTTTTAAAAGAGCTGTGATAAGAACCAATTTACAAACACAAGGGAAAAAAACTAAAAGGTGAATCTAGCTTATTCAGGTATACTTGGCAAAATCTATTTTACTAGAAAAGAGGAAGGCTAGAAAATATCCATAAATACAATTTTACGGATGAATCAAAAGAAGGGTCAGAAGCAGAATAGAGAATCTAGGAATAGGTTCATGTAAAAATTAAATTAAAATTAAATAAAGGAATGGGACAGAAAAGAAACTGTAAATAGTAGGACACGTGATTTGGGAGAAAATTTTAAGATACACGTAGGTCATTTTTTCCTAGGTTACTATATAAAATCTGAGGTATCATTATGGTAGAAGACACAAACCACAAATTTAAAGCCAAATGCATGTTCTGAAACATTACAAAATTTACAGAATTTCTATAGTTCAGGAGATAATTTCAATATGAATGGACACAGAAATGCAAATGGCAAATGTGACCATAAATACTTAAGAACTATATTGCTAATCACTAAATAAATGCAAATTAACAACAGATTTAACATTTTAGAAGTTATCAATAAACTCAGAAGCTAGCCTGGCCTGAATTTGCAGAAATATACATTTTCATACATGATAGGCAGGAGCAAAAATTGATATAATATTTCTTAAAGACAAATAGTATTTATAAAAATTTAAATTATTCAGATATTTGGTCTACCAGATTTCAAAGCTAATGATTTACAAAATCAGATAAATATGCAAAGATGAATGTATGACAATGTATACTGTACTACTATTTACAATAGTTAAGTAAAAATTTAACATTATCTAAAAGGCTATCAGTGAATGACTTTTTAAATATAGTATGGAAGAGCCACAGAGAAAAATAAATTGAAGTCACTGAAGTCTGAAACAGATCTGAATGGACAGGGAACTCTGTTCTCAAAAAAATACTAGATTGTGAGTAGTATGTGTAATATAAATATAGTTAAGTTTGTGATATCGATATGTATCAGTACATGTGCACATAATTATAAGTAATATTTATACATATGTATGTATAACTACATACACATAAAACTCAAATCTATTTCCAAAATTTCACAATCTTTATTTAGCATTATAATAGTAAATTATGTTTCATATTGCATTTTCATACAAAGTTCAAAACTTATTCGCTCATGACACCCATAACAATTTGATTAAATACATGGAACATGTTTATGTACATATAAATAATGACATTTGCTTTCCATATTTAACTTTAATTTTCCAAAGAAATTTCCACAACAAATAATTCTGAAGCTTATTAGTTTCCTGGAAAATCTTACTGACATGAATGTTTTAATATGCATAAAAATGGAATAACAATTACATACCCCATGTCCTCCACATTTCACTGCTGAGCTACAATTTGGTCTATTTTGGTAGTCCTGGGTAAGTCGGCATTGTCCATTATCACAAAACTAAAATGTTAAAACGATCAACAACAACCACTTTACTTTTTGTTTGTTTATTTATTTATTTATTTGCTTTTTAGGGCCACACCTGTGGCATATGAAGTTCCCAGGCTAGGGGTCAGATTGGAGCTAGAGCTGCCAGCCTTCACCACAGCCAGAGCAACATAGAATCCGAATTGCATCTGTGAGCTACACCACAGCTCAGGGCAATGCCAGATCCTTAACCCACTGATCAGAGCCAAGGATCAAACCGGCATCCTCATGGATACTAGTCGGGTTCAATACCACCCAGACACAATGGGAATTCCATGGTCCGCTAATTTTTAAATGGTACTAGTTTAAACATTCTTTGTTATGTTTATCAAAATATTTAAGCAAAAGAAAAAGACATAAGCTCACACTCTATTTTATTAATGTGTCCTGTGAGAAGGCCAAGTTTTCAACAAGTATATTATGCTTTTGAAGAGAGAATTCGGGGAGTAGGCTAATGAAAAAGGTTTTACTTTCATTACAATCACATTAAATTTCCTAGGCAAATACTGCAAAAGACTAAATATTGGCTTGTTTTGCATTACTTATTATTCTGTTTTTTCTTATCTATTTTTAGGTGTATTATCTGATTCAGTTCTTTGTTTACGCAAACTACTAAAGACCAGATCCTTGCCTATAACAAAAAGGCTTAAATTCCAAGTGTGAGAAAATAAGTTCCAAAATCCATTGTAAAATTCACAATAAAAATGATAGCTAGTGAAGCAAATATTCCTTTGTTCAACAAATTCTGCCCCTTGAATTTTAAAATTGTTAGAGAATAACCAAAATTTAAAACATTTATAAATTAAAAATCTTAGGGTCTCTCTCTTTCTCTATATTTCTTTCTCCCCCACCCCGCCTCCTCTCTCTCATAAACACAAACACATACACACATGCACACATTCACTCAAACATCCACACGCCATTATAGAGTCAAGTACAAATTTTATTTACCCTTCCGTCATCACACTTGGTGCCATCCCACACCTTGGTAAGATCCGGTCTTGAAGAATTTCTTAAATTTCCTGACATACACACATGGCCGTCAAGGTAAGTATATTGAATATCAAAATCCGTCTTTGGTACGATCTGTGAATGTTTCCAGTGACAAACCAGCTTTGCACAAAGGGTATTACTGCCAATATGAAAAAAAAAAAAAAAAAAAAAAGGAAAAAATGCCTATGTGTCTCAGGGACAGAACAGAGTCGATAAAAACAAACAAACAAACAAACAAACAAAAAAACCAGCAAAAAACAAAACTCCAAAATATAAGAA
The DNA here is from genome assembly GCF_016906955.1 of Phacochoerus africanus. NCBI lineage: Eukaryota > Metazoa > Chordata > Mammalia > Artiodactyla > Suidae > Phacochoerus > Phacochoerus africanus. The sequence continues at coordinate 54,586,326 of NC_062546.1, read as the reverse complement.
TAATTCAAAAATGTTACTAAGATCATAACACCAAAGCTATTCAGAACATACAACATCTAGTGAAATGCAAAATATAAATTCATCTATATATAGTAGGTTCATATTTCATTTATATTAAGTGACTATTTGCAGTGCACATGCACACGGACACACATATACAAACGCACACAGACATATTTGTAAAATGTAAATAAATAAGTAGATACAGACACAAAATTACAACTCCCGCCATTACAATTTCCAAAGACATCCGATTGCATATTCACTTCCTGTGTACATAAATAAGAAGAACTTTCTGCAACTAAAAACATAAACAAAGTGTGTTACTCATGCTAAAGAAAATAAAAACTAAGTATAGTAAATTAATATAAAGGTATTGAAACAAGAGCAATGCTTGGGCAGTGCTATTTACTACAAATTTTTTTGATGGCATCTAATGGCTATATAAGAAGGACAAACTCATACTAAAAACTACCCACTGGAGAACACGAAAACTTGTATCACAGTGCAAAATTAATTGAGAAATCAAACAATCACTTGTTCTCTTATCCACAATTCTAATCCTCTACCCTCTTCCCACCAAACACCAATTGACTAATATCCTATCTTTTTCTTCTGTACTTATTAGGTCTATTTTACCTCTTGATATAATTCAAAGTTGCTTTGACTTGCACTTTTGTGTTTCAGTTTAAGAAAACAATATTTTCATTATGGTTACAAGGACTATTAATGACTTTAGAAAGACACAGTTTAAAAATAAACCTCAAGGAAGTTCCCCTGTGGTGTACCAGGTTAAGGCTCCGGCGTTGCTGCAGCTGCAGCTGCAGTGCAGGTTGAGACTGCAGCGTGTGTTGGATCTCTGGCTCAGGAACTTCCATATATTACAGGTGTGGTCAAGAACAAACAAGCAAAGAAATGCCGCAGAAAAAAAAGATACAACTATTTACATTTTCCAAACAACTCCAAACACTGTTTACTTCTATCTCGGCATATTCCTTGAAAGCAATAGGTAGTCTTATTATTGCACATTTCTAAATCAGCAGCTCTCATATCCTCTGTACAAAACTCAGAGGTCCCACTGCAGTATTCTGGAAAATCACACAGATCTGTGCTTCGCCTGCATAGAACTCCTCTTTGAGATAGCTGTGAGACAAAGAAAAACAAATACTTGTTTTTAAAGAAGTTAAAAAAATGTAAAAAATTTAATTAGGAGAATTGTATGTGTAACTATCATTTATGTTATTATCACATTTGTAAGTATTTAAAGTTAAATGCTGAATTTACTTAAAAGTTCTGGTGAAACAGATTGGAAAGAATGAAGATGTCCATCAATGGATCAATGGATAAACAAATTGTAGTATGTCTCTACAATCAAATGTTTTCATCCACATAAAGGAATGGAGTATTGATACATGCTACAAGGCGACTGAAAGCTGAAAACACTGTGTTTAAGGTGAAGAAAACCAGACACAAAGGTCTGCCACATTGTATCATTCTACCTATTTGAAATGTCCAGAGAAAGTACTTCCATAGACAGAATGCAGATTGCTGGCTGCCTGGGACTGCAGGGAGAAAGAATAGCAAATGCATAATGGGTCAGGGGTGTCCTTCCTGTTTGGGTGATGAACCTGTTATGGAACGAGGTCATGGTGTAGTTGCACAACACTGTGAATGCACTAAATGGTACTGAACTGTTTACTTGAAAATAGTTAATTTCTTATTGTGCATTTTTCCACTTCAGTTGGAAAACTGGCCGTAGTGAAAGTTTTCATAATTAAAATGCTGTGGTTATCCTGAATATTTACTTCAAGATAAAGAGAAAATATCTGACATAAAAATACGTGTACTAATTATTCAATTTATGATTCTTGGGGATTAATTAATTGCCTCCTGAAACACTGTAACTAACTAGATGCTAGTCTTTACCATCTTTCTTTTTCTTCCTTCCTTTCTCTTCTCTTTCTTTCTTTCTTTCTTTCTTTCTTTCTTTCTTTCTTTCTTTCTTTCTTTCTTTCTTTCTTCTTTATTTCTGGTCTTTCTTTCTTTCTTTCTCTCTCTCTCTCTCTCTCTCTCTCTCTCTCTCTCCTCTCTCTTTCTTTCTTTTTTTCTGCCTGCGCCATGGCATGTGGAATTTCCCAGGCCAGGGATCAAACTCATGCCAGAGCAGTGACCTGATCCACAGCAATGACAACACCAGATCCCTAACCCACTAGGCTACCCGGGAACTCACTGCCATATTTGCAAAAAAAAATTTTAATGGACATTCCTATCCTTTTTTGCATTTCAAGTAATTTTCCTTCCAGGACCTACTCCACTTCCACCATGAGGAGTTTATAAATCACATAAAACTGCTTGTGACTCAGGATGATAATTGGAACATCTCTCCCCAGACACAATGGTGGGAAATTTAACTTAGAGTGGAGTGGGGGGTTCAGAGTTTCCACCACTACCAGGATAGAGATGGATGTCAGGAAAGAAGGGGGCCCTCTGCTCTTCTGATATATTGTACACTCTGGACTAGAACAGCAAGGAACAGTATTGAGCTCTCTGAATCACATGCAGAAAAAGCCTGTTTGAGAACTGTCAACAAAAAGGCAAGGACATCCAACAGACAGATATACAGGGTAAGAATCCTATTCTTCTTGTTTTAAAGAGATTCATCTGAGCATTAAGCTAGAATCATCTCTTACTTAAGCTTCCTGTGTTTGTTTGTTATGCTTTGCTTGGCTGTTCATCATCAAGAAAAAACTGACCAATACGTAACTGGTCTTATGCAGTACCAGCCACAATTTCTTAAATTTGATATAGGAGTGTCTGAGTACTGGCTAAAAACATGTTAATTACTGTTGTGTGTCAGAAAAACAGCCAGTTAAACTATTGCTCTTTCATGTCTTCATGCTTGTACTTGTATCTATCCAAGTTGAAAATTTATAAGAGGAAAAACTGCATCAAATCACCAAATTTCAGACAAATGTTGGTGAAAACTAGCCTAACTGAAGGAGACTGAGAAGAAAATAGAAAACCTTTTTATCTATGGCCACTAGTAAAAGAAAGCAGAGTGTAAGGCACCTGTGAGCCTCTAAATGCCATCAAAGGCCAAATTCTAAGCTATAACACACAATAAAATTAACATGAATTAATGGAGGGCATAGTACATTTAGCGATTACCTTGAAGCCCTCTCTAGCAACTTATACTGTGAATTTTGGTTTGACCAAATGTAGCAATTCTCTTCATTTAAAGAACTATGCTTTGGGATGTAGGTAGAGGGCAGGGGTTGTTCAGAAAAGTCTTATTGCTCAATCTCACTTATTTGGAGACAAAGGCTAAGATGAGACCTCTGGTGAAGGAAAGAATAACAAGGTTTACTGCTAAGAAGCAGAATCCCTAGACTCTCCATTAAAAATGTGCATTGAAAACAAATGCCCATTGGTTTTAATACCCAGCGCTTAGAGTGAGAAAAAGAACACACACAGGAAGGATGTTGGAAGAGATGTCATTGTCAGAAAAAAAAAAAATCTAACAATCAAAACCTTCAGCTTTTATGTTTGTCAGAGACTCCTAAAAATGACATAAAGAAGGTAAGTTTCTAAAATGAAGCAATTCCTAGAACACAGATCTCACCCAGTCTCCTCTCAGTTGTGGCTCTGAGGGACTATTAAGGAGAAAATTCCTAAGGGAAATCAAGGATTCAGTCACTTCCACGGACCTGCCAAATCTAATCTTCCACATCAGATATACTATGTATTGCTGACTCTTCTACATGGATTCCTTTTTTGCTACCTTTAAAATGAAGTATTATTGACTGTTTCTTTAAACATTGCATCAAGTGTGTGTTGGGTAGCTTACTTAGTATTTGGTCATAAGGTGTTTTGACCATGAAGAGCTACATTCAGGTACAACCAACAGGAACTCACAGAACCCAAATTATCTGGGACTGCTATTGAATGCAGTCACAAGAGGGGTCTTGAGTAGAGATTGAAACAATACAGTGAGAGGTAGAGCTAAAAGGAGGTTGAAAAAGACCTAAGGATCTCCTCTCAACTCTGAAATCAATTTTTTGTGAAGAGTGTTTACATTAACAAAATATTTGAAAGATGAGTAAAGTAAGACTGAAAAACCAAAAAAAAAAAATGCACCCACAAGAACACAAAAATTTCATTAAAGAAAATAATGCGCTATTTTGAATACTTACTATACAAGTTTTTGGGTCACAACATGGCCCAGTACCACACTCTGCATCGCCAATCAGTGTACAGTTGGCAGCATCACAGCATTTTGTATAAATGCAGTCCTAAAAGCAAATATAATCAAATTAAATAATAGAAATTTTTAATCAAATAAATACTTGTATTTATTGTCACAATAAATAATGTCTCTAAGTTAATTACAATCACGGTATGATTTTTATGTCTGTATTTGTTTTTAACGCTAGTTCATTTAAATTTAATATATTTTGATATAGGAAAGATGATGGTAAAGAAATGATTCATGATTTCATGCTCAAAAATTTAAATTCTTAAAAAGGTAATGCAATGTATTTCAATCTTACCTGTGTTCATAAATGTGTACATGGTAATTTTTAGACTTTTTTCTTTTATTACATCATAAGCACTTTTCTACCTTATTAGATATTCTCAGGATACATTATGAGAATACACAAAAATTTACAGATGTGACAAAACAGAGGTTCTAAATTATAATAACATTTTATTATTCAAACATTTCAAAGAACATTTTTTAATCTCATTTAGCTCTAAGATTTCGTATTAAAAGTTAATTATATAAGTTATTTGGTGATAGAGTTACAAATATTAGAGTACTTTATAATATATTCTCATTTCCCTCTTCCTTTATGATTATCTATCTAGTGTAAGAGTGGTATTTCTCAAGACTGAGAGCAATATTTAAAAATTAATAAAGTAGATAGGCACAAGTAACTGTTTACCTTTCTTTCCATTTTATTATTTTTTATTAATGATGGAAATGTTATGTATCTGCACATTATTGATTATTTTATATTTCTGTGCCTATATCTCCATTGAGGTAGTCTTCTGTGTACTTCCTTCATTTGTAAGCACTTTTATGTTAATGCTACTAACTCCCAGACACTAATACATTTCATAACATTGAATAACTTGTCATGATAACTTATATTTGTTTTGGTAGGTATTTTTTTTTTGTTTTGGTCATTTTTTTGATATTGTTTTACATAGAAATGGAAATCCATTATGAAAGCTGAGGACAATCTTTTTCACGGTTTTGTTCTTTGAGTTTATGGGTAAAGCTTTATTCCACCCTAAAATCTCAGTAAATATGAGTGTATATGTTGTGTGTAAAGTGTTAATATTACATATACATAACACTGTGAAAGAAGCTGTAACCTGGATGATTTCCTGAAAACAGCATATTTATCAGTTGCATTTATGGAGTAATAATTTATACTTGATCCTTTGTCATACTTGGATTATCATTTAACATCCTATATAAAATGTTATAAAATACTTTCAGGTATTCCAACTGAAAAATTAGTTCTTATTAAAGTACATTAAAACTTTATTACTATACATCGTGTTTTAATTTTTATATGTCAGATGATTTTTTTTAATTTTCATGTTTCAAAACTAAGGAGACTATGTCATCTTTCACAATATAAAGATTTTAGTGAAAAAATGAATATTGAACACACACTAACTATTAATATTGAAGAAAGAGAGCAAAAATCAGTAACATGAAAGGGAAAATTCCAGAGGCCACAATCAAAGAGCCTCTAGTGGAGAGTATATTTTGAAAATGTTCACTGTATGAGGGAAACCTAGACTAAATCTGGGTTTAGAAACAGACATGTTGTTTAGGAATAGAATGTCATCATGGGATTGGAAACGCAAATTTTGTAAAATACATAGTTGTGTTACATCATGGAGAAATTTGAGAAGCAAAAGGGTATTTACTCACTCCCAGTTTCCCAACCTTTTATCAAATTTCTCCTCAATACTTAGGGTCATTTAATTTTTATCTCTTTGTTAATTCAATTATATATGTTGAAAAATACTGAAATGTTTCTGTATTTCTGGAATAAACCCCAGAAACACAATCTTTTTTTTCATGTACATACTGTGATATGCTGATAATTTTTATTTAGACATTCTGCAGATACTTTTCAAATGTGAATCAGTCATTCAAAGTAACATTAAGCTGGGTGCAGGAGCAATCAAAAAAATATTTTTTGGTGGATGGCATATGGAAGTTCCCAGGCTAGGGGTTGAATAGGAGCTACAGCTGCCAGCCTACACCACAGCCACAGCAACACCAGATCCAGGCCACATCTGTAACCTACACCACAGCTCACAGCAATGCTAGATCCTTAACCCACTGAAAGAGGGCAGAAATCAAACCCACATCTTCATGGGTACTAGTTGGGTTCATTACCACTGAGCCACGACAGGAACTCCCCAAAAGTTTTATGGTTAAATTCTGTTTCTATATACCTACAAAGCACACTGGAAATTGAAATTTAAAAGCATTGAAAAACATGAAATATTTAGGGTTATTAAGTAATTAAAGATGCCTTAAAAATGGAAAACATATCATGTTCATTGACTGAAAATCACAACATTATGATTATGTCAATTGTCCTCAAATTCATTTATAGACTCAGAAAAATCCCAATTAAATTCCAACTCAGGAATTCCTGTGGTGCCTCAGCAGGTTAGTGTTTTGTTAGGATGCAAGTGGGTTAAGGATCTGGCATTGCCCCAAGCTCAGATGCTGCTCAGTCACAGATGCTGCTCAGAACTGATGTTGCACTGCTGTAGAGTAGGCCTGCAGCTGCAGCTCCAATTTGACCCCTTGCCTGGGAATGTCCATATGCTGCAAAAGTGCAACTGTAGAAAGAAAAAAAAATAGAGCTCATATTTTTTTTGAGGGGGAGGGTAAGTAGAAATGGGGAAGTTGATTTAATATTTTACATAGAAATGCAAAGACCTAAAATAGTTAAATCTATCTTGATAAAGAAGTACAAAAAATATGAAGCCACATTTTTCCTGATTTTGGGTTAGTGTTGAGACCTAGTATTGGTAAGCATAGATATATAGATCAGCGGAAATCAACTTAAAGCATGTGATGAATTGTTTTTCTTTTTTTTAATTTCAATTTTATGGGCATACCCATGGCATATGGAAGTTCCCAGGCAAGGGATTGAATCTGAGCCATAGCTGCAATCCACGCAGTTGCAGCTGTAGCAATGCTGAATCCTTTAACCCACTGTACTAGGCTGGGGATTGAACCCACATCTCTACAGAGACCTAGACTGCTGCAGTCAGATTCTTAACCCACTGAGCCTCAGCAGGAACTCCCTGAATTGTTTTTCAATAAGCACACCTAGGTAGTTCAATAAGAAAAGGACAGTTTTCAACAAAACAATTGGATATATATATGGATAAAAATATACTTTGATGACAAAGTCAACAAAAATTACTCAAAATGGTTCTTAGACATACATATGAACACAAAAACAAAATTTGGTGAGCTTCTATAAGAACACTTATAAGAAAAAGTCCAAACTTAGGATAGATGGGACACAAGCAGCATAATGCAAAAAAGAAAAAAAAAATTAAACTGGACTTCATAAAATAAAAAACTCTGTGATGGACATCATTAAGAAAACATGAAACTAAGCCACATAGTGTGAAAAAAATAGCAAGGCATTGCATATATCAAGAATTCCTTTAACTACGCAGAAAAAAAAAAAAACTCAAGTGAAATACGCAAGATATTTTTACACTATAAAAAGGAGACATCCGGATATTTAAGAAAAACATGAAACACTGTCAGATATAATTAGTCATCAGGGAAATACACATTAAAAACACAATAAGATACCATCACAAACTGAAATGATAAAAACGAAAAAGACGGCCAATAACAAAATTGGTGAGGATGAACATCAACTGCCAATGTTAGACATAGATGGTTGAAGTGTTTAATATCACAACTACTTAGGAAAACAGTTTGACACTTTGTTATAAACGTAACAGTATAATTAATACAAGACTCAGCAATTCTATTCCTAGATATTTACCAAGAGAAATAAAAACAGAAGTCCACACAGATACTTGGACATTAATATTGTTTAGAAAGAGTTTCCTTACTAACCCCCCCAACCTAAATGTTCAATAATAATTGCATTGATAAATGCATTATCATATTTCCCCACAAAGAAAAACTCTACAACAATCCCAGTGAACTACAGATACATTCAATTATACATTCAATCAAAAAATTATACAAAGCCCAAAATTAGCAGAAGGAATTAAATTAGAAAAGTCAGAGCAGAAACAAATGAAATATATAGACTATAAAGACAAGAGAAAATGTCAATGAAAATAAGAGCTGGGTTTTTAAAAAGATAAGCAAAATTGACAGATTTTATCTAGAGTTAGCAAGAAAAAGAGGGCTCGAATGAATAAAACCAGAAATGGCAGAGAAGAAATAATAACTAATACCACAGAAATACAAATGATCTACTATAACCAAACAACATGCTGACAAAATCGACAACCTAGAAGAAATGAATAAATCCCCAGAAACATACAGTATTTCAAGACGGGGTCATGAAGAAACAGAAAAACAAAACAACCAAACAAAACTGAATAGAACAAATGCTAGCAAAAATATTAAAAATCTCCCAACACACAAAAGTCCAGGAAAAGATGGCTTCACTGATAAATTCTACCAAGTATTCTAATTTTGAATATCTATCATTTTCAAATTCATAAAAATTAGGTATGATGGAACATGTACTAAACATTTTATGAAGCCAGCATCATCCTGATGCCAAAACTGGACAAGAATACCATAAGAAAAAGAAAATTACAGATCAACATCCCTGACAAACATAGATGCAAATAACTTCACACTAACAAAGCAAACCCAGGCCAAGGTGGCAGAGTAAACAGACCCTGTGCTCACCTCCTCTCAAAGTACACCAAAATCACAGCTATCTGAGAACAACCGTTGAGGGAAAACACTGGAACCTACCAGAAAAATATGTTCCACAACAAAAAACACAAGGAATACAATAAGACAGGTAGGAGGGGAGGACTCATGTTAAAAACCAAATGCCATACCCCCTTGGGTGGGTGAGCCTGTCACAAACTGAAGAATTATATTGCAGAAGTTCTCCCACAGGAGTGAGATTTCTGAGCCCCACCTAGAGCTCCCCAGCCTGGGGGTCTGGCACCAGGAAAGTGAACTCACAGAACATTTGGAATTTGATGGCCAGCAGGGCTTCACTGCAGGAGCCCCATGGGATTGGGGAAAATAGAAACATTACTCTTCAAGAGAACACACAAAATCTCATGCACACTGGGACCCAGGCATTTGATAGGAGCCTGGGTCAGTGGGCTATCTGGTAGGTCTGGGAAGTTGGCCAAACTTATTTTCATTTCATCAGGCAGGGCTTAGAGCACAGCTTTCCCATCCCAGACTCCCACATGATGTGTTATCACTGGATTATACCAATTCTTATAAAATGTAAAATACTATTGATTATACTAATTCTTGTAATAGGCAAAATGTTATTGAGTATGTAAACATTGTGTCCTAATAATAACACTTTTATAATGAGCTGAGAAAATTGATTGCTTTGTGTGCCATTTAAACATACACAAGTAAAGACAGATATTACCATCCAAATAGTGCGCTTGACATGCTGCTAATATTGTTATCCAAAAAGCAGCTAAGTTTCAATGGGTATAGGTGTAGCTAGCTCAGCAACAAGAATTATTGAAAGCAGTCCAGAATAAATGAGGGAAAAAGCCTGGCCACTGGGCACTATATGCGATTTGGACCTTCTGCATCCACAGGCATCTCTGACCACTTAACACAGCTGATTTCATCCACTGGCCCTGAATTTCCTTTGATATTCACTGGCTCCTGCAATTTGGAACCAAGTAACTTTAATCCATAGTTAAGAGAAGAAAAGATACAATTCCAATATTCCCATTCTGCTAAATGCCCTTTATGAAACAATCCAAAACAACTGGGTGACAAAATCCCTCAAAGTGCCACTATAAATAGATTGGCCTCTGACACTGGTGAACTCCATAAACAGGAGGCTGTCCACCTGCATGACACAGAAATAGCCCACCTCCAGTTTTACCTAAACAAGTAGATCACTGCGGGCCCTCTCTACAGAACTTGTCTCAGGCTGAGAAGTCTTATGTAACTGGAAAATTAGAATGCATCCTAGACTTCTACCACACTAATGAAAAATTGCTGATAATTCACAGAACTGAATGCTGATGAAAAGACAGGAAAAAATGTGTAAAGGACACGACAAAAACATTCAAGGATTAGAAAACCAAAGTAAATGAGACACCTTCAGTTCAAAGTTTACTTCATGACACAGCACCTTCACTTATTGGTATATATAGACACCCAAGTGAAATGCAAGCACATGCCGCAGGAGACATGCAAGAAAAGTCATAAATGCCTGAGTCTTAACAGGCAAAATTTAACAAGCTTAAATTTTCGTTGATGTAGAATGTATGTTTATGTATGTTAAATATTTACAAAATTAATACTAAAATCGATGAAAACAATGAATAAGTACTAGAGCAAGTTACAAAATTATAAAACCACATGACTGCAAATTATAGAAAGGTAGGAAATAGTCCAACTATACCATGTAAGGATGCAAAAAATAAGATGTCAAACTGATGAAAAGGAAAGCACTGAAATGATTAAGTTCTAAATAGTGGTTGGAAGGCACAGACAAGCGATGGAGAAGGAACATAAAAGAAATTCTTTGCTAGAGATGAAGCTTGTTGTGACCTTGGGCCAATTATTCTGGTGCTTGTTAAATGTCCATTCACTATACTCTTCATCCATATTTCATGTGTATATTTTATGTGTATTACACACTGCAATGAAATTATGAGCATTTCATGAGTATTTATTGCTTAACAAAAGTGGGCAGAGAACTGTCCTATCAAAAGAATTGTCCTAAAGTCTATGTATATTTAATAAATAGAATATAATTCAAAAGGAAATTACTATGACCTCAGGAGGAAACTTTGACATGTACACATACACAAAAACCTCTAAATAAAAATTCACTAATAAACAAAAGGAATGGTAGGTAAAATAAGGCAATTATTTTCTGAATAAAGTCTTTAAAGTGCTATCTACTGGGAAGAGTAAAGATGACAGAAATAAAATTTTTATGAAAATATTAGGTAAGTTAATGGGGTTATAAAACCTGATATTTAGGGGTAAGTTTGTCCAGAAATGATTAAACCTTAAATAGGTATAGGTGAATATGCAAGAATCATCACTAAAGGGAAAGAAAAGGTATATATCCAATAGATCACTGAAGGAAATAACAGAAGAAAGGAAAAGAGAGCACATAGATCAAAAGAAATAAATAAAAATTCAATAAAAAATGTGGCACAAGGAACATAGAAAGTATAAATATTTGGGAACAACTAAAGTTTTAAAAATTGCAGTCTAGAAGAGTACAACAGCTAAACATAATGAGGTATCCTTGGACAGAAAGAGGCCTATTAGGTAAAAACGAAGGAAATCTGAAATGCAATCATCTGAAAATAAATGATGAACTTTAATTTTAAAATATGCAAATATTTTAATCATAATAATTTTAAGGGGATAGTCTTATAAGCCAGATACACAAAATCATAAATTAAAACTCCATGTAGTTAGTTGTCAAACTTAATAGTAAAATAAACTAAATGAGGATAGAAAAGTATCAGGAAAGTAGCAATTAAAGGAAGCTAGTGTCTGCATAAATATAGATACAGATAAATATAAAAAGATAGATATGTCACACCAGATAGACTTTAAAACAGAAAGAAACTTTAAAAAAGAAATTTGGCGTCTGAAGGTAAAAACTTAACTTTCTAGAAAGAGAAAAACTGTAAATAGTTTGCACTATGTGGAAGAACTTCAAAATTTATAAAGCATGAATTGAGTAAATTACAGTGAAAATTAGGCAATTTCGACTGCACACGTGGACTATCAATCTCATTTCTCAAGTACTGAGAGTTCAGGTAATCAAAACTGTTAAAAATGCAGAAGATTTGCATCACTAACTTAAAAATTGCAATATAATCAGGGTATACAGAGTTTTGTTCCTAAACATTATTGATCTTTCAGAGTCTCAAGCAGTTACAGAAAATTCCCAAACAAACAAAAAAACAAAAAACCTCCACTCTGCCTAAGTGTATGAAGGCAGGTACAACAACATTCAATGATTAGCTACCTTTCCAAGTACACCTGGAAAAAAGATATTAACAGCCAGGTGCTAAATAAACTAATAATGGATGGGATTAAGAGGGAGGAATAGAAGGACTGGAGCTCAACTTCTCTCCTAAAAACAACAAAATTCACAACTAAAGGCTGAGCACTCTTCACCCAAATGGACTGGAAACCTTAAAACAGATACCCTACTCAGAACAAAAAGAGGAGGCCACATCTAGAGGTAGGAGGGGTGATTTCGTGATATAAACAAACCTATACCTCCTGGGTGGAAAACTCCACAGACTGGAAACTAACTGGTTCACAGAGACTCACATACAGGAGTGAGAGTTCTGAGCCACACATCAAACTCTCACGTGTGGGGATCTGGCACAGGGAGAAAAAGCCCCGGAACATCTGGCATTGAAGGCCAGTGGGGCTTGTGTGCAGGAACTCCACGGGACTGGGGGAAACGGAGACCCCATTCTTAAAAGGCGCACACAGGCTTTCACCTGCACTAGGTCCCAGGGCAAAGCAAAGTCTCTGTGGGAATCTAGGTCAAACTTGACTGCGGTTCTTGGAGGACATCCTGGGAAAACAAGAGTGAACGTGGCTTGTTGTGAGGGAAGTATATTGAAAGCAAAGCTCTCAGGAATATTCAGCAGCCATACCTTTCTCTGGAGGTGGCCATTTTGGGAAAATCTGGCCCCACCCATCAGTCAGCTGCTGGGAAGCCCCAGGGCAAACAAAAACCCAGGTGGAATCACAGCCTTGCCCCTCAGCAAACAGGCTACCTAAAGACCCCTCAGGCACACAGCTGCCTCTAATCCTATCCAGACACTAAGCCCCACCCACCAGAGGGATTAGAATCAGCTCCACCTACCAGTGGGAAGACATCAGCCCCTCTCATCAGGAAGCCTACAGCAAGCCCACCATACTGACTTCAGCCACAAGGGGGGCAGACACCAGAGGTAAGAAGAGGCTACAACTTTATTATCTGTAAGAAGGGTGCCACACCAAAAACCTATAAAAATGAAAAGACAGAGAACTATAACTCAGAGGAGGGAGAAAGGAAAAATCCCAGAAAAACAGCTAAGTGAGGAGGAGATTCTTAGCCTCCAGGAAAAAGATTTTAGATTGTTGATGCTGAAGATGATGCAAGACACTGGAATAAACTGGAGGCAAAGATGGATAACTTACAGGAAACACTGAGCAAAGAGATACAAGATATGAAACTTCAACAAGAAGAGATGCAAAATACAATAACTGAAATAAAAAATTCACTAGAAGCAGCTAACAGCAGAATACAGGAGGCAGAAGAATGAATAAGCAAGGTGGAGGACAGATTAGTAGAAATTATGAATGCGGAACAGAAAAGAGAAAAAAAGATTGAAAACAAATGAAGAGAGTCTCAGAGAACTCTGGGACAATGTTAAATGCACCAACATCCATATTACAGGGGTGCCAGAAGGAGAAGAGAGAGAGAAGGAGACAGAAAAAATATTCCAAGAGATAATAGCCAAAAACTTCCCTATCATGGGGAAGGAACCACTCACTCAAATCCAGGAAGCACAACGAGTACCATATAAAATAAACCCAAGGAGGAACACCCCCGAGACACATACTAATCGAACTGACCAAAATTAAAGACAAAGAGAAAATCTTGAAAGCAGCTAGGGAAAAGAAACAAATCACATACAATGGAACCCCAATAAGGTTTTAGGCAGATTTTTCAGCAGAAACTCTGCAGGCCAGAAGAGAGTGGCATGATATACTTAACGTAATGAAAGGAAAAAGCCTCCAACCAAGCTTACTCTACCCAGCAAGGCTCTCGTTCAGATTTGGAGGAGAAATCAAAACCTTCAGAGATAGGCAAACTCTGAGAGAATTCAGCAACACTAAACCAGCCTTACAACAAATACTAAAGGAACTTCTATAGGCAGAAAAGAACAAGAGAAGAAGGAAAGAAAAAAGAGCAGCAAAAACAAATCCAAAGCAATTAATAAAATGGCAATAAGAACATACATATCAATAATTACCTTAAATGTTAATGGACTAAATGCCCCAACCAAAAGACATAGACTGGCTGAATGGATACAAAAACAAGACCCATATATATGCTGTCTTCAAGAGATCCACTTCACTTCTAGGGACACATACAAATTGAACGTGAGAGGATGGAAGAAAATATTTCATGCAAACGGGGGTCAAAAGAAAGCTGGAGTAGCAATACTCATATCAGACAAAATAGACCTTAAAATGAAGAATATTTTAAGGGACAAGGAAGGTCACTACATAATGATCAAAGGATCAATCCAAGAAGATGATATAACAATTTTAAATATCTATGCACCCAACACAGGTTTATCACAATATATAAGGCAACTGCTAACAACCTTAAAAGGGCAAATCAACAATAACACAATCATAGTGGGGGTCTTTAACACTCTACTTACAGCAATGGACAGATCAACCAGACAGAAAATCAATAAGGAAACACAGGCCCTGAATGACGCATTAAACCAGATGGACTTAATAGATATTTAGAGGACATTCCATCCAAAAGCAACAGAATACGCATTCTTCTCAAGTGCACATGGAACATTCTCTAAGATGGATCATATCCTGGACCACAAATTCAACCTCGGGAACGTTAAGAAAATTGAAATCATATCAAGCATCTTTTCTGACCACAACGCTCTATGAGTGGAAATCAACAACTAGAAAAAAAACTGCAAAAAACACAAACACGTGGAGACTCAACTACATGCTACTAAACAACCAATGGATCACTGAAGAAATCAAAGAGGAAATTAAAAAATATCTAGAAGCAAATGACAATGAAGATACAACACTCCAAAACCTATGGGATGCAGCAAAAGCTGTTCTAAGAGGAATGTTTATAGCAATACAAGTCCACCTCAGGAAACAAGATAAAGGTCAAATAAACAAGCTAACTTTACATCTAAAGCAGCTCAAGAGAGAAGAACAGACAAGACCTAAAGTTAGTAGAAGGAAAGAAATCATAAAGATCAGAGCAGAAATCAAGGAAAAACAAACAAAGAAAACCATAGAAAAGATCAATGAAACGAAAAGCTGGTTCTTTGAAAAGATCAACAAAATGGATAAACTCCTAGCCAGACTTATCAATCAAAAAAGAGAGAGGACTCAAATCAATAAAATTAGACATGAAAAAGAAGAAGTAACAATGGACATTACAGAAATACAAAGGATCATAAGAGACTACTATATGCAACTATATGCCAATAAAATGGAAAACCTAGAGGAAATGGACAAACTCTTAGGAAAATACAATCTTCCAAGACTAAACCAAGAAGAAATAGAAAAGATGAATGGACCAATCGCAAGAACTGAAATTGAAACTGGGATTAAAAAACTTCCAACAAACAAATTCCAGGACCAGATGGCTTCACAGGCAAATTCTATCAAACATTTAGAGAAGAGCTAATACCCTCCTTCTGAAACTATTTCAAAAAATTGCAGAGGAAGGGATACTCCCAAACTCAGTCTATGAGGCCACCATCAGCCTGGTACCAAAACCAGACAAAGATACCACAAAAAAAGAAAACTACAGGCCAATTTCACTGATGAACATCAATGCAAAAATCCTCAACAAAATACTAGCAAACCGCATCCAACAATACATTAAAAGCATTGGAAATCATGATCAAGTGGGATTTATCCCAGGGATGCAAGGGTTCTTCAATAGCCACAAATCCATCAGTGTGATATACCACATTAACAAACTGAAGAATAAAAACCATATGATCCTCTCAATAGATGCGGAAAAAGCCTTTGACAAAATCCAACACCCATTTCTGATAAAAAAAAAAAAAAACCTTCAGAATGTGGGCATAACGGGAACCTACCTCAACATGATAAAGGCCATATATGACAAACACACAGCAAACATCATTCTCAATGGTGAAAAGCTGAAAGAATTCCCAGTGAGATAAGGAACAAGACAAGGATGTCCACTCTCGCCACTACTCTTCAACATAGTTCTGGAAGTCCTGGCCACAGCAATCAGAGAAGTAAAAGAGATAAAAGAAATCCAAACTGGAAAGGAAGAAGTAAAACTATCACTATTTGCAGATGACATGATACTATACCTAGAGAATCCTAAAGACTCTACCAGTAAACTGTTAGAGCTCATCCACGAATTTGGCAAAGTCGCAGGATACAAAATCAATACACAGAAATTGATGGCATTTCTATACACTAACAATGAAGGAGCAGAAAAGGAAATGAGGGAAGCAATCCCATTTACCATAGCATCTAAAAGAATAAAATACCTAGGAGTAAACCTACCTGAAGAGACAAAAGACCTGTACTCTGAAAACTCTAAGACACTGATGAAAGAAATCAAAGGTAACACAAATAATGGAAAGATATACCATGCACAAGGATTGGAAGAGTTCATATTATCAAAATGACTATACTACCTAAGGCAATCTACAGATTCAATGCAATCCCTATCAAATTACCAAAGACATTTTTCACAGAACTCAAAATATTTTCAAGTTTGTTTGGAAACACAAAAGACTCAGAATAGCCAAAGACATCCTGAAAGAGAAAAATGGAGCTGGAGGAATCAGGCTCCCAGACTTCAGACTATACTACAAAGCAACAATCATCAAAACCGCATGGTACTGGCACAAAGACAGAAATATAGATCAGTGGAACAGGAGAGAAAGCCCAGAATTCAACCCATGCACCTACAGCCAACTAATCTATGACAATGGAGGCAAGAATATACAATGGAGAGAGGACAGCTTGTTCAATAAGTGGTGCTGGGAAAACTGCACAGCCACATGGAAAAGAATGAAATTAGAACACTCCCTAACACCATACACAAAAATAAACTCCAAATGGATTAAAGACCTAGAAATAAGACCAGACATTATAAAACTCTTAGAGGATAACATAGGCCAAACACTCTCTGACCTAAACGACAGCAACATCTTCTCAGATCCACCTATCAGAGTATTGACAACAAAAACAAAAATCAACAAATGGGACTTAATTAAACTAAAAAGTTTCTGCACAGCAAAGGAAACCCTAAACAACACAAAAAGACAACCCACAGAATGGGAGAAAATCTTTGCAAATGAATCGACTGACAAGGGATTAATCTCCAAAATTTATAAACAGCTTCTGCAGCTCCATACCAAACAAACAAAAAATCCTATCAAAAAATGGGCAGAAGATCTAAACAGGCAGTTCTCCACAGAAGACATACAGATGGTCAAGAAACACATGAAAAGATGTTCAACATCACTCATTATTAGAGAGATGCAAATCAAAACCATTCTGAGGTACCACCTTACACCAGCCAGAATGGCCATCATCCAAAAGTCTACAAATGATAAGTGCTGGAGAGGGTGTGGAGAAAAAGGAACCCTAGTACACTGTTGGTGGGATTGTAAATTGGTGCAACCATGGTGGAAAGCAGTATGGAGATGCCTCAGAAAACTAAACATAGAACTACCATTTGATCCAGCAATCCCACTCCTGCGCATCTACCCAAAGAAAACCACGATTCACAAAGACACATGTACTCCGATGTCTATTGCAGCACTATTTACAATAGCCAAAACATGGAAACAACCTAAATGTTCATTGACAGAGGAGTGGATCAAGAAGAGGTGGTACACATACACAATGGAATATTACTCAGCCATTAAAAAGAACAAAATACCAGCATTTTTAGCAACATGGATAGACCTAGAAATTATCATGCTAAGTGAAGTCAGCCATACAATGAGACACCAACATCAAATGCTTTCACTGACATGTGGAATCTGAAAAAAGGACAGACTGAAGTTCTTTGCAGAACAGATGCTGACTCACAGACATTGAAAAACTTATGGTCTCTGGAGGAGACAGTTTGGGGGGTGAGGGGATGTGCCTGGGCTGTGGGATGGAAATCCTGTGAAATCAGATTGTTATGATCATTATACAACTACAGATGTGATAAATTCATTTGAGTAATTAAAAAAATAAAATAAAATAAACTAATAACATGCCAAGGATTGGGATTAATTCAGTTCTATGAAACCAAGTTAAAACGCATGAAGCTCTCCAGATGCAAGGATTGAAGTTAGGAGAGGAGGAGGTGAACAGCAGCATACAAGTGACTCCAACAGCTCAGTGAATCCGATTGAGTCACTTTGGGGGAATTCAGGTATGATTTAGGTGATTAACAATATTACTGCTGGAACTGATCGTTATGATCTAGAAAGGGGGGTATCACTACTCATGTTTACACAATAAAGAAAATCTACTTCTTTAATCCATGCTGCACTTACCCTGTACTTCAATTCTTCAAATGCTACAGATTCAGTATGTGAGTTATGACATGTTCCGTATCTCCCCACCTGAGATCTTTGACTAAATGGCACAACATTAAAAAAACACCCACCCCTTATATATCACATCTGTATTTATAAAACCACACGACAAACATAAAAGCAAATCTTTAGCTAAGTTATTAATGTTTCTCACTAACCTCCACGGCACCACAGTCACATTGCTCACCCTCTTCCATAGCTCCATTCCCACAAGATCTAGTTCTTGCTTGGGGAACCACCTTGGGAACTGTCTGATTCTGAAGACATTCAAATTCAGGCCGTGAAACTGTACTTTTAAATTCATCCACGCTGCAGCTGCTAAAAAACTTCACACCACGGGAACGTCTAAAATGAAATTATATTCCTCAGATAAATGGAATAAAATCAGTATCAAACACCCTTCAAGAACATGCTATGAATTTTGTACTACTTCACTTACGGAAGAGCCAGGATGTGGAGAGTGTTCTTATTTTTAATAAAATTAGTAAATAAAAAATTAATTTCTATTTTTTTTGTATTTTTGCTATTTTCTTGGGCCGCTCCCACGGCATATGGAGGTTCCCAGGCTAGGGGTCGAATCAGAGCTGTAGCCGCTGGCCTATGCCAGAGCCACAGTAATGCGGGATGCGAGCCGTGTCTGCAACCTACACCACAGCCCACGGCAACGCCGGATCCCCAACCCACTGAGAAAGGCCAGAGATGGAACCCACAACCTCATGGTTCCTAGTTGGATTTGTTAACCACTGAGCCACGACAGGAACTCCAAATATTAATTTCTATTGTAATTCAAGAGCATACACACCTAATAAGTTGAGGAAATTAAGGTGACATGAGTTAAAATATATTGAAACAAAACAGTGCTTGGTACACAAAAAGCTCTAAGTAGTATGTCATTATTTTCATTATTATTGTCAATATCATCATCATAATTATTATAAGAACACTAATAATCATTATTATATTATTTTATATTAATTATTATCATATAATTATTATAAGAACACTAATTATCACTAAGAAAAATCACACATACTAGGAATAATACACAAAGCTGAAGGAATAAATGAGGCTTGAGTGTATTAAAAGTCAGGATTGGGAATTCCCATTGTGGTTCAGCTGGTGATGAACCTGACCAGTATCCATGAGGATGCACGTTCAATCCCTGGCCTCGCTCAGTTGTTAAGGATCCAGAGTTGTGCAAGCTATGGTGTAGGTTGCAGATGCAGCCTCGATTCGACCCCTAGCCTGGGAACTTCCATATGTCACAAGTGTGGCCCTAAAAAGCAAAAACAATAATAATAATACTTTGGTAATAAAATTAATTTAAATATTTTAATACTGAGTATAGGTGTTCCTATTGTGATGCAGCAGAAACGAATCCAAATCTGACTAGTATGCATGAGGATGTGGGTTCGATCCCTGGCCTCACTCAGTGGGTTAAGGATCCAGCATTGCTGTGAGCTGAGGTGTAGGTAATAGACATGGCTCAGAACCTGTGTTGCTGTGGCTGTGCTGTAGGCCGGCAGCTGTAGCTCTGATTTGACCCCTAGCCTGGGAACTTCCACATACCACAGGAGCGGCCCTAAAAAGCAAGAAAAAAAAATGCTAAGTATATAAAAGGTATAAACCTTAGATTTGTTTTGTTATTTCTATATTTCTAAGTACATGATTTAATAGGTTTTTTTAAATTTCTAAGAATTTCAAACAGAGAAATGACACAAAAGTACAAACAATAAATATGTTTCCTGAAAAAATCAAGTAAGTCACCAGTGGGATGCTCTGATCACTCTAAATAGCTTAATGTATAAATTCTCACATAGAAATGAATTCTCTTAAAACAGACCTTCAACATCAGGAAATAATAACAATGTTACTAACATCTAATCCTCACAATCAAATTTCCCTCCATCACAATTTTACAGCAAAAGGTTCCAGTTCAGAATCAACCGTTGCATTCAGTTCTCAGGTCTCCTTAGATTAGCTGACAGCCTTTTGTGACGAATTTAGTGACATGGAAAAGTTTTGTATTACAGGCTATTCGGTAAAATGTCCCTCAATTCAGTTTATGAAATGTTTCACCATAGGCTGAGGTTATGCATCTTGGTAACCTCATCACAAAGGTGGTGTTGAGTTGACTTCACTGTGTTCTAACAGACAGCACATGATTTCGATTTTTTATAATTTGGATAAAATCACTTTAATTGTTCGATTAAGATGTGTCTGCCAGTCTTCACTCTAACACTTCACTCTTTCCTTTTCACTTAATAATTATTTGGAGGGAAGTTTCATGTAAATATCTTCTTTCTAATGACATTTTCTTAAAAATTTTTGTTTGTGTTTTTTTTTTTTTCTTTTTTGGGGTGGAGGGTGGCTGCATCCAAGGCATGTGGAAGGTCCCTGGCCATGGCCAGGGATGGAACCCGTGCCCCACTTGCAATTTGCATCACAGCTGTGACAACACTGAATCACTCTGCCACGAGATGTTCCAGGCTCATTTGTATTTTGTCTGATGCCCTGGAATTAGGAACCCAATTTCTCCAACTTTGTTCTTCTTTCTTAAGATTGCTATGGCTATTCTGGGTCTTTTGCAGTTCATTTCAAATTTTAGGATTGTTTTAATTCTCTAAAAAATGTCATAGGAGTTTCAGTAGTGATTATGGAATGTGTATATTGTTTTGGATAACATAGACATTTTAATAATATTAATTCTTCTAATCCATGAGCATGAAATTGCTTTCCATTTACTTGTGTATTCTTTAATATCTTTCATCAATGCCTTATGTTTCTCAGTTCAGAGCTTTCACCTTCTTGGTTTTTAAATTTATTCCTAGGTATTTTATTTTTTTATGTGCTATTGTCAATGAGACTGTTTTCTTAATTTCTCTTTCTGATAGTTTGTTATTAGTGTGTAGAAACACAACAGATTTTGTACATTCTTTTTGTAACCTGTAATTATACTGAATTTATTACTTTTAAGTTTTTGGTGGAGTCTGTAGGGTTTTCTAGGTGCAAAGTCATGTCATCTACAAATAGTGATGGTTTTATTCTTCCTTTCTTATTTGGATGACTTTATCTTTTTCACCTGCCTAATTGTTTTGGGTAGGAATACTATTTTGAATAAAAGTGGCAAGAATATTCATCTTTGTCTGCATTTCAGATGTTAGAAGGAAAATTATACATCTTTTCACTATTGAGTATTGTTAGGTGTGGTTTCTCATTATGTAAGCTTTTATACCTACTTTGTTGAGAATATTTATCATAAATGGATGTTGAGCTTTTTTCAAATGCTTTCTCTAAATCTATTTAAATGATCATATTATTTTACAAATGGGGTATGTCATGTTGACTTAGTTACAGATGTTAACCTACTCTTGCATCCTTGGAATAAATCCCATTTGATCATGATACATGATCCTTTTAATGTGCTGTTTGAATTTAGTTTGCTAATATTTTGTTGAAGAGATTTGCATCTATGTTCATCAGGGATATTGGCTTATAATTTTTCTTTTCTCATGATATCTGTGTCCGTTTTGGTATTAAGATAGTGCTGGCCTCAGTAAAAATGTTCCTTCCTCTTCTATTTTTGGGAAGGCTTTGAGAAGCATTTTTACTAATTGTTCTTTAAGTGTTTGGTATAACTCACCAGGAAAACGAGTGGGTCCTCAGCTTCTGACTGCTGTTAAGGTTTTTGATTCCTGATTCAATCTTCTCAGTAGTAATCACACTGTTCAGATTTTATATCTTTTCATGATTCAGTCTTGGAAAGTTCTATTTTTCTTGGAATTTATCCATTTCTCCTAGGTTGTCCAAGTGGTTCACAGATAATTGTTTACAGTAATCTCCTATGATCCTTTTTTTTTTTGGTGGTGTTGATATAAGAATATCTTCTGGTTTGTCATTTTTAAAATTAGAGTACTCTCTTTTTCTTAAAGAGTCTAGCTAAACGTCAAATTAAAAAAATTTTTTTTCAAAGAACCATCTCCTGGTTTCATTGATTATTTTGCTATTATCTTTTTGTATCTCTTTTCCTTTCAAGTCTACTAACTTGGGCTTCATTTGTTCTTCTTTTTCTAGTTTCTGGAAGTATAAATTAGGTTTCTTATCTGCTCTTTTTATTGTTTTCTTGACATAGGCATTTATCACCATGAACATCCCACTTAGAACTGCTTTGTCTGCATCCCATAAGTTTTGGTATGTTATATTTCAATTCTTTAAGGTACTTTTTGATTTCTCTTTAATTTCTTTAATGACACATGGTTGTTCATAACATCTTGTTTAGTCTCCACATATTTGTGAATTTCCCAGTTTTCTTCCTTTAATTTCTCCTTGTCATTGATACCATTGGTGTTAGAAAAGATGCTTGATATGATTTCTATTTTTTTCAATTTGTGGAGCCTTATTTTGTGGCCTAGCATATGATCTATCCTGGAGAGTGTTTCACCTGCACTTGAAAAGAGTTTTGTCACTTTGGGGTAGAATCTTCTGTAAATATTATAGTTACTTATTTTCACTACCTTTGACTGTTAACCTTCCTACCATGTTATAAATGATTAATCACCCACTTTACATATTAGAGTATTATGAATTTTGCTATGTATTTACCTTTACCATTGAGATGCATACTTCATATGTTTCCCTAGTACTAAATAGTGCCTTTTCTCTAGATTAAATTCTTCACTTTATTATTTGTTCTAAGGCTGGTCTAGTGGTGATCAACTTATTTAGCTTTGGCTTGTCTGTAAAACTCTTATCTCTCCTTAATTTCTGGATGACAATTTAGCCAGGTAGAGTTATTTTTTTTTTCCTTCAGCAAAATGCATATACCTTCAGCAAAATGAATATACCACACCACTATCTACTGGTAGGTAATCTGTCTGCTGAAAGAGCTGCTCATGTCCTTATTGGGGTGCCCTTGTATATAACTAGTTGTTTTTCTCCAGCTGCTTTTAAGACTCTCCTTGTCTTTAACTTCTGAGGTTTTAATTATAATGTTTCTTGGTGTGGGTCTCACTGAGTTCATTTTATTTAGAATTCTGAGCTTCCTAAATCTAGACATCTGGTTCTTTCCCCAGGTTGAGGGACATTTCTATCATTATTACTCCAAATGTGTTTTCTTCCTCTTTCTCTCTCTCTCTACTGGGACCCATATGTGAATGTTGGTTCACTTGATGATGTCCCATAACTCCCCTACCTTTTATTTTTGTTCTTTCGTTTTTCCTTTTGCTGCTCTGATGGGATGAGATTAACTGCACTGTTGTTGAGTTTCCTGATCCTTTCTACTGCTTCTTTTCATTTACTATTGAAACACTCTATTGAATATTTCAGTTCAGTGTTTGTCTTCTTCAGCCCTATGACTTCAATTCGGTATTTCCTTATATATCCAATATCTTTGGGGATGTTCTCACATCCATTCATCCATTCTTCTCCTGATACAGTCAGAATTTTTGGACCATATTTTGAAAGCTTTATCAGATAAATCACATATCCATTTGATACAAGTCTTTGCTTCTGATGTTTTATCTTATTCTTTTTAGAATGTATTCCTCTCTGTCTTCATTTAGCTTAATTCTCTCTCTTTTTTTTAATCTAATTCTATGCAGTAGATAAAAGGGCCATTTCTCCCAGTCTTGAGGGAGTGGTCATAGATTAGACGAAACTGGTCATTCAGCCTATCCTAGATTTAGTTTTTCTCTCCAATTTTTTTCCCTAATTTTCCAAGTATTCTCTTTCATTTATAGTGGTTTTTGTATTATAAGGGAATGTCAAGACCATTTACTGTGCTAAAAAGAAGGACTTCACTCTGTACCTAGGATGAGGGTGATTGGAAACCAGACTTTAAAGTTAGCATCCTTTAAAGTATGCAGATATAGACAGTCCTGTGAGGTGTAAAGCAAAGTTTCACTGGCCAACAGAGCCAAGCAATGGACAGGAGTCTGCCGAATGACATTCTAAAGATCCAGGATACCAGATAGTTGGAAAAGATTGTCATGATACCAGGAACCTGCTGTGAGACAGAGGGAGAATGCAAAGGTGGTATACACTGGCTTTTATCCCTAAAGTGCACCTCAGTAGTCCTCTAGAGGTGCATCAAACCACCTCAGAAGGCTTCCCCTCAGATGAAAGCTCTAGGACAAGCAAATAGGCCCTTTCACAGAAAGTTGGAGACAGTCTTCGGTCTTCAGTCTTCTGTCTTTGCAGTGCCCTGTGGAGGAGCCAGTCAAGATGTGCCTTTCTGTTAGAGCTCCATGAAACCCAGGAACACAAGCTCCCCTGACACCAGAGCTACCTGATCAAAGGGTGTCTCTAAGGCCACAGCCACAAAGAACAGTGCACCAGACACCTGCAAAAGCTCCGTTATGGAAGGCCCTGGCATGCTAGGGTATAGCAGATAGAGGAGATTGCAGTGATAGGGACAGGGATGGAGTAGGCACAGGGAATTGTACAAGTCCTAATAAGGGACCATAGATAGAGAGGGAAACCTGGGGGACTTTGTGAGAGCACTGTAAATTAATAACTGCTCAAGAGGACCATCAGAATAAGACTTGACTAGAGGATGTATGAGATATGCCTCAGGTCATTGAGTGAGGGATGCGGTGAGGCCTGCATTCAGATTCAGACCAAGGGCAGAAGTTTGAGGACCACCCTTCTGCTGATTTGAATAAGCACCATGACAGGATACCAATGAGGAGCTACTACTCAAAGAGGAAGAGGCAGTCTTTTCCCATCCCCACTCCCCTTGGGTGAAAAAACTAGCCCACCCAATCCTCGAGACAGAGCCTCCTTGCCTGCCTGCTTGCATCTCTCACAAGTGTTCTATCTTCATAAATCTATTTCTTGCCTATCACTTGGTCTCTCACTGAATTCCTTCTGTGCAGAGGCATAAAGAACCTGAACTTCAGTAAGTCCAGACACTGGGTGAATGATTCTAATTGGGTTTAAGTCCCAATTTGGGTTTTGGCTGGGTTCAAGTCCCTGCATGCGGGTTCAAGTCCCAATCTGGGTTCTGGCTGGGGTTCAGACCTAATGCTATTAGTTTCAATAGCATTGGGCCTCTGAGGCCTCTGGAAAGGATCACGATCAGTTATTGGATATGTGTTCAATCACAAGTTTGACTCTCATGTAGCAATTATGAAGGTAAGCTAAAAGACTTCTTTCAAAGAAAGACTGGACTTTGCTTCTTGGGTCTCTTGCTGTGCCCTGCAGGTGGTAACCAAATGAAAGTCTTTCTCTGTAGGTTACCAACCTATAGTACTCAGGAGAATAAGTCCTGCTGGCCACCACAGCCAGGCAATCCACACATGTTCCTTCGCAGCAGCAACAAAAATTAGGGTGCCAGGCAAGGTTCCTTCTGGGAGAGAACCACGAGCTGGAGCAAGGCAGGGGGAGAGTGAAAAATTATGTCTATCAGTCTCTGCTTACTGACAGAATCACTGTACCCCCCAAGATGTGTGCCAACAAGAAGCCTGCTGCTCAGGAAAAAGCCCCTGGACAAGCAAACAGGCCTGTTTCACAGAACATCTGAGATGTGTTCCAGTCTGCTATTTGTGCAGCACACTGGCTCTGGTGGCCAGAGGGACTTGTGCTCCTGGTGCCCATGGGACTGTTAACAGTTGTAGTTGGAGAGGAAGTTCACAGCCAGCTATAACATAAAAACAAAGGCATCAGAAGCCTCTTAATACTCCCCACCTGGAAATACTGGTGCTTTGCAACAGGAGAGGAAGACCTTGAAGAGAGTTCCCATCCTCCAAGGCCTATGAAAAAGGGTCACAGTAGGCCTCTGGATGTGTGCTTAATTAGAAGCCTGACCGTCAGGCCACAGCTACGAAGCTAATAGGCTTCTTTTAGAGAAAAGACTGAACATTAGTTGGCATGGAGTAGATTATGCTCCAAAATGTGGCTCCTAGGACTGTAGCCTCTTGTGCACTGGGGGTGGTAGCTATTTAAGAAATATTCGTCTATTCAGCAAGCATTGCTGGGAAGCCTGGACAGCTGCATGCAAAGCAATGAAACTAGAACACACCCTCACACCATGCACAAAAATAAACTCAAAATGGCTGAAAAGACTTAAATATACGACAGGACACCATCAAACTCCTAGAAGAAAACATAGACAAAACACTCTCTGACATCAACATCATGAATATTTTCTCGGTCAGTCTCCCAAAGCAATTGAAATTAGAGCAAAAATAAACCCATGGGACCTCATCAAACTGAAAAGCTTTTGCACAGCAAAGGAAACCCAAAAGAAAACAAAAAGACAACTTACAGAATGGGAGAAAATAGTTTCAAATGATGCAACCGACAAGGGCTTAATCTCTAGAATATATAAACAACTTATACAACCCAGCAGCAAAAAAGCCAATCAATCAATGGAAAAATGGGCAAAAGACCTGAATAGACATTTCTCCAAAGAAGATATACAGATGGCCAACAAACACATGAAAAAATGCTCAACATCACTGGTTATAAGAGAAATGCAAATCAAAACTACCATGACATATCACCTCACACCAGTCAGAATGGCCATCATTCATAAATCCACAAATAACAAGTGCTGGAGGGGCTGTGGAGAAAAGGGAACCCTTCTACACTGTTGGTGGGAATGTAAACTGGTACAGCCACTATGGAGAACAGTTTGGAGATACCTTAGAAATCTATACCATAGAACTTCCATATGACCCCACAATCCCACTCTTGGGCATCTATCCGGACAAAACTCTACTTAAAAGAGACACGTGCACCCGCATGTTCATTGCAGCACTATTCACAATAGCCAAGACATGGAAACAACCCAAATGTCCATCGACAGAGGATTGGATTCGGAAGAGGTGGTATATATACACAATGGAATACTACTCAGCCATAAAAAAGAACAAAATAATGCCATTTGCAGCAACATGGATGGAACTAGAGAACCTCATACTGAATGAAATGAGCCAGAAGGATAAAGACAAATACCATATGATATCACTTATAACTGGAATCTAATATCCAGCACAAATGAACATCTCCTCAGAAAAGAAACTCATGGACTTGGAGAAGAGACTTGTGGCTGCCTGATGGGAGGGGGAGGGGAAGGGAGTGGGAGGGATCGGGAGCTTGGGCTTATCAGACACAACTTAGAATAAATTTACAAGGAGATCCTGCTGAATAGCATTGAGAACTTTGTCTAGATACTCATGTTGCAACAGAAGAAAGGCTGGGGGAAAAATGTAATTGTAATGTATACATGTAAGGATAACCTGACCCCCTTGCTGTACAGTGGGAAAAAAATAATAATAAATAATTAAAAAAAAAAGAAAAAAGAAATATTCCTCCATTGTTACAATCTTGTGGGACCTGCAACCTTAAATCCAACTGGCCACCAGAGCCCAGTGATCTAGATCTGTCCTCCGGGTGACTACTACAAAAAAATTGGGATGCCAGAGGAGGGGACTAGTTCCTTTTCAGGAGAACCCAACAAGCCTAGCGAGGCAGCACAGGGATGGCAATCCACCAGCCTCCATCTCTGGGGAGTACAGCAGCCAGCCCCTAGATGTCTGCGCAATTAGATGCCTCAACTTTTAGCCAACACTGCAGCTTCAGGAAATACCCCCCTTTCACATAAAGTCTGGGTGCCTCTCAATAGGCTGCCTCGGCCCTGGACCCTGTGGCAGGGCAGTCCAATATTTTAAGATCTGTTTCTCAGTTCACTACTTCAGAAGTTTGTGTGTCTCATCTATATAAGTCCAATTGTTTTCCTTTTTTAAAAATGATTTTTTCCCCATTATAGTTGGTTTACAGTGTTCTGTCAATTTTCTACTATACAATGAAGTGATCCAGTCACACACACATATATACATTCTTTTTCTCACATTATCCTCCATCATGCTCCATCACAAATGACTAGATATAGTTCCCAGTGCTATACAGCAGGATCTCATTGCTAATCCATTCCAAAGACAATAGTTTGCATCTGTTAACCCCAGATTCCCAATTCATCCCACTTGCTCCCCCTCCCCCTCAGCAGCCACAAGTCTGTTCTCCAAGTCCATGAGTTTCTTTTCTGTGGAAAGGTTTACTTGTGCCATATATTAGATTCCAGATGTAGGTGATATCATACGGTATTTGTCGTTCTCTTTCTGACTTACTTCACTTAGTATGAGAGTCTGTAGTTCCATCCATGTTGCTGCAAATGGCATTATTTTGTTCTTTTTTATGGCTGGGTAGTATTCCATTGTGTATATATACCACATCTTCCTAACCCATTCATCTATCAATGGACATTTCGGTTGTTTCCATGTCTTGGCTATTGCGAATAGTGCTGCAATGAACATAGGGGTGCATGTATCTTTTTCAATGAAAGTTTTGTCTGGATATATTCTCAGGAATGGAATGGCTAGCTCATATGATAGTTCTATATTTAGTTTTCTGAGGTACCTCCACACTGTTTTCCATAGTGGCTGTACCAATTTACCTTCCCACCAACAGTGTAATAGGATTCCCTTTTCTCCACACCCTCTCCAGCATTTGTTATTTGTGGGCTTATTAATGATGGCCATTCTGACTGGTATGAGGTGCCAATGGTTTTTCAAAGCTACATGTTTTGGGGGCTCTTTTCTCAGTTGTAGGTCTTCAAATTTAGGGTGTCCAATGAGAGTTCAAACCCTTTGATCCTCAAAGAGAATCTCTAGGATTGAGTTTGCCCCTGATTGTGGGCCACCTTGCTGGGGGTAGGAGTTATGGTGAATTTCGGTCCTATCCTCTCCTACTCTCTTCGATGTAGAAACAGGAGATGACACTGTCCTATCTGTAGGAATCCTACTCTGGTTTGGGGGAGGATTTTTTTTCTGGGGAAACTGTTTTCTCTTTCGACATTTGTTCTACATCTACAATTAACATCTATATTTGTTCTACATCTACATTTGTTCTGCAATAGTCCTCCATCTATAAAATGTAGCCATAGATTTGGTTTGTCTGAGGGAAGACAAGAGTTCCTGTTCTTTCTCACTCACCATCTTGAACCAGAACCCTCATAAATAATTCTCTCAATTGTATGAAATTGCTGTAGATAATATCAGAGTCATCATTTTCCAAATATTGTTGCCAGAGCTGCTCCAGCTCTTTCCTCAAAACTCACTAGCTCTCAATTTTGGCAGGAGTCTCCTTGCTGAAAACTTGCTCACCCTCACCTTTAGCAGGAGTTGAAATAAATCTTTAAGGTAAAGAGTCCATCAATAAGAAAGGAAATTATAGACACCAAAAAAAAACCCTGAGGGAAACAGCTGGGACTAAGGCAGCGACGAATCTGACCTCCAACTGACTCTGAGTCTCATTATACGTTGATTTTTTATTATGTTAGCATAGAAAACAACACACCTACTGGTGCCTATAACTGGACATAAAAGAATAAAAGGATAAAGAGAGGGTGTCATGCCCCCCCTTGAAAAAGCCTTGCCCTTTCCCCAGTAAACTAATGCATATGCCTCCCTGTCATTACTCTCATTCTTCCTCCTTTTTTGTCTTTACTCTTTCATATTAAATCTCTCTCACCCTGTGGGTGAAAAGTTGATTTGCGAATTTAGTTCCTTCTCCTCCACTCTCTATCCGCTCAATAAAGCTTGTGCGGTGTAGATCTCACCTTAGGTCTCCCTATTCTGCTGCTCAAACATAACAAAAATAGAACCTCCCCCTGCCCAGGCAGAGAACCTAGATGTAGTACAACTTAATTTGGTAATAGTAAGATTATAATGTTCTCTCTGATATATTTCACATTCATGCTACAACATAAATTTTATTATCCATACTACACAAATCAATTAAATTTTGTCTCACCTTTACCCTAAAATCCCAATTTCTGCATCATGACTTTAATTTGGCTCTGTCCTACATTTCCTATTACCTCCTGGACTTCTTCCTCTGAATCATTGTTGTTTAGCCTCATAGAGTTTGACTTTTTTCTTTTAAAAACTTCTATGCCCAGAATATTCTTCCTTATAGCTAACAGCTTATTTCTTGTTTTATCCTCCTGCATCTCCTTCCTCCAGTCTTTTGAGAGTTTAAAACTTTTACTGTCCAAGCATCGCTTGACTTGTTTTCCCTGAAAAGTTTTCAGCAAGCTCTTTACATGACCAGATTCACTTTGTTCTTTTTCCTTTTTTTTTTTTTTTTTTTTGCTTTTAGGACCACACCTATGGCATATGTAAATTCTTGGGCTGGGGTCAAATTGGAGCTGCAGCTGCTGGCCTACACCACAGCCACAGCAACACAGGATCTGAGCTGCATCTGTGACCTATGCCACAGCTTACAGCAACGCTGGATCCTTAACCCACTGTGCGAGGCCAGGAATCAAACCCACATTCTCATGGATACTAGTTGGGTTCTTAACCTGCTGAGCTACAAAGGGAACTCCCAGATTCATTTCTTCTCTTTCAGTTCCCAACATAAGTTTTCCCTCATAGAAAATGTCCTAGACCACTTTATCAGAAAGTTTCTCCTCCTCTCATGGATTCCCTATTTCCTTCTTGTTGCTTATCATAGCTGTTTAAATTTTATTTATTCTTATGTCCATTTTTAAATTGTATGTCCCTGATGGGCTAATATAAGATATGCAGCCCTTTTCAATTGTGTTCACCATTTGTAAGACAAACTAACACAATATGTGTGACTCAGTACATGCTTTAAAAATTTACTAGATTGAATGAATGAATGAATTTCATCCCAAGATTCTGTTACACCACAGAAAGTCATTACCAACCTCCCTCCACTTTCTTTTGATACAACGGCACTGAAAATAGACACTCTTCCTACAATATCAAATACTCATTACCTTTAATAAGCTTTAAAATAACTCATGCACTTAATTAAAATAGTCTTATTCAAGTTATATTGAAAGAAATTATACATCAAGGAAGGCTAGAAATACCTCCCAAAAGAAGACAAAGATTTCATAAAAAAAAAAAAAAACAACTTACATTGCTTCAGGATTCATTATGCATATAGTTCCTGGACAGTAACAATTGTAGATGTCAATTTTGTATGTTAATCCCAGGCTAATTCCAATCAACTGTGCCAAAATAACTGAAAATGCTTCTAAGGTTATCATCTTTGGATACTAAATAGAAAAAGAAAACACACACAAATGTTTGCTTAAGTTGTTTTTTTCACCTTTAATCTTTTCAAGTAATTGTGTCCATATTACCTAAATGCATATACACAAAATACTAGTATACAGGCTCATCATTTTTTTAGAAATATAAAAAAGTTGAATTTTGTTATTCTTTTTGAGTAACAGTGCTTTCAGTTCAAATGACACTGACAAATAACAAATAAGAGTAATATTATTGTACATTTTCATGACACATACTGATTTAATTCTGATAAACTTAAAAATTTAATTGACAATCAGTTTTGACTTCAGCAATAGTTTTAGGAGAGTAAAAAAAATTTCTTTTCTTTTCTAAAGATAGAATTCTTGTCTTAAAAAAATAAAACTTGAGAAGTAGTGATATAAGCAACACACAAAGCCCTAGTTAATAATCAATGATGTTTCTACTATCGTTATAGTTTTTCCTTATCCAGAATGTCATAGAGTTGGAATCATACAGTGTGGAGCCCTTTCAAATTGGCTTCTTTCACTAACCACTATGCATCTAAGTCTTCCATGTCTTTTAATTGCTTGATGGTTCATTTTTTCTTTTTTGGAATTTTTAAAATGTTTATTTTTTTGTCCTTTTTAGGGCTACAACTGTGGTGTATGGAAGTTCCCAGGATAGGGGTCGAATCAGAGCTGCAGCTGCTGGCCTACATCACAGCCACAGCAAAGCCAGATCTGAGCCGCACCTGCAACCTACTCCACAGCTCACAGCAAGACTGAATCCTTAACCCACTGAGTGAGGCCAGGGATTGAACCCACATCCTCATGGATACTAGTCAGATTCTTAACCTGCTGAGCCATGACATGAACTCCCATGGTTCATTTTTTAAACCACTGAATATTATTCCTTGGGGTTATGGATTAACCACAGTTTCTTGATCCATTCACTGATTAAAGGACATCTTGGTTGCTTTCAATTTGGGGCAATTATAAACAAAGTTTCTATAGACAATCACGTCCAGGGGTTTGTGTGGATATAAGTTTTCAACTAATTTTTGTGAATGTACAGTAGACAACTGCTGGGTCATATGGTAAAACTGTTGAATTTTGACATTGCCAAACTGTCTAGCACAGTGACTCTACCATTCTATCCTATCAACAGAAATGAGAATTCCTATTGCTCCATGTCAATACAAAATTCAAGCTGCCATTATGGAAAACAGGATGGAGATTCCTCAAAAAGTTTAAAATAAAATTATTATATGATTTGGCAATTTCACTCCCTGGTATTCACCTTAAGAAAACAAGAGCTCTAATGGGCATAAGTCTTGAATAAACATTTCTCCTGAAATGATACATAAAACACTACAAAGCATATGAAAAGATGCTCAATATCATTGAGTCATAAAAATGCAGTCAAAAACACATTGTGATATCACCATACACACAACAACAACAAAAATTAACAACCGTTAGGATGTGATGAATAAAAAATATATAATGCGAAATGCTGGTGGGATTATAAAATAGTGGAACCACTACAGAAATCATGATTATGATTTCTGGGGATATTAAAAATTGAGATACCATATGACCCAGCCAAAATAACTGAAAGCAGTACCGCAAAGAGATTCTGCATTCCCAGTTATAGCATTATTTCACAATAGCCAAGGTATGGAACCAAATTAAGTGGTCAGTGACAGATGAATGCATAAAAGAAATTTTTGTATATAATATGTAATATTATAATGTATATGTGATTCACATATACATAAATACCATGAAATATTATCAAGCCATAAAAAGAGTGAAATCCTGGCATCTTCAACAAGACAGATGAACCTTCACTTCTAAGTGAAGTAAGCCAGATGCAGAAAGGCAAATGTTGTATGTGGGGCCTAAAAATCTAATACTCTCACAAGCAGAGAGTAGGATGATGGTTGCCAAGGTTCAAAGGTGTGGAAAATGGGACCGTTTCATCAAAGGGTACAAACTTTCATTTAAGCAAGATGAAAAGCTCTGAGGGTTTCTTTCACAAAATAGTAAATGGTCTTAACACTACAACAAATGCACTTAAAATAGTTAAGATGGTAAATTGTATGTAATGTGTATTTTACCACAATAAAAAACCATTTTAACAATTATAGCACTTGAGACTTAAAGTCAAATATACAGCATTTTATAAAAACATAAATTTTATAAAAATGGCAAATGTACTCTATGTACTTTTGCTCCTTAAAGTGGAATTCAGCTTTCAAACTGTGATACAATTAATGAAGAGGTGGGACTAAAATGC
This sequence comes from Phacochoerus africanus, assembly GCF_016906955.1. Taxonomy (NCBI): domain Eukaryota; kingdom Metazoa; phylum Chordata; class Mammalia; order Artiodactyla; family Suidae; genus Phacochoerus; species Phacochoerus africanus. Next base: position 54,552,325 of record NC_062546.1, on the reverse strand, counting down.
ATACCAGAGCAATTCCTGCAGCAAACTTGGGATTGCATGCCATTCCATGATATGTTGCTCCTATGTAATTAGGATGGTCCCTATAACTAAATAAGAAAAGTTTTCATGTGGATAAAAGCACTTTATATTATTGATAACTTAATGACCTTTTAAGAATTGTATTCCCCAGTAAAGATTTTTTCTCTAAGACATGAGTATTACATATCATGTCTAATGCTTTTAATCATTTTATATTTGGGTAATCTCTCAGAGTCCCTACAAAGTTAAGTTCTAAAGGCAACTTTAATATTATATGATATACAGCCCCAAATCCAGCAGTGCCTAGTGCTTCCCAAAATGAATCACCACCGTTGTCAACACTGGATAGGTGACACTCTAAGACGTAGCATCAAGATAGCTTATTGCCATGATCTGCACATAGTAAACCCCCTTAGAGTGCATGGAAAGGAATGGACTGGAGGACAGAAAGCAAAAGAGACAATATGTAGCACAGTCACTAGGAAAATCAGAGATGAAATGCAACGTGTCGAGACTTTAGTCCTTTGTGAATTCTGCTCCTGAATGCCCATAGATTTATAAATGTCTTCCATACTGCTTAAGATCTTCAGAACCATGTTTTGGTTTCTATTTCCACCTAAAATAATCAAGTCAGAAAAAAAAAAAAAAACCTATATAAAGACTCTTGAAAGATACAGTGCAAGCAGTTAAATAACTCCAGCTTAGGATAGAAATACCATGAGGTCACCACATTCCTATATTCATGTTTTGTTAACCTAACCAGCTTTATAGGCAAAGATTGGATTTTGTTAACTTATGTTTTCTTTAATGTTAAAATAATGGATTCAATTACTGAGCTCAAAGAAAATCGTTAAAACCTTAGAGGCCCTAGGTTTTCCCAAGGCTTTTTATGTTTTCAGTTCTTCACAGTTCCATGGGTAAGCAGCCCACTCTGACAATGATGTTTTTCACAGCTTGCATTTTTGCCAATTCAGTACTCACAGAATCTTCTTTGGAGGAGTCTTGTCATTATAAATAATGAGTTTTGGATATAATTTTGTTAGTTAACTTACAAATAATTTGATACACCTTATACCAATGAAAATAAATTACTTACATCAACAAGTATGCCATATCATGGGACCTTTGAAATAATTTCTTTTCTTTCCATGACACAAATTTTTGTAGCATTTCATTAGCGTCCCCATTAGTTAAAATCTGATTTTTATCTGACCAGAGCTCCAGAGAAGTTAACATAACAGTCATTTTAAGCTGGGAAAACATCTGAAAACATGAGATATATTGTTTTAGATAGTCCTAAACATAATGTTATATCTCTAAATGTAATGCTAATACATTTGATTGACTACTTTGGGGAGACAAAATTAACCAGTGGATGATACTTTTTACAAAAGTGCATATGCTATTTGTTCAAATGATGCTACTGTATTAACAGTAACGCTCCTTACTGAAACATGAACATCAATACTTACATTGTTGATAAGACTAAAGACATAGACAATTTTCTCAGATGCAAGTGCCACTTCAGAGCCCATATAATCATACTGAAAGACAAAGTGTACTTCTTAGTCACTAGTGAAAATGACTAAACTGATACATTTAATGGATCTAAAAATGTGAAAATAACGCAGTGCTCAAGTGAAAGGTCAAAAGTAGAATCAAGATTTGTCAAGGGATTCCTAAGTTTTAGGTGTAAACCTAGGGAATGTATATATTAGTCAATACTATTAAAATATGATGGTTGTGATTTTCTTCCTCTTTACACACACAGGTAGTCATTTAGGATCAAAAGTTAAGGTTCCAAGATTTCAAAAGCCATAAGGATAAGAACCAAGACTCTCATCTCTAACTGAATTCCTAAGTCTTTTTTTTTTTGGTCTGCTACAGAGGGCTGCCATCTTTTGTCTTCACTCCAGTAAGACAACATGAACTCCTGGCCTGCAGAGTTTGAAATGATATATTTCATTAATATATGATAAATCATTGCAAAACTATAATATAAAATAAAATAAAGCCAAATGAACATATACATACATGTGTTTATATATTAAAACCAACCAATGTCTATACATAATTTATTGCCTGCTAAAAAAATTACAGATACTTTTGAATTATTTTATCCATCATAATTTCTGGTGTTACTCTTATAAAAGTTACCGAAAGGTCCCAATATTTCCTTTCATTAAAAAAATTAAAACATCATGACACTCATGCAAAGCATCACTGATAATGGACAAAGCAGGTTTTTTAATTTGCTGCCCATATGTCTTTGCTAAAATTAGTTGCATAAACAAAAAGTTCCAAAATCAAATTAGTGTTCTAGGAGTTCCTGTTCTGGCTCCGCAGAAACAAATCTGACTACTATCCATGAGGACGCAGGTTTGATCCCTGGCCTTGCTCAGTGGGTTAAGGATCTGGCATTGCTGTGAGCTGTGGTGTAGGTCACAGATGTGGCTTGGATCTGGCATTGCTGTGGCTGTGACGAAGGCCAGAAGCTTCAGCTCCAATTCAACCCCTAGCCTGGGAACCTCCCTATGCTGTGGGTGTAGCCCTAAAAAAGACAAAATAATATATATATATATATATATATAGTGTTCCTATGAATTAGTCTTTCCTCTTTTAAAATATGGAACTTCTAGACAACCCAAGCAATTATAAGGCATAAAATAATCTTATCAAAGATAGTAGTAATAAGAAGGATCTTCAATTTAGTAATAATGAAAATAGCTTGTTTTAAAATGGAAATCGATTTAACAAAGAGTTTCACCACAATTTGGGCTAGATCCAGAAGTATATGCAACTAGTCAATAATTCACAGGGCAATAGAATATTCTCTTAAGTACAAAGTTATACATTATAGCTAGAATTCTACACTGATTGGGAAATAAATACCATAAATGTTGGTTTCCTTATGCCAATGTAAAGGCAAATGATGACAGTTTTTACCGTGAAATAAATATTTTGAAAAGAGTAAAATATATCTGCATTGCAAACAATTAATGATTCTTTTATGTATACCCTTTCAATTTTAATACAAAAAGATAAAATGAAATACATCAATAATGCATACCAAGGTTTTATCCATAATGACTTGAATTTTCAGAATTCTTTTCAACAGCACCTCTGATTTTTTCTGCAAAACAAAGAGCATGAATTAAATAGAACATTAAAAAGTCCTTCTGTGTTGTAGCTTTCATGTACATTATACTGTTTTATACATACATCTACAGACACATACAGATGGATAGACAGAGAGAGATACCTAAAAGATATAGATATTAGAAAAATAAGAGGATCGATACTGAGTAAATGAGCAGGAGAGATTATGAATAAAAATGTTAAGAACAAATCAGAAGCTTTTATCTGATATTCTTGATAATTAGAACCCTCGAAAAAGTGGAGTTCCTGTCGTGGTTCAGCTGAAACCAATCTGACTAGCATCCATGAGGACGCAGGTTCCATCCCTGGCCTTGCCCAGTGGGTCAAGGATCCGGTGTTGCTGTGAGCTGTGGTATAGGTTGCAGACTTGGCTCAGATCTGGCATTGCTGTGGCTGTGGTGGAGGATGGCAGTTACAGCTCCAATTGGACCCCTAGTCTGGGAACTTCCATATGCTGTGCATGTGGTTCTAAAAAGTAAAAAAAAAAAAAAGAATCCAATTAGGAACCACAAAGTCCTTGGCACCTTTGTGGATAATAATCTGGGCAACAGCACATGGGTTTACCTGATCCATTTGGTCCTGTTGTTCTACATGTACACACTGACATTAATAACACAATACGTATCACCATAGCAGGGGTCAGCAAACCATGGCCCATGTGACCACCTGCTTCGTAAAAAACATTTTATGGGAACAGAGCCACACCCACTTGTTTCTATTGTGTCTATGCCGATTTAATGCTACAAAGGCTGAGGGAAGTAGAGGCGATGGATGACGTGGCCCACAAATTTACTATCTGGCTCCTTAGGAAAAAGGTAACATGAGTCCTTCATCTTGTTCTCTTTTTCAAAACTGTTTGACTCTGCTGGGATATTTGCCTATACTTAAGCAAGAACCATTTTCTACAAAAATATTTTCTGGAATTCTGACTGGGATTACGCTGAATTTACTGATCAATTTGGGAGAAATGAACATCTTTCTTTTGTTCCTGTGACTTAGCTAGACTCTCTTATTAGTCCTGAGAGCTTTAACGGAGAGTCTATAGCACTTTCTATGGGCAGAAGCAGGTCACTAAAGAAAGAGGATTATTTTTTCCTTTCAAAAATGTACACCCTTTATTATTATTGTTTTTGAAACCACAATATCTAGGAACTCCAGTAAAATGCTGACTGGAAGTAGTGAAGGCAGACAAGCTTGTTTTATTCCTAATCTCAGGGGTCATTTTAATCAGTTAGGACTATAGCAAATATACCATAGATGAGATGGATTAAGCAACAAACATATATTTCTGACATTTCTAGAGCCTGGAAAGTTCAAGATCAAGGCACCAGCAGATGTGGTCTGAGTTGCTGCTGTGGCTCAGTGGCCCGTGAACTTCCACATGCCCCAAGAGCAGCCAAAAAAAAAAAAAAAAAGAAAGAATTAGAACAAATTCTCCAAGGTTACCATATCATCTAGACAATGAGATCTGAGACAATTTCTTGCCTCTATTCTAATTTTAAATTTTTTATCAAAATAAAAACTTTTTAAAAATGCATGTCAAAAATGTTGCCATAATAACAATCAGCAAATTTAGTACCATTATATTATTAGGATGCAAATTCACTAACAGTGCTGTGCATACCTGCATAAAAATAATTGCAATTAGGAAAACTATAATTTTGATTTTTGATTTACAAGTTTATATCTATTACATTTTCTAAACATTATAGGGCTAAACAAAAATACATTAAAAATGAATATCACACGAGGCTGTTTTATTATACTTGATATCGATTTAAAATTGTTTTCCATAAGTAACAAATTTCAATGTTTCATAAAAAGGGTTACTTACTTCTGATTTCACGAGGATTTTGAAGGGCTGAGCTGCAAACTGGGTTGTAGAATAATTTCTTGCTATTGGAGAAAAATCACTTTTATTATTCTTTATCTGATAAATTATATGCTCATATGTAGCTGAAGATTCCAATGGTTCAATTCCATAACTGATGTTCTCGAATTGCAATAATCCCCTGAATATTTAAATACATAAAAGGAAATTAAAAATATAGATTTATCAGTGGTAAACATAAATCAACATTAAATAAAAACCAGATATTTTATAGTGGTCTTTGTAGTCTAATAGCTAAGAATCATCTCATCTTACTGGATTAACTTTCAAAACTAACTTTATACATCCCTCTATATATTATAGCATTTAAGAGTCATTGGAGTTCAGGGTTCCCGTCATGGCACAGCAAAAATGAATCCATCTAGGAACCATGAGGTTGCGTGTTCAATCCCTGGCCTTGCTCAGTGGGTTAAGGATCCCCCATTGCCATGAGCTGTGGTGTAGGTCGCAGACACGGCTCAGATCTTGCATTGCTGTGGCTCTGGCATAGGCCAGTGGCTGTAGCTCTGATAAGACCCCTAGCCTGGGAATCTCCATATGCCATGGGTGCGGCCCTAAAGAGACAAAAAAAAAAAGAGTCATTGGAGTTCTAGTGTGGCTCAGAAATAAATAAACCTCATACTAGTGGTAGCTTTTTCTGAATCAATTTTGAGACTGCAAACCTAGGAGACAGACAAAGAAAATAGGGAACATGATAAAAAGATAAGCAGGAAAAGAAAGTAGATCAGAAGAAACTCAGTGAAAGTATTTTCTTTGCCTTCCCTGGACCCTTCAAGGAATTTCTGAAACTGAAAAAGGTACACAGGATTGTAATCACATACATCTCCAGAATATGCCATTACCTGAGTCCGGAACAGGTGCTAAGTGTCACAACTGAATTTGGAATCTCTCCGGCATACCCTTGATAAAAGCAATGACCCTACAGGGGAGCGTATAAAGATACATTCATGAATGACTTGAAAATCAAAGTTTCAGTTTTATCCTTACTTCCTAGACATCAGCAAACATTCAGATTTAGCCACTACCATGAAATTCTTTACCAGATAGTCCACTTCCTTGTTATCTACCTACAGTCTCCTCCTCTTGACCCTCTTCTGCCCAGAAATAATCACAACTCCCATCCTCTACCACATGAATCTTGCTATATATAATTCTAAGCTTTTGATGACATCTCTCTAATCTGCATCTTTTCTTTCTTAGCCCCATTCCTTGAACATGTAGTCTATAAATGCTACTTCAATGTAATTACCAACATTAATTTGACTTCAACAGTGAACATTTCATTAAATTTTTTTCTGCTTGCCCACTGATTGACACTTCCTCACTATTTTCTCCTTGATATCTCACCATGTTGATCATCCTTAGTTCAAACTCTCCTCTCCATGGACTTTTACAACATTAGTCTTCCCAGTGATGCTTTTTCAGTGAATATTTCCTTCTCTTCCCTTAGAGGCCTAGTAATATCTAGAATCAGTCTTGTTCCTTTGTTAATCCCATGCCATGAAAACTTTGGTGTCATCATACTATTGTTTAGGAATGTGTTCATGTGTCATTAGCCCCCAGACACACAGCTCCATCAGTAACCATGCACTCATCTCAATACTAGGCTTGCCTCCTATCTCCCACCCACTGACAGTGGCAGAGCATACCATGCTCCAGGCCAAGCAACAGCAGCAACCACATGTGCCTGTACTGGTGCCAGCAAAATATGCCACAAGTCTTCACAAAGATGTAGAGTGTGAAACCAGGTCCCGACTCTTTACCCTGAAGCAGAGAGCATTCCAGTCTCTGTACCCCCTGGCCTTGCACCCAGTAGGAGCAAATGATCCTCAATAACTTAGGGGTATTAGTAAGTCCCAATACCCCTAACTTGAAGCAGCAAAAAGCAGCCTATATAGGAACTTTTCTCACCCAGGGGCCCTATCAGAGACAGAGCGAGAAGCATATTGATATCCAATGGGTCTTTCATCACCCAACATCACCTACCAATACAAGGTGGCTCAGGAAAAGAAACTTTTACTGCCATAGGCTGCACTGGCAGAGATCCAATGAGCTCCAGCAGAGCCAGGAGAATAAAGCACAAGAGAATAACACTAAAAGCACAACAAAGCTAAATTCTCACAAGAAGAACAGACCACACGAAATCTGAACTTACATCTGGGTGACTTCCTTCAACAATGTCAAGGACTCACATGAAAACTACACACTACACCAAGAACCAAAAACATGACAACAAAATGAGAAAAGGCAACCAGACGATGCCAACATTTGAGATGAGCCATTTGTTGGAACTATTGGATGGATTTTAAGGCAGCTGTGATAATATCACCTCAGTGAACAATTGCAAATTATCCTAAAAAAAATAGAAAGAAGAGAAAATCTAAGAAAAGGAACAGAAACCATTAAAAAGAACAAGTAATATATATTAAAGCTGAAAAACACAATAAACAAACACTCAAAACAAAAATTCCCTAGAAATGGTGAACTTCCTCAACATTATAAAGAATATATTAAAAAACAAAACAAAAACAAAAATGGCAGCTAACATTTCCCTTAGTGGTGAATGACTGAATATTTTTTTCTTTATAGGGGATGAGGAAAATTGTGAGGATGTCTGCCATCAGTATTGTTACTTGATAACATACAAGTAATTGTAGCAAGGCCAGTGAGGCAAAGAAAAGAGGCAACAAGTATACAGATTGAAAAAGAAGAAAAAAGAAGTCCACATTTGTAAAAGACATGACTAATTAAGGAGACATTTTCAAAGGATCCATTAAAAAAAAAACAAAAAACACTGGTATGGAATTAATACGTGCCTTCTGCAAGTTAGTAAGGATCCAAAATCAACACAAACAAGCTGCATTTCCAGATAACAACAACCATATGCAAACTGAAATTAAAATAAAATACCACTTACAAGTGCACCAAAGAAACTGAAATACTTTGGAATAAACTTACAAACATATGCACAGGATCTGAATGCTAAAAATATAAAATGCTAAAGAACAACAGTTTTAAAAAGACAAAACGAATGGAGAGCCTTTCTGCATTCATGGATTGGAAAAATCAACAGAATAAAGAGAAAGATGTCCATTCTCCCCAAATTGATCTTTTGGTTGAATGATATCAGTCCCAATGCTAGCAAGGTTGTTCATACACATAGGGTAGTTTAGTCTATAATTTACAAGAAAAAGGAAAACATCTAGAATAATGTAAAAATGTTGACAAAGAATAATAAAGTGGGAGGAATCCCTGTAGTCTCCAAAAATGCTGACTAGGCAGGCAAACTGACAGTAGGAGATTGGCAGAAGGATAGACACATAGAAGTCACGCACAGAATAAAGAACCTGGAGTTATATCCACATAAATATGGCCCCCTCACCTGGATTTTTTGATGGCAATGCCAGAGCAGCTCAATTGCACAAAGAACAGCCATTTTTAGAAACAGTTTTGGAACAATTACACAGCCCTAGTCAAAGGGATAAATGCTGATCCAAGTATCACACTTTATACAAGATCGTCTCAAGTGAACACACCATGACATGTAAATAAAACCGTAAGATTTAGGGCAAGAAAACACATGCCATCTTCAGGAATTCTAGAACTACACAGATTTCTTAGGTTTGATAGCCAAATTACCATTCCTAAAAGGGAAAGATGATAGATCAGCTCTGATTAAAATTTTTAAATTCTCACCAATGAGAGACCTTATAATGACGACGAAAGGACAAATTACAAACTGGGACAAAATATGTGCAAACCTCATCTGGCAAAGGACTTAGAATATATGAACTGCTCAGGAAACAGCATGGAAGGAAACAACCAATCCAACTAGAAAACAGGTAAAAGACATTAACAGATACTTCACAAAAGGAGACAAGTACATGAAACTCTATTCAACATCATTAGTCATCACAGAAATGTGGGTCAAAATGACACGAGATAAATTTCACATCTATCATAATGGCTAAAATTCAATTTTAAATTTAAATGCCAAAACAATGGCAATATGTAGATAGTCTTTTATCTCTCATGTATTGCCAGTAGAAAGTTCACAAGGGTACGGCCACTCTGGAAAAATCAATTGGGAATCTCTTTCAAAAACAAATATACGTTCACCATATGATCTGGCAATGATATTCCTGGGCATGTATTCCAGGGAAATTAAAAAAAAAAAATCACTGCCACACAACGAACTGCACATGAATGTTCACAGAAGCATTATTTTCAATCCCTAAAGACTGCAAAGAGCCCAAATCTCTCTCAATTGGCGAAGTGGGAGAATAACTAAACCTGGTGTTTCTGTGTGAGAGAGTGGTTGTTTAGGAATCCAAGGTTTAAGAATCGATTTCATGCGATTGAGATATTCTCTTCTCTCAATTTTGATAAGTTGTACTTTTCCAGGAAGTTGTCCATTTCACCTAAATCATCAAATTTATTGGCATAAAGCTCTGATAATACTCCAAAATGTCATTTTATTTTCTGTATGACTAGAAATATCTCCTTTCACCCCTATATTGGTTGGGTTTGCTTTTGATCTAAACAAGTCTTACCAGGGGTTATTGATTGTATTAGTCCCAAATAACTAAATTCAGAGCTTCACTTGTGCCATTCTTTTTCCTTTCTCTATCTCTTGGATTTCTGAACTGACCGCATTATTGCCTTCCTTGACTAGGTTTTAACCTTTTAGAGAGTATCTCAGTTTGAACTGGAAAACACAAAAGTAAGGGTCAAGCTCCTTCATCCTCTCCTTGCCAGGTTTTAGGCTCTGAAGTAGAGAATGGGGTGGTAAGAGCATCTCTTACTCTGGAACTTGATCTTTCCTCCTAAAGCTGAGCCTTTCCATCTCAGGTGAATGCCTGGGGTTTTAGCAGGGCCACTCGACCCTGCCTAGGCTGAAAATCCAACATCTCCCAGCACTCATTCATCTTTAGTATTATCTCCACCTGACACTCTACCTTTAAGTAGACTCTTAATCTCCGCATATGCAGCCTAATCCTTAGTCAAGGAAACAAGGATGATTCCTCTCCCCTGAAAAAAACCTGCATCCCATAGCCCCTCTTTATCTCTGGTCCTATGTCCTGCAAGTTCCAACTGCTTCAGCAGCCTTGAAATCCAAATGCTTAGAGAGGCCTGCTTGGTTCCACCCTTGGGCTACAGTTCAGACATATTATATCCCAGCCAGAGGGCTCGGTTCAATGTGAGACTCGCTTTCTTTCTGTAAGAGAGAAAATCCTGATTTGGTTTTTAATTGTCAAGTGCCTGAAAACAAGTGCCTCACAGATTCTGTCCGGCTTTCTTCTTGTGGAAGATGAGAAAGACAAATATACCTGCTACCATATTAGAAATTTCATTCTCTCCCAATGGCAACATCACAACAGAATCAGGCCAGTCACTCATATTTGCCTCTTCCCAATCACCTATTCTGGCAAACTAAGTGTCTGACACTAAAGCTAACTTTCTCACATATTTTGACTGTTTCTTGACTCCTCTCTGCATTTTGGAATAGAATTCAAATTCTTGTGTTTCCCATGTAAGCCTGTTTAGATTCTGTAGCCAATATGCTTTTGCAAGTTCACTTTCCTGTGCTCTTTCTATGAAGGGGTTCCCCCTGTTCCTTCCACTGCTCAGGTCCTATGGTACTGCCATTAACATCTCTCCCTGTGTTTAGTGGCTTCTTAGCTCCTTTTCCCGCTTTTTTTTTCCCCTTCTCAAACTCTTACTAATACTTCCAGATGTTTATATGACCTTTTCAGGTAACTGATTCCTGAGTTCTCAGTTTAAAAAGTAGTTATTCTATTCAACATGCTTTCATAGCAACTGCCACATTATATTGGGGTTTGTGATCAATCTGTTTGCCCAATAATTCTGTGCAGTATAAAACATTATTCTTCTTCCCACCAATGGCCTCCTTCACCCCAGAAAAGTATCAATCTACACAACATAAAGTAAAACTTACCTTTATAAATGAAGAATCTGGATACAGTACCCCTGACTTGTTGTATGAATATACCAGGAAATTAGAGTCTAAAAATGACCTAATCAACCAAAATAAGAATACTTCACATAAGAACAGCATTAGCAAAAGTAACTTACAGAATCATGAGATTAAGCAAATTTACTTCCCATTTGATAAACTCAAATATGCAAAAGTTTATTGGGTTTTTTTCTCGATTATCAAGCTTTCTTTCTGATAGCATAGTATGTACAGGAGAGAAAATAATAACCAGGATAACCAAATACCAGTGTGGTCACCGTCATGACACAGACTAATGTCTAGTATGTTCAAGTCTTCCAGATTCCCACAGCAAAGTTTTCTTGTATATTCAGCCATCAATACGTCTCATGGCATAAATCTGTTAAAGTTTGCTAACAAATAGCCATGGATCGATAAACAAAAAAAGTGATTATTTTATTAATTTGTTTTCATGAAGTTACACTGTGTTTATAAAAAACAAGCAAAGAAACAAAAACCCTCCAAATTCCCAGGGTCTTAAAATGATAACGAATGTTTTTCACAAGGTTACTGCAGGTTCAGCTCCATACTGCCTCCATTCTGGGACCTAGGCAAAGGCATGGTCCCTTCATGAAATAGGCTTTTTTTCATAGCAGGAGGAGGAAAATTGTAGAAGAGAGTTCTTAAAACCTTTGCTTAAACGTGGGATTCTAGGGTTTTGCCCAAATTTCCTAACTTAAGTTACTTCCGTGGAAAACCTGATATAAACATATGAAGCTCTATTCTTCTTACAAAATAGATGGTGATTATCATGGAACAATCTAACACTGTTATTTATTATAGGGATGAGACAGGATGGGACCTGGGACCTGGGACCCTTGGCTGCCGTGCTTGCAACTGGACAAATGTCTCCTGGAGGAACAGAATACAAAGGAAAGCAAAACCCTGCATACATGAGCAGTCTGGGCAATTATGAACAATAAGATACAAAAAGGTCACAAACCAACTGCTACTTCTAAGGTGCCAGGAGCAAAAGCAGGGGACTGTGCATGATCCCTGAACACAGCACCACCAAGGGGGTGGGTGGACCACCTATCCACCCCCACTTTCACTACACTGAAGGAACCAGCCTGCCCTCCTTGTAGAGGGAGCAAGGGAACTGGCACTTGGTCTCGCCCACTCCTGCCTTAGCACCAGTCCCAGTGAAGTCTTGCTTGAATGCCTCCTCTGACCACTTACCAATTTCTATTGATTAAAGAGCCCAAGGACCCTAATCCATATCAGTATTAGGGGCTTTCTCAAGGATTCCAAACACTAAGACACATTTGAAGACCAGAATGGAAGTGAAACTAGAGCATTAACAAAGTATGCTTTTCACCACTGCTTTCCTTTTCATATCTCCTCTCACTATTTTTCTCTAGCTATTTTTATTGATGGGTAACTGATTCACAACGCTGTGTTAATTTCAGATGCACAGCAAAGTGATTCAGTTATAGATGTGGATACAGATTAAGTCTTTTTCAGAGCCTTTTATCATACTCTGTGAAGTAAGTCAGAGAAAGACAATATCCTATGAAGTCAATATCATTAATATGTGGAATTTAAGACAAATGATATGAATGAACATATTTACAAAACAGAAATAGACTCACAGACTTAGGAAACAAAAGGGGAAAGGGGGTCAGGGAGGGAGGGATGAATTAGCAGTTTGGGATTAATGGATACACACTACTATAGATAAAATAGATAACAATGACCTACTATATATAGCACAGTGAACTATATTCAATATCTTGCAATAACTTTTTCCTCTCATTCCTGAAAACTCTTCCTTCAATTCAAATAACAAAACTAGACAGCTTTCCAGAGAAAAACTATTTGTCAGTTTATAGTATTCCACATATATTCAAGGAAAAACTCAAGAAATGGACTGAGATGGTTTAGGTGCAAGCATCTAGGACACAAATTCTGGAATAGCGACAGAGCCACATTTTAAGAACTCTAAGCACGTAAATTGAGGTGGTAGAATTTGCATCCAGAAGCAGATCCCAGGAAGAAGTTAGAGGTTAAAAAAAAAAAACCTTAACAGATATTTGACAAGCACTGTTAAAAGAATACAAATTTAGTTTGCAAGTTCATTTTTCTTGGGCCCTTTTCCAAAAGCAGACTTTTTGCTTTACATGAAACAGCAAAACAGTCTGACTTTGTCAATGACATAATGAAAATACAAAGAGAACACTGAAAGAAAAACAACCTTCAATGAAAGGAAAACGGACATCAAAAAGGAAGAGGGCAAAACTTAAACGTTAGATCCTAATGAAGTAGCACTGATTTAAAAAAACCATCTTCATCTCAAGAAAAGCTATAAGCTTTCAAAGCAGACCATTCCAAGGGAAAAAAGGACCCCCTCAAACTGAAATTCAAGAAAGTTCATATTCAATGACTCAATAAATGTAGCAAAGAGAATTTCCTTACTGTGAAGAGAAGTCTAGGCCTAGCCAACAAAGAGAACAAATATTGGTAAAATGCACATCGAAATTAAAGATTTGGGAGTTCCTGACGTGGCTCAGTGGTTAACAAACCCGACTAGCATCCATGAGGACATGGGTTTGATCCCTATCCTCGCTCACCGGGTTAAGGATCTGGCATTGCCATGAGCTGTGGTGTAGGTTGCAGACGAGGCTTGGATCCTGAATTGCTGTGGCTCTGGTGTAGGCAGGCAGCTGCAGCTCTGATTCAACCCCTAGCCTGGGAACTTACATATGCCACAGGTGTGGCCCTAAAAGGCAAAAAAAAAAAAAGACCCCCCCCAAAAAAAAGAAATTAAAATAAAGATTTATAGAAAAAACTATGATGTGGAGGAGAAATAAGACCCAGGATGAAAGCGTAAATTTCCATAGGTTTCCCATAGAAGAAAATGGTGCAGGGATTTAAAACTAAAATAAAAAAATTAAGGGACCTCTGATACGTCAGGAAATATTAATGTAACACACACACACACATAAAACTCACCCACACAAAAACATACTGGATTATTCACTAAATATAGACTATATCAAATTGAAATACTTTATAGAAAATAAATGACTCACAAACTATACACATTGCCAAAATGTTATTCAATTACAAGAACAAAAGAGACATCTGCAGATATGCTCCATCTGCATATTCCACCAGAAGAAAATAATTTGAAACTATTCTAATCAAACAATACCTGTCAGCATAAAGCTGCAATAAAAACAAAAAAGAAAAAGAAAAAGAAAAAAAGAAGCCTTGCTGAAAGTTGGAAAATGCAATTCCGTTAAAGAAACTGAAAGCAGTGGATGTACATTTAAATGGACAAATAATTTTTTTAAATAGTATAGGAATATTATGCTATCACTTCAGGATCTGAGAGACACAAGAGAAGACTCCGAGAACAGAAAATATGAATATAATGATTACATGAAAATTTCATTTTTATAGCAATATTTTTCCAAAACAAAGTAAGAAGACAAGCAATACTCTAGTTGGCATATTTGCAACAAAGAGGAGAGAGCGTGTCAAACAAAATTCCCTACAAATTGATCAGTGGTGACAACAATAACAACAACAACAGAAAAAAAGCAAGATAAAGCCATTGACTGAAAAGAAGTAACTCAAAACAAATGAATACACATTAAAATCCAAAAGTAAAATACCAGAGTTCCCGTCGTGGTTCAGTGGTTAATGAATCCGACTAGGAACCATGAGGTTGCAGGTTCAATCCCTGGCCTTGCTCAGTGGGTTAAGGATCCAGTGTTGCTGTGAGCTGTGGTGTAGGTCACGGATGCAGCTTAGATCCCACATTGCTGTGGCGCTGGTGTGGGCCTGGAGCTAGAGCTCCAATTAGACCCCTAGCCTGGGAACCTCCATATGCCATGGGAGCAGCCCTAGAAAAGACAAAAAAAAAAAAAAGAGTAAAAAACCAAAAGCTTTGGAGAAGCAAATAAATGAGAATGGTCAGTAAACACTGGAAAAGATACTGTGCATTATTAATGATCAGTGAAGTGCATGTGAAAATAACAATGAAATAGCATCTGCTATCTGTTAATTAACTGAGTGAAGATACTCATTTTCTTGAGAATGTAGAAAAGAGAAATGTTTTTAAATTACTGGTGTGAGTAAAAACTGGTGTAAGGCTTTTGAAGAAAAAAATTGTCAGCATATAGCACTTGAGAATTTTCTTATTTATAATCCTCAATTTCACTGATGCCCAAGAAGTCATGGCCAAGGATGTCCACAATACAGCTGTTCATGCTGTAAATGGGGGTGGATAAATAATGAGCTATATTCACTTGATGGCTACATATGCATTCTTCAAAGATGAACTCATTTTGCACACATTTCCATGAATGTATCTCAACAGGTGATATTATGCAAAATGTTTCATAACAAACAACCACAAAACTACAACCACATATGATAAAATAATAAATATCTATTGCCCACACTTCTGGGTCATGTGCGGGTAGCCATGGCAGCTCTGCTAATTGTGGCCAGGCTTGCTCCCTGGTCAGGATTCAGCAGATGGAGAAGTAAACAGGGCACCATGCTGTAATTCATATGCCTTTATTCTCACAGAAGCTAGCCCAAGCATATTTTCATGGGGATGACAGACAAACAAGCTAGAAAGCAGGAAGGCACAAAGGCTTATTAAGTTTCTGTAAGAATTAAGTCAGTTAATAGCTTTCTGGCCAAAGTAAGTGACATGGCCACAAAATGGGCTTAGTAATTTGCAAGCCCCTCCCCAAGGTTAAATGAAAATATGACTCCTCCTGTTCAAAACTATTGAGAATCTCAGGACACCAACAGAAGAGCATTAGACCAAGCACAGGGCCTTTCTAACCTTGGGCCCTTCACACCTCACCCATGAAGTTGGCCTTGAGTAGATAAACTCAGATCCAGGGGCTGAGTGTGAGGTGGTTGGGGAGTTGTGCATGTTCCACCTCTTGATGCAAGGAACAAAAGTTATATGGCAAAGAGTGAAGATACAGAGAAAGGTAAAGACCTGGGGTCACACTTGGGCTTCATCCTCTTAAGGTCCATCTTTACTACCCTTCTGATCTACCATAATAAAGTACGTAATGGAATGTCTAGTATTGCGCCATTTATGTCTCTTTAAAGGAATCCACAAGATACTATGATTTGCAATGATCTTTAGACATACAGATGAATGAAGCTAAAAATATGACAGAAGAATATGTGTCTATATCATAATTGTAGTTAGCACTGGGGAGTGAGAAGACTGAAGAGGCATGGGCATAGGAAAAACAGACTTCACTGTTGTGGCCATGTACACATTTTTTTTTTTTAACATATAGGAACAATGTTTATGTGTCCAACATTCATGGTAAGAATCTGTTTCTATTATTCTCACAATTTTTCTTTTTAATTTTTTTTTCATTCTTAGAAAAAAAAGCAATAGAAAAAAGGAGAGTGCTAATATAAACCACGGACCAAGGAATGATGTATCAATGTAGGATCATCAATTAAAGCAAATATATCACACTGGTGTGGAATGTTAATAATGGGGGAAGCTGTGCATGTGTGGAGGTTGAGGATATATGGGAAGTTTCTGTGCCTTCCACTCAATTTTACTTGGAACCTACAACTGTTCTAAAAAACAAAGTACATCCAAACGCTCATAAATAATAATAAAAAAACTACATGAATAGGCAAACCACATATAGGAAAACGCATGGCCAGAAATGTTTAGAGAAATCACTTAGGGGGAGTTCCCATCGTGGCTCAGTGGTTAACGAATCCGGCTAGGAACTATGCGGTTGCCAGTTCGATCCCTGGCCTTGCTCAGTTTGTTAAGGATCCAGCGTTGCTGTGAGCTGTGGTGTAGGTTGCAGACTCAGCTTGGATCCCGAGTTGCTGTGGCTCTGTCGTAGGCCAGCGGCTACAGCTCCAGTTAGATACCTAGCCTGGGAACCTCCATATGCCGAGAAAGCAGCCCAAGAAATGGCAAAAAGACAAAAAAAAACCAAACAAACAAAAAAAAGAAATCATTTAGGGAAATACAACCTGACCTTAAGATGGGGTATATTTTAGCAAATCACGTATGCTCTTGGAAATCTAAGCTGCGGCTGCCTTTTCAGACAGTAACTGGCCATATCTCTCCAAATCTTGACAAGTTACAGGATGTGAGCAATAAAGAATGCCTACCATAGAGGTGGTTATAAAAATTAAATGAGTTACTACATGCAAATGGTCTGCAAAATGGTATCTGCTCAATAAATGTCAGTTATTTTTGTTGTTTTCATCATCGTCATCATCGCCTACTCTTATTAGCATTCATCTTCTTGATCCAGACACCCACTTATTGACATTAAGTCTGTGAAACAGAATCTCTGTTATGTAAGAATACAGATAAGGATGTTTATTCCAGGAGTCTATAGTAACAATCCCTGGAAATAGCCCATCACCTATCAATATTACATACTATGGGATATTACCTACCAATACTACATACGATGGGACCTCATCTGGTAAAAATGGGTAAAAATACATACACATAGATTAAGCATGTAAATATCATCACTAAACAAGACCTGACACTTGCAGAACTCTATTTCCATTAGTGTCAAAAAAAAAAAAAAGAAAAAGAAAAGAAAGAAAGAAAGAAAAAGGTTTTTTTTGGTAAGGTTCTACATGTTGGACTTGAGATAAAGATAAAATTTTGAACAGAAAATCATTGACTGATACACACAGGTTATTGATATTGGTTTCTTCACAGAGTGAAAGTGGGAGAGATTAAAAATATATACTAGCAAAATGAGACAAAACTACAGTGTAATATCAAGTAAAATGCTTAAATCATGTTAGTATGTAAAACATCAACGAAATTCATCATAGACAAATAAAATTATTCCCTTAAGTGTGGCAATTGTAAATATATTTTAAGAAGTTACACAAAATGATTTTACTTTCTGATATACTTTAATATTGACATCATCAATTTAGAATTTAGTCTGAATGATAGATTTATTCTAAAGATAAAGACCCAAAATTCTAGTCAGACACGAATCACAAAGAAGACTTACAATGTTAAATAAATATAATATCCAAACACTGGAATATTTAGGCTCTAAACCTGGGCTCAATTTAAGGTAGTGATTGTAAAAATTTAAGACACTGAAAACAACTGTATGAAAAGAATGGCCACTTACTGTTTTTCAAGATGGAGAGTGAACGTTTTCCTGTTAATTTTGATGTCATAAGTGACCTAGAGCAAAGTATTTGGAGAGAAATTAATTACATACTTCAAATTCTTAAGGTCAAAAGCCCCAATTTCTTAAAATGCATGTATTCATCCATAAAACATAGATTGTATCATGAGTCTATCAAAATTTTAAAAGACAGATATAGATAGATAGATGATTATAGGACTGTTCAATCTTGGAATTGTGACAGAAATAATCATAATTAAACTTAAATAAAATTAAGGGGACTCTAAATCTATTTCAAAGTAAGAGCATTTTGTCATTAGCAGTTAAGTATCAATCAATTTGTAATTTAAAATGGTTACATTTAGAAATGTTGAGTAATCTTAGAAGAAACTTGCATTATATTACCTTTTGCAGTTTCTAGAACAAATACCTCGAAAATTAAATTATACAGAGCAAGTCCCTGTTTTAATATTCAAGAAGTACCCCCTAGCTGGGAGTGTGACATGCAGTCTTCCCCTCCCCATCTTCTAGGACCAGGGAACTAAAGAAGGTCACCTCACACCAAGATACAGTTTTGCTGTGACAGCCCCCGTTTCATGAGAAGTCCCTTCACTCCAACTCCAGGTATTCTGATGGACCATGTCAGCTTCACACCTTGTTGAGCTTCAGTTCAGTCTCCCTCTTCCCACTGGCTTCTCTCTCTCCCTACCACAGGAGCTCATTCCAAGGACAGATCCTAAGAACCTATCTTCACAGGAATCTTCTCAGAGATTGAATCCCAAAGAATTCAATTGGTGATATCATCATGAAACATATGCCTTCTTTAAGCATGTGGTTAATTCTGGAAAACATTCTGCATGGGCAAAGAACATGACTTTCATCATTGTGTGCAGTTTTCTGCATATGGCCTTTTAAATCTTCTTGTTTTCAATCTTCTATAACCGTACGGCTAGTGAAAAAAAGGTGTGTTGGCATCCCCCCAAATTACTGGGACATTGTTTCTTTCTCCTTGGAATCCATACTTTCTGGCCTTACGTATTTTGGAGCCTTTTTGTTGGGTGCAAATAGACTTGGTACAGTGATAGCTTCATGGTAACTTGGTCACTTTATCAAGAATAAGGTGTCTTTTATCCTAAAATTGCTTCTGACTTTAAATTCTACTTTAGTATTCGTATGATTGCAACAGTTTATGTTTGATATGTTCACTTTATTTTTAACTCTTGATCCATTTTTATTTAACAAGAAGGGTTTTTCAAACTTCTTTTCAAATTCCTATTAAATTTAGAGAAGCATTCTGAAGGATAGAACAAGCTGTGATTTCTTGGGATTTATTAGTATAAAGATGTCCCTAAATCTTATTTATTTTGTGGTGGGTTTCATAACTATATTTGTAGACAAACAAGTACCACTGTTTTCGTGTCCCTACTTCATCCTATTTGCAGAATAAATTTTTGTGTGAGGATAAATCTGCATATTTTGTCTTCTGCAGTCTGCATATCAGGTAATAGCAGCATGACAATATATACAGTTAATCAAGGCAAAAAAATTTATTGTCCTATATTTCTTTCTCTCTCTCTCTTTTTTCTTTTTAGGGCTCCACTCACGGCATATGGGGGTTCACAGGCTAGGGATTGAATCTGAGCTACAGCTGCCAGCCACAGCCACAACAACAAGAGATCTGAGCCACATTTGCAACCAACACCACAGCTCAAGGCAACACAGGATCCTTAACCCACTGAGCGAGGCCAGGGACTGAACCTGCCTCCTCATGGATCCTAGTCGGGTTCGTTAACAGCTGAGCCATGAAGGGAACTCCCTGCCCTGTATTTCTTTTATCTTGATTTTTTTAATGCTGCAAATAATCAAATACAATTACAATTAAGAGGCACACTATACTATTACTCTGACCCTAGAATGAATGCCGTAAATAATTTAAACTGTAAGTATGATATTTGCTGTAGTCTGCTTTTGCTGGTGATGTTGTTGTTGCATAGATCCATTTAAATCACACTGAGGCTTGGAGTTCCTGTCGTGGCCCAGAAGAAATGAATCTGACTAGGAACCATGAGGTTGCAGGTTCTAAAGTGAAGTATTGGGTGTGAATTTGGCGAGTACATGTGTGTGTGTAAATGTGTGAGTGATTTTCTGTAACATAGCGATTTTCTGTAACACTCTTCCTGGATACATGCACTTACTTCTAAAACATGTGGTTAATTTAATCATTTTTTTCCCTCATATTAAGACAGTCTTCGGGGAGTTCTTGTTGTGACTCAGAGGGTTAAGAACCTGACTAGTATCCATGAGGATATGGGTTGGATCCCCCAGCCCTGCTCAGCAAGTTAAAGATCTGGCATTGCTACAAACTGCAGCCTAGGTCACAGATGCAGCTCGGATCCAGATGCAGCCATGCAAAGAAAAAAAAAGAAAAGACAGCCTTCCACAAAGAGGAAACCTACTTGGTCATAATAGTTTACACTTATTCGTATTTTCGCTTTTTACATATCCTTTGTCGGTGCCAATTTTTTCTCATCATAACTTATTTGTCCTCTATATATCAAGTTACATGTACTCTTAACATGATATAAAATGCTGTAAAAAATTAGGTAACTTTCATATTCTATTTATTCTCTGTTGTAATCTCTGAAAGATACCTATCCTCTTTCCTTGAATACTGTCTAAAACCTTAGCATCATTTGACTAGCAGACTGTTGTCAACCACTTATCTGACGCCTTTAAATACTTTTATGATTTTGAGCTTTATTTATAACCAGCTATTGATGGGAGAGACTAATATCAAGAATGGCAGACTTAAAGCAAACCATATCAATAATTACAGAAAAGGAACATGACAAATTCAATACCCATTTCTTGTGTTCTACATAGGTCAATTAAAGCCAAGGTGACTGTCAATATTTTAAGCCCTCTGTAGCCCTGATGATTTTTTTTTTAGTTTTTTGCTTTGGAAATGTTTTTATTTACTGAGAGAAGAGTTTTTAAATCTCTGCTTGTAATTTTGAATTTGTCTACCATTTTTTACTCCTATAAATTCTTGATTCATGGTTTTTGATGCAGTGCCTTATGAGGTGCCAATATGGCTAGCATTATTATGTCTATTAGTAAATTAAGTTATTGACCCTTTCAAGATGTCACTGTTTATTCAGGTAAAATCCTCGTTCCGCAGTTTACATTGTCTTGTAATCAATGTATCCAATCTAGCTGCTTTTTGATTTGAATTTTAATGAAATCTAGTTGTCCATTCTTTAATTTTTCATCCACTTGCGCCTTTTTTATTTGAAAGGCATTTCTTGGAGTCAGCATTCGTATCTTCACCCAATTTGACAATCTCTGAATTTATTTGCAAAGTTCACACCAACTATTTTTAATGAAATGTATTATTTAATCATACAAGATTACTTTGCTGCTGTTTGGTTTGGGGATAGTTTATCTGTTCTTTCCTCATTTTTTTCCCCATTTATTGGAGCTTTTGTTTGGAATTAGATATATCAATATCAACTTACGGTTTTAATATCAACACACCCATGCGCACATATGTGCACATACAACCTACATCAGTGTTTCTATGTGTATGCACTCATATTTTCTGGCTTGGACCACTGAATTATATACCAGAAGCAACACTCCACTAGCAATTAGGACACCAAGCATGCAAAGAATGGATTCTAAACACCATCCTTCACTTTTCCAGGAATAAGAAACAGGCCCTTTAATTGAAAAAATAGGTGAAATCCAATCAACAAGGTAGACTGGCATAGTGAAAAAGAAAAATGGAAAGAATTGAAAAATGGAACAGAAATAAATTATTTTTCTGACTTTAAAGTTCCAACTTTTTCTTTGGCTTGTTAATTTTTGAGGGTTACAAATGATGATCCTATACCACCCTCAGAATGGGACTCCTTTTTTTGTTTGTAGTTTCTTCATTCTTGTTCATTATTTATCATTTAATATCTGTTCTGATTTATTCATCAACCCATGGACTATGTACATAAGTATACTTTCAAACTCTCAAATACATTTTTTAGTCTTTCTGTTGAGTTTTAGTTTAGCTGTATTTATTTTATTTTTGTCTTTTGGTCCTTTTACGGCCGCACCTGCGGCATATGGAGGTTCCCAGGCTAGGGGTCTTATCGGAGCTGTAGCCACTGGCCTATGCCAGAGCCACAGCCACACCAGATGCAAGCCGCATCTGCCACCTACACCACTGCTCACGGCAACGCCAGATCATAACCCACTGAGCAAGGCCAAGGATCGAACCCGCAACCTCAGGGTTCCTAGTCGGATTCGTTTCCACTGTGCCCCCACGGGAACTCCTTAGCTTAGCTGTATTGTTGCCAGTAATGAGTTCTGCACTATATTTCCATTTCCATTATTTTCCTTGCTGTGGTCAATTTGGTTGAAGGAGGTTGTGTATTCTTAAAAAGTATTAGAAGTACTCTTGGAAAGCATGACTTACCATGGAGATAGAGCATAAGTAAAGCTTGTTCAGAAAAGCCCTATGTATTTCTGGGGACACCAACGAGTCTGGTGTTTCTGATTCTTGGCTAAGATAATGGCAGTGAGATTTACCACGTACCACTCAGACACATACAACCACCCCTGGCCAAGGTTAGCTCCTTACCTTGTTTTCCTAACTAGTTTGACAAGGCTGGCCTGGCTACTTAAAGTGTCGCTGAAAATTTTGTTACGAGCTCTCCGAAAGTCAAAATTTCTCCCGTAAATCTTGTTACTAGAAGCCAGGAACTCAGCATGTTCTAGGAGCCCAGAAACTGGGTTCATGGGGAGCCAGCTCATTGTGCAGGCTTCCTGGATATCCTGATATTTACCTGAATTCTCTTACTCTTGCTGTGCCACATGGTCCATCATTAAATAAAAGCCTCATGTGTGATATCCTATAGAGTCTAGTGAGCCTTTCCAAAGAGCAGAAAGGGGAACACAATATATAAGCTTTATCAGTCAGGTTGATTTTTTCCACTGATAAAATGTTTACCTTCATGGTTCAAACTTTCTTTATCGCTATGATGACTTGTATGATTTGTCAACCAACATTTGAGAAAGAAAACTTTTTTAAGATTTCTCTCTGGAAATGGATTTGAAAATGCCTCCCTGTAGTACTATCAGTTATTTGACATATGCTGAGGATATTTTAATTGTTCTATGTTCCTTCTGATCTGAACATTTTATTAAGTAACACTGCAGATCTCATAGTGTTGGGTGTGTGTGTATGCGTGCATTTACTAAATGCTGTCTTTTTCTTGCTGCTATCATGGATACTCGTATTTTCTTTTCATAGCACTTTCTCAGTGTACATTATACTCTCCTAAACATTGCAACATCTTCAGATATTCATTTTGGGGGTATAATAACATTTATAAATCCATAATCACCGGTTTTTGTTGGTGCCACACAGTGAGACAGTCATAAGGAGACCATTCAGTCTCCAAAACCTGCTTCAACCTCTAGCAGTTTTCCAGTTGACAGCTGTTGACATTCCTCTCAGACCACACCACTAAGGTTCCAATCACTGGATTCCCATCCCATCCCTGTCTGTCTTTATACCAACACTTCTTCCTTCTTGAAAAAACCAAGTGTCCTGTCCAAAGCTGCTAACTCTTATTAGAAGTCAAAATCAGGAAGGAACTGACGACTAAAAAAGTGATTCAAAGAGTCAACATATATAAAGGTATCTCTTGTTAAGGCTTTCCCCCAAAATACCAATTAAATGTCAAGCATTAATTATGAATGATGTTCACAAAAAGCAAAGATGAGAAGACTGAAGCCAGCCTGGAAAGGCCTCAGGAAGATATGCATCACTACACTTTATTCATGGGAGTCAGATGTGATGCAACATTTCCAGCAGATCTTTTGCAATATTTATCAGTGTTTATTTGTTTTGTTTTGTTTTGTTTTGTTTTTGTTTTGTTTTACAATGGCTTGCCTGCTGATCCTCTTGAGCTGCCTATTGAGGAGCATTTATGAAACTATCCAATGTCTAAAATTTGAAACATTCCACAATGTAACATCCATATAAGGAGATATCATGCAGTGAGGAAAAATAATGACAGAGCTGTATTTAATTACCGTGAAAAGTCAATCATAACTTTACAAATAAATGAAAGAGACAAACAATGCTCATAGGTGATCATTAAAAATATATGTGCATGTTCTACTTTCATTCTACTGCATGTAGCTGTCCAGTTTTCCCAGCACCACTTATTGAAGAGAATGCCTTTTCTCCATTGTATATTCTTGCCCCCTTTGACAGAGGCTAATTGGCCATAGGTGCTTGGGTTTATTTCTATCCCATTCCACTTATCATTTCTGGTTTTTTGTTTGTTTGTTTTTGTTTTATGTTTTGCTAGCATCATATTGTTTTGATGACTGTAGCTTTGTAGTATAGTATGAAGTCAGGGAGCCTGATTCCTCCAGCTCCACTTTTCTCTCTCAGGATTGCTTTGCCTATTCAGGGTCTTGCATGTTCCCATACAAATTTAAAATGTTTTTGAACTAGTTCTGTGAAAAATGTCATTGGTAATCTGATAGGGATTGCCTTGAAGCTGTAGTTTCCCTTGGGTAGTATCCTCATTTTGACAATATAAACTCAAAATGAATTAAAGACCTAAATGAAAGAATGGGTACTATAAAACTCTTGAATGAAAACATAGGCCAAACAATCTCTGACATAAACTGCAGCAATATCTTCTCAGATCCACTTCCTAGAGAATGACAATAAAAACAAAAATAAACAAATGGGACTTCATTAAACTTAAAAAGTTTTTGCACAGCAAAGGAAACCATAAACAAGAAGACAACCCACAGCATGGGAGAAAATATTTGTCAATGAAGCAACTGATAAGGGATTAATCTCCAAAATATACAACCACCTTCTGCAGCTCAGTATCAAACAAACAAACAACCCAATTTAAAAAATGAAGGAGTTTCTGTCGTGGCTCAGCAGGTGAAGAACGCGACTACTATCCATGAGGATGGGAGTTCAATCCCCAGCCTTGCTCAGTGGGTTAGAGGATCCAACGCTGCCGTGAACTGTGGTGTAGGTTGCAGACATGGTTGGGATCTGGCATTGCTGTGGCTGTGGCATAGGCTGGCACTGCAGCTCTGATTTGACCCCTAGGCTGGGAACTTTCATATGCCACAGCTGTGGCCCTTAAAAAAAAAATGGGCAAAAGATCTAAATAGGTATTTCTCCAAAGACATACAGACAGCTAAAAAACACATGAAAAGATGCTCAACACCACTGATTATTAGAGAAATGCAAATCAAAACTACTATGAGGTACCACCTTACACCAGCCAGAATGGCTATCAACAAAAAGTCCACAAATAATAAATACTGGAGAGGGTATGGAGAAATGGGAACCCTCTTACACTGTGGTTGGGAATGTAAATTAGTGCAACCACTATGGAAAATAGTACAGATTCCTCAAAAAGCTAAAAATAGAAATGCCATATAACCCAGCAATCCCACCTCTGGGCATCTATCCAGAGAAAACCATAATTCCCCAAAATATATACACCCCAATGTTCATTGCAGCACCATTTACAATAGCCAAGACATGGAAGCAATCTAAATGTCCACCGATAGAGGAATGGATAAAGAAGACGTGGTATATATATACAATGGAATATTGCTCAGCCATAAAATAAAAGAATGAAATAATGCCATTTGCAGCAACATGGATAGACCTGGAAATTATCATTCTAAGTGAAGTTAGTCAGAGAGTGAAAGACAAACATCATATGATATCACCTATATGTGGGATCTAAAAAAAAAAAAAAAGATAAAAATGAACTTATTTGCAGAACAGAAAGAGATTCACAGACTTTGAAAAACTTACTGTTACCAAAGGGGACAGGTGGGGGAGTGGTATGGCAGAGAAGGACTGGGGGCTTGGGATCAGCATATGCACACTGAGGTATGTGGAATGACTGGCCCACAGAGACCTGCTGTAGCACAGAGAACAATCTCCACTATTCTGTGATAATCTCTATGGGAAAAGAATCTGAGACAGAATGGATATGTGTATATGTATGACAGGGTCACTTTGCTGTTCAGCAGAAATCATCACAACCTTGCAAATCAACAATACTTCAATAAAACTTAAGAAAATTAAAAAAAAAAGAAAAGCCAGGCAATTAAAAAAAATATATGTGCATGTGTGTAGGCATATCTCTAAAACTTCACTTCATTCAAATTGACTGCCTTTGGAAAATGAGGTGGACAACAGTTGGACAATGGGGAAATGAGTGTACTTAACAACTCCTTGTACTGTCTAGATTTCATTTTACAAAGTACATGCTTTACAAATTGAATCAGAACAAAAATATTACTTTCATTTTTACCAAGATTTATATATTATATGCATATATACAAGCATGAAGCTATTCTTTATATATTATCATTTTAAAATCACATTACAAGGTGAATGTTAGTATGACCCCACTTGCAAGGAATATATCCTTAAATGTACATCTTTTCTAGAAAAAATAGCAAATATATTAGACTACATATGCCATTGGTGTATATTGGCCACCCATTGGCCAGGAATTCTGGTTAATTTTTTTTTTCTGAGTTGGTGTTTTAAAATTGTTTTGTAATGTTCACCTATTAGTTGAGTAATGAAAACAAAACAAAACATTTGCCCTCCCTCAGACAAAATGGCACTTGAACTCTCATTTAGAACACAAAATTTCATGAAGGGATGATACCCTTCATTCGTTCATGAAGGCATGAATCGATTTGGGTCTTGCGGTCCAGTAAATATAAAACTCTCATATTTCTAAAGTGATTTCTTAATTACATTTGTGTCTGAAGCCCCGCTGTCCTTGGTGTTCGTCCCAATCTTCTGTGGCACTGTGATTTGCAGAAGTGATGTTTCAGAGTCTGCAGTAAGGAAGACAGGTGTTAGTGCGAGCATTCCCTGCTCATGGCAGCATCCTTCCAATTCTCTTACCTGTTACATCAGGTCACTCTTCGACCTTCCAAGCGCCTGAGCCTGTACCCCTGCGCGCACAGACACACACACACTCACTCACTCACCACAAAATCTTCCCGTGCAGGATTCCAGGAAGCGGCTCCCGTGGAAGTGGGAGTGTTATTACCAAACCACCGTCCAGAGTCCCTCAGGGCTGATGATGGACCTCAGCCCTGAGTCGGGGAAGAAAGGCTGTCCCAGGACCCTTTCAGGGCTCCCTCCTTCTCCCACCCGCTAGAAGGCGGGCGCCCCCTCCTGCCGGGCAGGGTCAGGGAGGGAGGGGCAACCATTCCTGGTGTGCACTGAGCCCCTGACCAGCAGGGCCAGTATAGCTCTGAAACAGGGCGGGCTGTGACCCCACCATGGGCCCCCGGCGAAGCCTGGCCTGGGCTTCTGGAGCCAGGAGGGCCACGCCGCCCCGTCCACGCCGAGGGGTCCTCACTTACGATGGCCGGCGGATGTCAGCTGGCTCAGCCCTGAGAGGAGCAGCAGGAAAGGCAGCATTGTGTGGCCGGCCTCGCCACAGGGATGGCCGTTGACTGGAAACTGCAGCAGCCGTCGCGAGGGACCCGGGGCTCTATGGTGGCTGAGCGCACAAGCAGAGCGACAGGGGGCGGGGTTGGTGGAGGTGTGTCTGCAAGTCCGGCCCCGCCCCACCTCCCAGTCCGGAGGCCCCAGCCTCAGACCCCTGGCACTTTCCTGCTTGTGACCGGCACGGGGCTTCGGAGCCTGCTTCCTGCCTAATTCTGCCTACTTGTGCTCTATTTCCAGAAATTTGGTGTTTTTAACGTGCCTCGGGTGACCTAGGTTTTATAAGAGCACTTTCTCCTCTGCGTATAAGCCATTTGCTGGTGGAGTGCTTCGGGGTATTAAGAGTCCACGTCATAATTTTCTGGTGCAATGGCTGAATGTGATGGAGAAAGAAAATAGAAATTCACAATATGTTTATTAGCAGATGGTTGTCTATTTTAACATCTACTGCCAGATGTCTATTTTAAGTTGCAGGTCAAACACACACCACATACACACACCAAGGAACTCAGACACTAAAAAATTCAAAAGACAAAAAAAGGAAAGAAATATCTGAATATATGTAAAGATATTTCATGTTTGTGTATTGAAATACTCAATATTGTTAATACAGAAATTCTCTCCAAATGGATCTACAAATTCAACACAATCGTTAACAAATCCAAGCTGTCTTTTTTTTTTTTTTCAGAAAATGTCATAAAGATGCTGAATAGCAAGAGCAATTTTGAAAACACAGTTTTCAAGAAAATTTGAAACTGAAACCATACTTTTGAATCTCAGTACATATTACAAAGCTAGTGAGAATTCCCACTGCGCTGCAGTGGGTTATGAATCGGACTGCAGTGGCTCAGATCACTGCGGAAGTCCACGTCCTATCCCAGGCCGGGTGCAGGATCAACCGTTGCTGCAGCTACAGGTTGGATTCAATCCCTGACTTCCATATGCCTCAAGTGTAGCCATGAGAGAGAGAGAGAGAGAGAGAGAGAGACAGAGAGAGAGAGAGACAGAGAGAGAGAGAGACAGAGAGAGAGAGACAGAGAGAGAGAGAGAGAGAGAGAGAGAGAGAGAGAGAAAGAAAGAAAAGAGCTAGAATAATTAAGACAGTGTAATACTGTCCTAAGGACAGGAACAGGAAGAGACATGTAGTTCAGTGTAACAGCACAGAGAGTTCAGAAATAAAGCCTCATAATTACAGTCATTGAATTTTGATACCAAGGCAATTCAATGGTCTTTTCAAGTGATGGAACAGGTACATATCCACAGGCTGAGGACAGAAATTTTATTGCTACATTACAACATTCATAAAAAGTGAATGAAATCTGTCTAAAGAAGAACTAAACCTGTAAAACACTTAGAACACACACAAGCAAATCTTTAGACCTCACAACATAGGCTCTGTTATCAAAGCCACCAAAGCATAAGGAAAAAAAGAAACAATAGACTGACTGCACTTCATCAAATTTAAGAACATTGGTGCTGCAAGTGATATATCCAAGAATGTGAAAGACAAACTGCAGAATGGGAGAAAATACTTGCAACACTCATCTCTGATAGGAGACTTGTCTCCAGAAGTTGTAAAGAACCCAAGCCCACAATAAGACAACAAATAGTGCAATTAAAACTCGGTCATATAGGTATATATTCCTTCTTCTTCTGCCAAGGACTCCTAGGAGTCTGCCCGTAATGCTTCTGGGGTCCATAATCTACACAGCAACTTTTATCTTCAGTGCTGCACTCTGAAGATGCCAGCCATTTCTGCTGCTGTGAACTCGGTCACCTGCTCCTCAGTCACAGTGGGAATGCTGTGCACTACCGAGGACTCCAGTTCTCTCTGCTGAGATCATTAAATTTTGTACAGATCGAATTGGTTTTCCATAAGTCAACACCATGTTTTCCTGGCTTCCTATATTATAGTTTTGCTTGTCCTGTTGGCGTCCAGAAACCAGTCGCCTCATGTGTTTTGTCCTGTTTTTATTGTTTCTATGATGAGAGGGTGAGTGGGAAACCACGGAATGGAATAATCTCATCACAGCCAAAGTGGAAGCCCTTTGTGCCATAGAGTAATGGATATCTCCCAATTAATCCAGTAATAATTAGGTTCAGTTTCTTTAATCAGACTTTGGGGTAATTCAGTCCACTTCCAATATGAAATTGAGAGTGACATTGGACGGATAGAGAGTTGACCTTTCCTGATGGATGAGACCAGGAAGGTGTTGAGTTCTACCATAGCATAAGACTGATGCATATTTGATTATTTTCAAAAATTTTGTGTATATTTCTAACTTATTTCTGAAAATATATGCAACTTCCTAAGTCACTTTCTTTTAGATTTACCTAATCAGCTCTAATCGACACATAATTGGAGTGTGTGTGTGTTTCAAATTTACTGATTCTTCCATGGTTTTGAGGGGGCATTAGCTTCATTTATACTTAATATCATCATAGAGGCTTTGGTGGTGATTCTGGTTAATTTAATTTTTTGTATTTCAGTTGTCTGGCTTATTTCTTCTGCTTAATTGGACCAAATTTCCATAGATTTTATCGCCTAATTTCATGTAATGTCTTTATAATACCTAGAGGGTTATCTATTTTTCTAATTAATAGAGTCAAAATTAAAACAATATCACCTTATGCATCTGTTATAGAAATTTAACCTAGTCTACCATTATTGCTTTTTTAAAAATTAGTCTCAGTTTCATCAATAATTTTTGTTAAATAATTTGTAGAACAGTTCTTTTTATGCTCTATTTTTAAAATGGAAGAAATATCAGTTGATATCAATTTAGTGTGTTCTAAGGAACAATTTATAGAAGGGAATATGACAGAATAAAATACATTAGAATGTAGCACATAAATAATATTAAATATACATGTAAAAATTAAAATTAAATTTTGTATCTATATATATTTTACATAAATATATACTGCACTTTCAGACATAGTCACAGAATATTGGAGAATACTTTTAAATTTATTCAATTTATGACTATATTCTTTGATCCCAAATTTTTATAGTTCAAATTACTAACTGCTTTCAATGTCATTTTTGAAAAACTTAAAAAGTCCACTTATGTTTTAAGGTAAAAATGTAGAATTTTTGGTAAAATGCTGTTGTATTTCCCCCCCAAAAAAAACCCTCTTTATCAGTTTCTACTTTTCCTACCTTTGCTCATTCTAATTACCGTCATTGCTCTTCAATGGAATAAAAAGAAAATATTTTGGAACAGAGAGGATACAGTAAGTGAAGGGTAAATTAAATCATTATATTATATAGTTAATATTAAAAATGCTTTATGGGAAAATTCAAATGTTTTTCGAGACATTTTAAGTAGGGATTCCTGGATGGATTGGTTTGATGATTAGAAATATTGAGTATTAGCACATACCAATTTTTTTCAGAATATAGGTAGGTTGGTATCCCTCATGTTCATATAGGCCCAGGAACAACTGAAGTTACCCAGTAAACCCTCAGTAGTTTTTGAATAGAAAACCGTGTTGGGGAGTTTCTGTTGTGACACAGCAGAAATGAATCCAAGTAGTATCCTTGAGGATGCAGGTTCAATCCCTTGCCTTGCTCTGTGGGCTGGGGATCCAATGTTGCCATGAGCTGTGGTGTAGGTTGCAGACATGGCTCAGATTCCGAGTTGCTGTGATTGTGGCACAGGCCTGCAGCTGCAGCTCTGATTCCACCCCGAGCCTGGGAACCTCCATATGCTGCAGGGGCAGCCCTAAAATGCAAAAAAAAAAAAAAAAAAAAAAAGAGGAAGAAAGAAAGGAAAGGAAAGGGAAAGCCACATTGGCTGTAGTTGCTCTAGAAGGTTCTTTTTCCCAGGCAACCCCATTTTCCTTGCACTGACATTTGGTTGTACCAAGAAGATTGATAGAGACAGGGCAGCATAAGTATGAGGAAGGTTAAGATTTGGAGACAGGAAAGCACAGAGTTTGGGGGAGGGTAAGAAAATAGAAGATGGAAAAAAAAAGAGAGAGAGAAAACCCAGGACTCTGCTCATTTTACACTTAGTTAATATTGCTCATATGCTCCTAAAATGAGAATTAAGGCACCTGTGCAACTTTTCCTTTCTTCTTTTTTTTGGTGGAACAGAGCTTGATTAGGTCTTTTGAAAAATGAGATATAATTAACATATGACATATTAGTTTCATGTATACAGCATAATTTGTTGACATGTTTATATTGCAAAATGATCACCATAGTGGTTCTAGTCAACATGTCTCACCATACATAGGTACAAAAATGTGATTTTCTCCTCATTAGGGCTTTAAAGTTCTACTCTTGGAGAAGTTTCAAATATGCAATTCTTTATTATCAACTATAGTCACCATGCTGTACATTATATCTCCATGGCGTATTTACTTTATAACTGGAAGTTTGACCCTCGTTACCGTTTTGCTCACACTCCCCCCTGCCCCCATCACCTCTGGCAACCACCAGTCTGTTCTCTGTATCTATAAGGGTTTTCTTTTTTAATTTTTATTTTAAGATTCCATATATAAGTGGGGTCATAATTTGTCTTTCACTGCCTGACTTACTGCACTTACAGACAGCTTTTTTCTTTACTGTACCCCCAATAAAAGCCACAATTTGGCTTAGTCAATATTTAGGAAGTGAGAATGCAGAAGTTAGGGTAAATAGGTAGGTCTAGTTTCCTCATTGTAAAGGAAATCTTTTCTTTTCTTTCTTCCTTTTTTTTTTTTTTTCTGGTCTTTTTAGAGCCACACCAGCAGCATATGGACGTTCCTGGGCTAGGGATCAAATCAGAGCTGTAGCTGCTGACCTATGCCACAGCCACAGCAACATATTATCCCAGAAGTGTCTGCGACCTACAATGACCTACAACGTAGCTCACAGCAACAACAGATCCTTAACCCACTGAACAAGGCCAGGGATCGAATCCACGTCTTCATGGATACTAGTAAGGTTCGTTAACCACTGAGCCATGATGGGAACTACAGGAAATCATTTTTGTTTGTCATTTGTGTAGACAGTGATAAAATGTTGATAAAAATTATACTCAACACCAAGTTAGTTAACTTCATTTATGAATAAGTGAGCAGCCACCAGTTAAATTCGGGGTAATATTTGCATGCTTCATTTGCACACTTACATAATCATTAAATTGCTATATACTGACTTAATTGAAGGATATTGGGCATCAGTCTTCCTATGCTCTGACTTAAGGCATCTCATGAAAAATCTGAATCGTTGCAAGAAATCAACCTGACTTTTGGAAGAGATGTTATAGCGGGTATCTTTGATCATGAATAACAAAATCTGTTCATGACAGCCTAGAGTTTAGAACACTAGTAAATGGTTTCAGGGATGCAGGGGCAAGAAACGATGTAGGGAGGAAACACGAAAGGGTGACAATGAACTGGGTGGTCAGGAACTAGGCCATTCGCGCCATCACCTGAAGGCTGTATGATTGACATCATCTCTTCTTGTCCATGTCCATGTCCATTCTCTCCAAAATGACTGCTCTGCTCCCACATGGCCCAGAGGAGCTCTCTCAAGTCTTGCTAGTTTCATTTGCACATGCAAATCCCAATAATGTGGCCACAGCCTGTGCCTCTTAGTCCACACCTCCTCACGAGACAGAAGGAAATAGTTGCGCCAGTGTATCTGATTGCAGCCAGTGTTCTGTCTGGATTTATAGTCCTGAGTTAGGGGTTCAAACCTGATTTTATCATCTGTGGCCAAAGACTTGTAATCCTTTCATAGGAACTTGACACCACGACATTCCTCCTCAGTAGGAACCAAAGAAAGGGAGCCTAAGGGCCAAAGGAAAAATGGAGACCGTATAAATAGCACAAAAGTGTAACTAAACCGTGGGAAGATGAGAGGCCTCCTTAAGGACCTCATGAACAGAAGTGAAGTAATGAGTAGTCACATAGTCATTGGATGGAAATAATAGACTTGAAGATATGATAATTTAAGAATGTATATGTAAATTATCTGTTTAACCTTGAGAACCCCTACCATATTTATGTGAATACTTCATCCTGTCTTCGATGTGGACAAAAGAGAGAAAAGCAAGTAATAGATGGGCTTTGAAATTTTAAAACTGCTTAACATATTTAAAAGTTAGGCTAACACTAGAAAAAGATTAAACACTTACCATATGATCCCTGAGTGGGACGTGGGAAATAAAGTAAGTATTGGTACATCTTAAATAAGCAATTAGTACAAATCTGGCTTTTTTTTTTTTTTTTTTTTTAGCATTTCTCCACTTTAAATGACAGTGCTTCCTAACCTTAAAACTCATTCTGTTTCTTGTATCTAGCTCTCCATCAGAAGCCAGCAGCAGTAAAAGCGACCTGTCTTGCAGTAAAAGGTGAAGTAAAGGAATCACATTATGGGCACAAGGTTATGATTCATGAACTACTTTGAAGAATATTTTTTACCAGTATCTCAGTCTAAGACAGCTACTGTTCCCATGTTTCATCATCCTGATCTCCCTTTGGTAATATCATAGACTGAAAGACTAACAGAAAGCATTTGGTATTTGTTTTATTTTATGCATATCTAGAAACATTTAATGCCAACTCATATTAGCCACAGATTTATTAACCAACATGCTGGTTATAAGAAATGACTCTTAAAGAGCCTTGACATAGGTTCTTAAAATATTTATGAGCAGGCATGCATTGGATTGGTAGATTTAAGTTTCTAACTGAAAATGTATACAAATTATGTTCCAACACTAACTCCCTGGCTATTGTTCTCCTTCTTTTAGAACTAAGAAAATAGACATAAAGAATGTAAATAATTCCCCATGTGTATAGCATTTTAGAAAGCTCCTGAGTTCAAGTTTAAGACAAGCAGACTCCAGGGTTGAAAGGCTGAAGAACTCCACCAGGTTGACATGTCTTTTCTGATATAAGCTGGGATGGGCAATGGAATTTACATTTATCGAGGCCCTAGCAGATGCCAGGCAAGATGCTAAATACCCTCACCCTCGAAGGCAGAAGAACAATCCGTTACCCTAAGATGGGATAAAGTAGGCTTCTGCACATGTTGTTCAAATTTCTAGCCCGTATGTGCAAAGAAATTGTGATGTTTGACTTTCTAAACATCACTGAGCGTAAAGGGAAAACAAGGAAAAGCTCATCTAAGAGTGAGGTGGAGAGTTCATCTATTTACCCGGCCAGATCTGATCTGATCAAGAATAAAGTCAGTGCATCTCTGTTCCCTTAACTGTCACCAAGGAAAACATGATCCCTCCTACCCTCAATGTAAAGTAGTCCTCTTTCTTCCTGGACCAAGCTCTGCCTCTTCTCTGATCACTTTACTAAAGGCTCACATCTTAGGTGAAGATTTTGGCTGCTGGCTGTCTTCTCAGGTCCTCCGATCACAGTTTCATCATCACGCTGTCTACACTCCAATTCCTCACCTCCACCCAACATCAGTCATCTTCTCATAGAGCAATGGGCCAAACGCACCAATTCCTGGATTTCTTCCCAACTCTAAGCCATGAATTCCATATCTTGCTTTCGTTTACATTTTTTTTTGGTCATATTTTTCACAGTCTTCTCCTGCCAGCAGCCCTTCATGGTTGGAGCAAGGTCTTGTCTCAGGAATTTGACACAGTGGCTGAGGCATCCATTCCATTCGTGACAAGCATTTTGTACACAGTGCAGGGAAAGGTGATTAGGCATGTGGAAAAGCTGAGCGAAGTAGGGGTACTTGGGAACTGGAGAGGAGTTTTAAAGGTGGCTGGCTGAGTAGGCCCTACTGAGCAAGGGGTGTGAGAGCAAAGAATTGGAGGAGGTGCAAATCACTCCCCAGTTTAGATATTTGAAAGGAGCCACCTGCCATCCCAGAGCCAACTCAACTCAAGGAAGGCTTTTATTTATGGGGAAGGATCCAGCCCATCAAGAGAGAATATAGGCAAGCACTGGGGGTCATGCACAAGGATTCAAGGTTCCTTATCTTAAATTTTAGACAGCCCGTCATAGATCCCACTGCCCTTATCTCGGCAAAAAGGGAACCCAGACATTCAGGCTCCCCACAGATAGCAAGGGAGCGTTTCCATCCCAGCTGTAAATTGACTCTACCTGACATAGGCATCGAGCTGGCAGAGCTGTCCAGGCACGTGTCTGAGCAGGAGCTTTTCAAGCACATGATACAGTGAAGAAAAGAGTCAGGAGTGTTTGATGAGTAACAGTGATGTGGGTTATCTGGAGCAGAGTCAGAAAGAAGGCTGTGGTCAGAGAAGTCAAACTCCCATCAGGCCTGGGAAGCTGTGGGGACAGTCTGTGCTTTACTCTGAGGGAAAAGAGGAATCGTTCAAGGATTCAGATGCCAAGCCCATGACTTAAACTTCAAAAGGCTGGTTTGCTGAAAGTCATCTTTTGGATGGCAGGGGGGAGACGTGGAGAAAGCAGTTAGTGGAGATCCACCCCAATAACCCAGGAGGGAAAGGAGGTTACCTCAGACCAGGGGGAGTAAAGATGGCCTTAGGAATAAGTTGTGAAGGTGAACCAA
Organism: Phacochoerus africanus; assembly: GCF_016906955.1. NCBI lineage: Eukaryota > Metazoa > Chordata > Mammalia > Artiodactyla > Suidae > Phacochoerus > Phacochoerus africanus. Next base: position 54,516,064 of record NC_062546.1, on the reverse strand, counting down.
CAGAAGGAATTGACAGTTTGCTCACAGAGTGTAAGAAAGCCTGCTTAAATGACGTTCATTGCCATAAAGCAGGAGCATATTGAGGCTGCAGCGCAAACCCAGCCCTCCCTGTTTCTCAAGCTGTGCTCTTAACATATTTTTTTAAAAGTCATTTAAAAACATATGGATGATAGGAGTTCCCGCCGTGGCGCAGTGGTTAACAAATCCGACTAGGAACCATGAGGTTGCGGGTTCGGTCCCTGCCCTTGCTCAGCGGGTTAACGATCTGGCGTTGCCCTGAGCTGTGGTGTAGGCTGCAGGTGCGGCTCGGATCCCGCGTTGCTGTGGCTCTGGCGTGGGCCGGTGGCTACAGCTCCGATTTGACCCCTAGCCTGGGAACCTCCATATGCTGAGGGAGCGGCCCAAAGAAATAGCAAAAAGACAAAAAAAAAAAAAAAAAAACCATATGGATGACAGATAGAGTTTGCATCATGGTGCAGCAGAAACAAATCTGACAAGGAACCATGAGGTTTCAGGTTCAATCCCAGGCCTCTCTCAGTGAGTTAAGGATCCGGCGTTGCCGAGAGCTGTGGTGTAGGTTGCAGACATGGCTCGGATCTCATGTTGCTGTCTCTGGCGTAGGCTGGCAGCAACATCTCGGGTTAGACCCCTAGCCTGGGAACCTCCGTATGCCGTGGGTGCGACCCTAAAAGGACAAAAAGACAAAAAAAAAAAATGTGTGGATGTTGAAAGAGATACTCTTCACGGGTCATCATGAGCTAAGTAAGACAAGTTTCTAATATGCCACAGGAAGGGATTCAAATTTTCTCTATATGAATAGGAACACAAAATATGTTTTAAGTGGGAAGCAAGGGATTTTTCATGATATGGTTCACTCTCTACAAGTTTCACAGGGAAGAATCAGGAGAACATTCAGTCAGAATCAGTCAGAACTGGAGACTAGCGAAATGGAACACACGGGGAAGGTGTGACGTGGGCAGGATTGGAGAAGACGGGAGACCATCAAAGATTTCAGAGACGTGAGGGAGGGAGACTTGATGGAAGTGGCGACTGGATGATGTACGTGGGTTAGAACACAAGAGAACCACAGAGACTCAAACCCTTCTGACACAGTGGGTAACGACACCCTTTACTAATAGGCATCCTGTGGCAGGTGAGGACCGGTTTGGTGTTGAGGTGATGACTGGAGAAGAGGGCAGAAGGAGTGGGCTTTGAACATGTGTCTGTGGGACTCCTCTTGGAAATGCACAGGGGACTGTTGGAAGGACTCTTGCCGTGCAGACAAAAATGGAGGAAATAATGGTAGCCATTTACTTCTTCACCTATCCCATGGCTCTTTCCTTCTTTGTCCTTCTTTGTGATTTTCCTTGACCCACGGCAAACGGAGAGTCTGTGCAAACAAGACCTATGTAAGCACCCGTGTGGAGCCTTTCCTTTTCATGTGGTCATCCCAAACGATTCAGGAAAAACAAAATCAAAACGAACAAAACCCTGGGTTTACAATTCTGCAGAGCACAGGAACAGATGGTGACAGCCTAAACTGGCTTATTATACTAATGGATTGGTATACCTGTAGTTGTGTGGTAAAATTAGACAGCTTTTATGAACAATTAAAATGGAGCATTTCTATCTTCCTGTTATTTCTTTTACCACAGTGACTAAAGAAGACTGTCAAAAGCCATAGCCTAGAGAAAAGATACGACCGAGAAACTCACCCTTAACTGGGCTGATTCAAGAATGAATCCTATCTGCTTTTCTCTCCTTTTGTCATGGCAGCTTTCAATTTCACAAGCCCAAATAAATCCTGTGAGTGAACGTACATAAAGCCTGGGTCTCTTAATGCTTCTTCAGCCGTGATCCTCTCGGAGGAACTAAGCGGGTTGGGCTCTTTTGAACCCGGGATGCTGTCACATCCCAAACGGAAAACACCCGAGGGTCCACTCCTGCTGCCAACTGGCCTCGGATGGCCCTGCTGACTGCCCCCATCTCAAGAGAGGATGCTGACGGTCCGCCCTTCTCCAGTGGCACCTGATTCTCATGCCCCATCCATCCCAAGCACTGGGATATTGACAGGAAGGGTTGCTAGGCAAGGCCTGCCCCGGGGCCCTCAGACAGTCACTAGCATCCATTCTATCCTCCAGGAATTGCTCCAACTGAGCTCCTGGTCATAGACCGGAGCCCTGTCTCCAAGTGAGACTTCCTGGCCCAGTGGACATTGTGATCCAAAATATATCTTTGTCCTTTGAAGGAACCCAGACCAGCTACTCCTTCTTGGCTGAAGCTGAGCCTGGGTGACATTTTCTTGCTTCAGTGCCCCCTACTCCGCACCCCCCATGTGCTTTTGCATACCTCATAGCAGTATGTATGGGTTAGGGACCCACCAGCCTACCTGGAGTCTAATTAGGACCTACGTGGTTTCCATCAGTATAAACAAAGGTGCTCCTGGGCAGGGGTAGGAGAAGCTCATCACAAAGGCCAAGAGTTTCCCCTTCCATTGCTCAGCGACTGCTGAAAGGTTGAACACATGTGGTCTGTCCTTCCAGTGAAATATTACTCAGCCGTAAAAAGGATGAAGCACTGATACTGGCACAGCTTGGATGGACCTTGAAACCATGTTGCTAAGTGGGTAAAGTCAGTCACAATAAGCACGTCTTCTGCATTTGTGTGAAACATCTAGAACAGGGACATCTGGAGAGATGAAGATTAGTGGTTGTTTACTGGTGAGAGCAGGGGTGGGGGTGGGAGTAGCTAAAGGGTAGAGGACTTGTTTTGGAGATGAGGGAACTCAAATTGTCTCTGGTCGTGGTTTCACATATCAGTGAATATACTAAGCATCCTACAGTGATTCAGTCATATGCCTTAAGTGAGTGACTTATGTGATTAAGAAAATCATGATTCTACCATAACTTCCCCTCATCCTCATTGCCACTCACTTATTTGGGGTCATTATAATCAATGCCCTGCCTTATTTAATAATTTCTCAGCATCAGTGTCCCAATTTCCCCGGATCAGCAGGTCCTGGCTAGAGTTCATTTTTGCAACCACTGATACAACATGCCCTTTGCTGAAGAGTGTCCTGGGATAAAGGAAGGTTTGGGTGGGTGGCAGGCAGAAGTTAAGTTAGATTTTGACCACGTGCAGCCTCAGATATTTGTCAGAAGTGTCAAAGACAATTTCATGTTCTTTTTTCTGCAGCAGTTTCTCTGTTCCTCTCTCAGTTTGTCTTGCTGGCCTTCTCATTTCAGCAGCTTCCTTTCTATAATTCTAGCAGCAGCTGTTAACAAAAATATACTTAGCTTCCATTTTAAAGTTTCTTTTTCCTTTCCTCAACAGGCTATAACCTCACATTGTAAGAGTAGGCACACGGTTGAAGAAGAGTGCTTTTTTCTTGCCTTCTCAAGCATCAAGTTCAGTATCTTGGTTTTTCCTTTTTTGCAAAGGTTTGACAAAAGGGATTTTTAAGACAGCAGCAAACAATTTAGCCAATTTCTTGTAAAAGCCATTTATAATTCTATTTTCCTCTTTCTCCTCCACCACAGGAAAGTGAAACATATCAGAAAACCGTAACATGGATGAAGTGACCAGGAACTGCACCAGAGAGGCAAATCTGGCTTATCTGCCCTTGTCAGCACTGCAGGATTTAAAGGATGTGATCTTAGTTTCTGGAAACTAGCGGTGCACTGACGCTCATGCTTTTGTCTGCTGTTCCTTCTCCCAGCGCAGAATGTCCAGCCCTTCAGGATCCCAAGGGGGAGCAGCACCAGGCCGAAGGCAAGCGCAGTCCTCAGCCCCATGCCCCGGGCAACACTGGACTCCCGAGTCTCCGGCCCGCGAGCCTAGGAAGGCCCAACGGTCTCTGGCCTTGGCCGTGCATCCTGCGCCCCATCCAGCCATGTTGCTTCTCCTTGCACTTCTCGCTGCGTTTGGAGGGCTGCAAGCTCGCCTGGGTAAGACCCAGGGAGACTCGACCTCCTTTCCCTCTTTTGCTCTCTGAGCAGCGCTGGGCTCTTCCTGGTGCGTAGTTTCCTGTGGTTCAGTGACCCAGAGCGCCCCCTTTTGGGACTCCTTGCTGGTGCCGTCCTCCGGGTCTTCCCCCCGCCCTCCTCCTAGAGCAGCGGAGGATGATGTTAGCTAAGGCATCCAGTCTCCGAATCGAGGGTCCAGGTCTCAGCAGCCGAGGGTCTTTCTAGGTCAACCATTCTGTGACTAGAGGGTGTAAGAGGTTTGGTAACGCCCTGGACTTATTCTTTAAAGAGCCGAAGAAAACGGGCCGCAATGTGGAAACAAACAGGGTAGCCCGCTAAGAACTGCAATGTGTCATTATTGGTCATTAGTTTGTATCTGAGCCATTTTCAGTGTGCCGCTGAAAAATCTCCTGGACCAAGGAGGGTCGACACATGTAAATAAGTTGGCTTACAATTTTGACCCCATGATGGACTCAAGCCTTCAGAACCCCTGCTTTTGACTAAGGGGGCTGTTGTTGCAAAAAAATCCTATTTTCTTGCTGTAGATTCTGAGGGAATATTCCTGCAGGTCACAGTTCCACAGAAGATAAGATCAAGAGAGAGTGAAGATTCAGAGACACAGGTAAATAATTAAGAATATTGGTTTTATAATTTAAAATTTTAAAACTATTTTTATGTACCTTATACCGAATCAGATCATCCTGATTGGTATTGACTTGCAAAGCGTGATGTTGTCACTGCTAACTCCTGCACCCTTCTTGCCATCTCTGTGTCTCTTCTGACAAACTCGTTCACAAGTTTCAGGAAGTGTTAAAATTTTTTCTGGAATCATATTGGTAGAAAAAAAATCAGTATTAAATAACTATAGCAATGGTCCAGACTGAAATTTATAAAAATTTCATAAAAAATTATTTTAAAATTTGTTAATGGTCACTGCTAACATGACAGAGAAGATGGTCTTGAACAAGATTTTGACCCGCAAATTCTGACCCAGAAGCATCAGACTCTATAGAAGTAATGGCCAAAGAAAAAAAGAAAAGGAAAAATAAACATGTCACATTTGCCTATGATGAAAACATTTTCAATAAATAAATATTAGCTGGAAAAAGAAGTTGAAAAATATGTACTGCTATTAAAAACTGATTACATTGAAGACACTCCATCTTGATTAAAATACCCCAAACTGGCATAGTTACAATGTTTTATATTACAAACTAGAAGTCACAATCCAGGGGTTTAGATTTCCATGTGGTTAAACTGCTGCAGTCAATATACAGAAAGCCTGAGAAAGTTTTTTCAGGTTGAAGGAACAATTTTTGAAATAACTGTAAGTAAAAAAAAAAATTAAGGAGTTCCCATCGTGGCTCAGTGGAAACAAATCTGACTGGCATTGATGAGGACTGAAGGTTCGATCCCTGGCCTTGCTCAGTGGGTTAAGAATCTAGCATTGCCATGAGCTATGGTATAGTTTGCAGACACAGCTCAGATTTGGCGTGGCTGTGGCTGTGGTGTAGGCCGGCAGCTACAGCTGCGATTAGACCCCTAGCCTGGGAACCTCCATATGCCGTGGGTGGGGCCCTAAAAAGACAAAAAAAAAAAAAAGAATTCATTAACTCTAGTGTGACATGCAGTAATGAAACCATCATAATTATGTCCTACTACTGAGTAATTATAAAAATTACATGTATGTGAGATTGCACTAGAAAATCACAATAAAATAATTTCCTTCAGAGAAGCTGCATTTGCATATACTAATCTCATTTAATTCTCACATCAACCTTTTGAAATGTGATCTGTATCTCTGAGAAAGAGGACTACATATGTTAAGGGAATCAAAGTTAAAATTTTCAGAACATGGAGTCCATTATAAGTAAACTACCATCTGTCAAGTAAAATTGTGTACATGAAAGCTTCTTTTTTTCTGATTTGCTGCTGTTTGTATATATATTATATTTGCATGATCACTTCAAACTTCAGGTTGTCTATTTCTGATTCCTCATCACAAAGACTGTAGCAACTGTGCAGAACATGAGGGTGCAGTACTCACCTACATGTTTTGAAATCTATATATATTTCTTTACTGGTAATTGGTCTGTTCATAGTTTCTATTGCTTCCTGGTTCAGTCTTGGGGGATTGTACCTTCCTAAGAATTTGTCCATTTCTTCTAGTTTGTCCATTTTACTGGCATGTTATTGCTTATAGTAGCCTCTTATGATCCCTTATATTTCTGTGGTGTCAGTTGTAATTTCTGATTTCATTGCTTTGAGCCTTCTCCTTTTTTTTTTCTTTTGTCTTTTTACTTTTTTTTTTTTTTTTTTTTTTTTTTTTTAGGGCCACACACGCAGCATATGGTGGTTCCCAGGCTAGGGATCAAATTGGTGCTGTAGCTGCCAGGCCTACACGCACAGCCACAGCAATGCGGGATCTGAGCCATGTCTGTGACCTACACAGTAGCGTACGGCAATGCCAGATCCTTAACCCTCTGAATTAGGCCAGTTGTGGAACCTGCATCCTCATGATTTGTTACCACTGAGCCACAATGGGAACTCCCTCCGTTTTTTTTCGTGATAAGTCTGGCTAAAGATTTATCAATTTTATCTTTTCAAAGGACCAGTTTTTAGTTTCATTGATCTTTCTTTTCTTTCTTTCTTTTTTTTGGGGGGGTCTATTTCATTTATTTCGGCTCTGATCTTTATGAATGCTTTCCTTTTCCTAATTTTGGGTTTTGTTTGTTCTTTGTCTAGTTGTTTTAGGTTGTAAAGTTATGTTATGTGCCATTCATCTGTGTGTCTGTTTTTATGTCAGTAAGATATTGTTTTATTAATGCAGCCTTGTAATATTATTTGGAATCATGAAATGTGATGTCTCTGGCTTTGCTTTTTTTTTTCAGACTCTTTTAGCTACTAAAGCTCTTTTGTGGTTCCATACACATTTTAGGATTATTTTCTCTATTCCTCTGAAATGTGGCATTGGAATTATGATACAGATTGCATGGGTGCTGTAGATCACTTTGAGGAGTATCGAAAATTTTACATTATTAATCCTTTCAATCCATATACATACAATATCTGTTTATCTGTGCCTTCTCTAATTTTATTCATGATCGTTTCTTAGTTTCCAGTGTATGCATTTTTCATCTCTGTGGTTAAATGTATTCTTAAATGTTTTATCCTTTTGATGTTGTTGTAAATGGGATTGTTTTCTTACTTTTCTTTCTAGTAGTTGTTGTTACTATTTAGAAACACAGCTGACTGTGTATTTAGATCTTGTGTCTTAAACTTTTTCATCATTCATGTATTAGTGCTAACAGATTTTTGGTGCAGTCTTTAGGGTTTTCAGTATGTGAGATCATGTCATCTGCAAACAGAAACAGTTGGATTTCTTCTGCCTCTTTTGAGCTCTCTGCTCCAGAGCACCTTGTAGGTGGGTGCTAGGTCCCGTTAGCTCCCAAGCTAGGTGACCTGCTGGCCAGTCCCTCTGGTGGCAGCTGTGTAAGGTGAGGAACTAGATGTGTGGCCAAATTCTATTCAAGGAAAATCTAGAGAAGAATTAGGGTTTTTTTTCTTTTAGGCTTTTTAGAGCTGCACCCATGGCATATGGAGGTGCCCAGGCTAGGGGTCGAATTGGAGCTGTAGCTGCTGGCCTGTACCACAGCCACAGCAACACAGGATCTGAGCCATGTCTGTGACCTACACCACAGCTCATGGCAATGCGGGATCCTTAACCCACTGAGTGAGGCCAGGGATCGAACCTGTGTCCTCATGAATGCTAGTCAGATTCCTTTCCCCGGAGCCATGACAGGAACTCCTAATTTTTTTTATAGTTGGGATGAGTCAGAGAAAGATGCGCACAAAGAATTTCTTCACATCTGTTCAAGTCCCCAGATGACTATTTATTATGAACCCTGTTTGTTCCCAGAGGCAGGCTGTTTAGAAGCTCAGTCCTGAGGGAGCAAGCAGCTGGGGAAGTTTACACTCAAACCCTTTCCAGGGAGAAATGGGGACCCTGGTGTTTCCTCCTGTTCTCTCTGCTCTGAGCCGAGGGAGAGAGTCCTGGGAAGTGCTCACACATCCATATAAAAAAACTCTTCTCTTGGGAGTTCCTGTCGTGGCTCAGTGGTTAACGAGTCCAACTAGGAACCACGAGGTTGCGAGTTCGATCCCTGGCCTTGCTCAGTGGGTTAAGGATCTGGCGTTGCCATGAGCTGTGGTGTAGGTCGCAGATGCAGCTCGGATCCTGCATTACTGTGGCTGTGGTGTAGGCCGGCCGCTACAGCTCCAATTCGACCCCTTGTCTGGGAACCTCCATATGTCGCGGGAGCGGCCTAAGAAATGGCAAAAAAGACAAAAAAAAAAAGCAAAAAAACCCCAAAACTCTTCTCTTAACTGAAGAGGAATCTGGGGAGTTTGTGAATGCTGAGACCTGTCAGATCTCAGAGCCAGATGATTTGGGGTCCAAACCCTCAGGTGGCAGCCTTAAAAGTGGAGGTTCTAGGGAATTCTCTTGTGGCTCAGCTGGCATTGTCACTGCTGTGACTTGGGTTGCTGCTGTGGTGCAGTTTAGATTCCTGGCCTTGGAACTTTCACATGCAATGGGCGTAGTTTAAAAACAACAACAACAAAAATTGAAGTTCTATAGCCAATAATTTTTTTTTTTCTTTTTAGGGCTACACTGTAGCATATGGAGCTTCCCAGGCTAGGGGTCTAATAGGAGCTGTAGCTGCCGACCTACACCACAGCCACAGGAACGTGGCATCTGAGCCACGTCTGCCACCTACACTACAGTTCATGGCCACACCAGATCCTTAACCCACTGAGTGAGGCCAGAGGTCGAACCCGAAACCTCATCGTTTGTAGTTGGATTGGTTTCTGCTTCACCACGACACGAACTTCTATAGCCGATGCTTTGTAATAACCATAAATGAAGTATTACCTTTAAAGATTGTGCATCTCTGTATGGTACACTTGTAACAGATTATATTGTACATCAATAAACTTCAATTTTAGAAAGTTCAGATTCTAGGTGTGTAGACAAACTACCCATCAGAAAGAAACTGGAGACTTATCGATGTTGTTGGATTGAGGCATGAGCAGTAGTCAGGGCAAGTGCCCACTGGCCCTTTCAGGGGCTGGAAAAATCCCTATCAGCATCCACCCTTGGTCGCATTAGAAGCAGGACCCTCCAACAGCAACTGGGAAAGTGTGAGGCAAACTCCTTCCAGAAAGGAGAGCTTGGGGGCTTTTGTCAGTTTCATCTTTGATGCCCCCTGGGGTGGGAGGGGGACCATGGGAAGGGCTCAACCATACATGTCAGAATTGCTTCCTTGGGAGTTCCCATGGGTTAAGAATCCGACTAGTACCCATGAAGATTTGGATTGGATCCCTGGCTTTGCTCAGTGGGTTAAGGATCCTGTATTGCTGTGAGCTGTGGTATAGGCTGGTAGCTGCAGTTCTGATTGGACCCCTAGCCCAGGAACTTCCATATGTTGCAGGTGCAGACTTGCAGGGGTCGGGGAGGGGGAAGCTGGGACGAGGGTTGGGTGGGGGTGGAGGTGAGGGTGGGTGGAACTGATTCCTCTTTACTTTTTTTTTTTTTTTTTTGTCTTTTCTAGGGCCGCTTCCCACGGCATATGGAGGTTCCAAGGCTAGGGGTCGAATCAGCTGTAGCCGCCGGCCTACACCACAGCCACAGCAATGCCGGATCCTTAACTTACTGAATAAGGCCAGGGATTGAACCCCCAGCCTCATGGTTCCTAATCGGATTCATTAACTACTGTGCCATGATGGGAACTTCTGATTCCTCCTTTAATGGGCCTCTGATGACAAGGCCCAATGGCTCTCTGAACTGGGTGACTTGCAAGCCCGTCCCTTGGGTGCTGCTGGATGAGTAGTCCAAACCTTTGGGTTCTGAGGGAGACCCTGAGAGTTCTGGGTTCCCTCCTGATGCTAAGGCACTTTGTGGGAAGTGGGATTTATGGTAAATGTGCCTATCAGCCTCTCCTACCCATTTTCAAAGTGGGTGTTTCCACAGTCACCCAGCATTTAGGAGTCACTCTACTACTTTCTGGATGTCTCTCCGAGGAAATTGATCCTTGGGAAGCTGTGTATTTGGCATATCTGTGGAAGAAGATAACTCAAGAGCCTGTTCTCCTGCTGTCATGCTGATTTCACCTCCCCAAGTACATTTATTTTTGATTGGATTAGCCTTGCTAATTGTATTTCACTGATTGCTCTATGTGGTTTACCTTTAACCTGTGTTATATACTTTGTTTTGGCAGGCGATTAAGTTACTTATACATCAGATTCACAATTTCATGCTGGTTTGTAGTTTGCAAGTGTAGCCCTTATTTCAAAGTTAGTTTCTCCTAACAGACTTGTGGTTGCCAAGGGGGAGGGGGAGGGAGTGGGATGGATTGGAAATCCAGTGTTAATAGATGCAAACTATTGCCTTTGGAATGGATAAGAAATAAGATCCTGCTCTATGGCAAAAACAAACAAACAAACAAACAAAAACCAAAAAGCAAAAAAACAAAGTTAGTTTTTCCTTAACACTAAAATTTGATCTTTCTGTCATCTCTACTGAATGGCAATGCCCATTCCGTGACATTTTTTTCTCTGGTTTATCATCCCTTGACTCTCTCTCAGCACCAGGTAGGTTGTGGGTTTTATCCCTCTCCTTCCCAGTGGTTCCTTGCCCATGGTGTTGGACAGGCCCTAAATTAACCAAGCGATATCTACATTCTGGTATTCTTGACATTGAATAAGTTCCACCTATGACTGTGGGAAAGACCTGTGACTTCCTTCCAACACACAGGTGATGGATGTAACTCTGTGGATCATATTATATTGTATGACAAAGGTTGGATTTCACACCTATTTTGTTCTATTCTAAAAAATTCTTTTGCTAGACACTCTCTCACACTCCCGATGATCTTTCTGTTTGTTGGTTTGTTTGATTTGTTTGTTTTGTTTTTTGTTTTTGTTCTTTTGGCCATGCCTGTGTCTTGTGGAAGTTCCCAGGCCAGGCATCTAACCCGAGCCACAACAGTGACTCAAACTGCTGCAGTGACAACATTGTATCCTTAACCCACTACGCTGCTATGGAACTTCCAAGGTTTTCTTTTTTTCCCCTGATGATCTTGTAAAAGCAAATCTGCCACACTGGTACTGCCCATAGAAGCAGTCATGAGGCAAGTTACTGGACGTGACCTCTAGTTAATCTCTCAGTCTGATACTCGCAACGAAATGAACTCTGTCGACAGCTTGACTGAACTTGGACACCGATTCGTCTCCATCTGAGGCTCCAGATGGGAATATCATCTAGTTGGTATATTGATTACAGCTTTGTGAGACCCAGCAGCAGAGAACCCAGCATGGACTCCCAAACCATGGAAATTGCAAGATTGTAAACATGTGTGGTGTTAAGCCGCTGGATATGTGATCATTTGTTATGCAGCAATAGAAAACTCATAGCCTCATCCTCATAAAATTCTGCTCTCTGCATGTGAGACTTAGTATTCCTTAGAATCCAGAAGAAGCCCTCCTCTTCAGGACAGTCTAGGTCTGTGGAGACAGGAATCCAGGACAGTTATAGTACACACCTCATCTTCATCTCTTCTCTCTGTGATCACAATCTTGTACCGCCTATTTGCCCATTATCTAATCTGTACAAGTGTTGTTTCATTCACTGTGTCTAGTTTTCCAGTTGTTGGCAGCTGAAGGGTGCATAAGTCCCAGTGTTTCTGATACAGCAGGAAAGGAACAGGAATCACTGGCTATCACCACTTCGTCACATGCTTCTTCCTCTCAGTTCACTTTCTTCTTCCTGAGGTTCATGCGGCTGTTACGAATAATGCTTCTAATAACACTCACAGGCAGGTTTTTGTAGACGTAAGTTTTCAAATCAGTTGGATAATATACCCAGTAGAATGCCTGTTGACTTGTAAGTGAAGATTATGTTTAGCTTTATAAGAATTATCAAGTTGTCTTCCAAGGGGGTTGTATATTTTGCATTCCTACTGGCAATGAATGAGTGGTCCTGTGGCTCCACATCCTTACCAGCACTGGGTATTGTGAGGGTTTTTAATTTTAGCCATTTCATTAGATATATATTAATATCTTATGAGGCTTTAATTTGCACTTCCCTTATAACAAATAATGTTGAGCGTTTTTCATATGCTTATTTTTCATCTGTACCTCTTCCTTGGTAAGATGTCTGTTCAGAGCTCTTGCTCATTTTACAATTGTTTGTTTCCCTGTTGACGTTTACAAGTTCTTTGTAGATTTGGGATACAAGTGTCTTACCAAATATGCAACTTACAAACATTTTTTTCACTCTATAGCTTTTTTTTTCATTGTTTTAACTTTGCCTTTCTTGGAACAAAAGATTTTAAATTGAAGTGCAATGTATTATTTTTCTTTTGGGGATGGGTTGTAATTTTTATGTCGTATCCAAAAACTTATCAGCAACATTAAGTTCACATAGGTTTCCTCCTATGACTTATTCTAGAAGTTTTACACTTTTGCGTTTTACATTTAGATCTTTGCTGCTTTATCAGTTAATGTTTGTATAAGGTGTGAGGTCTGTGTCGAGTTTCATCATTTTGCATATGGACACCCAGTTTTTCTTTTTCCTTTTTTTTTCTTTTCTTTTCTTTTCTTTTCTTTTTCTTTTTTTAAATTAGGGTCACACCCATGGCATATGGAAATTCCCAGACTAGGGGCTGAGCTGGCTAGGTAGGAGCTGCAGCTGCCAGCCACAACCACAGCCACAGCAATGCCAGATCTGAGCCCAATCTGCAACCTGCACCACAGCTCACAGCAACGCTGGATCCTTTAACCCACTGACCAGGGCCAGGGATTGAACCTGCACCCCCCTGGATACTCATTCCCACTGAGCCACAATAGGAACTCTATCATTTCTACATTTGCACCTTGGAAAAAACATCAAGTGATTATATTTTCGTGAGTCCGTTTCTGTGCTCTCATTTATGTTTCATTGATCATTGTTTCTATTTTTTTGCCAATGTCATGCTGTCTTTCTTAGGTACCTCATGAATTTTGACTACTACGAATATGTTTTTGTAAATATAAACAATTAAAATATAGTATTAATAAACGGTAAAATTATATTTTTTTCAAAATATAGGTTTTTATTTTTTTTATTTTCCCACTGTACAGCAAGGGGATCGAGTTATCCTTACATGTATACATTACAATTACATTTTTCCCCACCCTTTGTTCTGTTGCAACATGAGTATCTAGACATAGTTCTCAATGCTATTCAGCAGGATCTCCTTGTAAATCTATTCTAAGTTGTGTCTGATAAGCCCAAGCTCCCGATCCCTCCCACTCCCTCCCCCTCCCATCAGGCAGCCACAAGTTTCTTCTCCAAGTCCATGAGTTTCTTTTCTGTGGAGATGTTCATTTGTGCTGGATATTAGATTCCAGTTATAAGTGATATCATATGGTATTTGTCTTTGTCTTTCTGGCTCATTTCACTCAGGATGAGATTCTCTAGTTCCATCCATGTTGCTGCAAATGGCATTATGTCATTCTTTTTGATGGCTGAGTAGTATTCCATTGTGTATATATACCACCTCTTCCGAATCCATCCATCTGTCGATGGACATTTGGGTTGTTTCCATGTCCTGGCTATTGTGAATAGTGCTGCAATGAACATGCGGGTGCACGTGTCTCTTTTAAGTAGAGTTTTGTCCGGATAGATGCCCAAGAGTGGGATTGCAGGGTCATACGGAAGTTCTATGTATAGATTTCTAAGGTATCTCCAAACTGTTCTCCATAGTGGCTATACCAGTTTACTTTTCCACCAACAGTGCAGGAGGGTTCCCTTTTCTCCACAGCCCCTCCAGCACTTGTTATTTGTGGATTTATTAATGATGGCCGTTCTGACTGGTGTGAGGTGACATCTCATGGTAGTTTTGATTTGCATTTCTCTTATAATCAGCGATGTTGAGCATTTTTTCATGTGTAAAATATAGTTTTTAATTTAATATTTTTAAAGTCATCCCTACACTAAATTCATCATCTTCATCCTGAATTTAAATAGAAAAATGTTTAATTCTTACTATTCAAAACAATAAATTCCGAAAATTTATTTAACTTCTTATTTAAATTATATGGATTTGGGTGAGTCTTTTTTTTATTTGAGTGAAAAAAAATGCTCTTTTACTTCATATATTTTTTATTTACTAAATCATCTTTGTTTATTTGCTTTATTTTAGGTGACTTATATCATTACCATTGATAAAAAACCATATACTCTGCATCTCAGAAAACAGTAAGATATGATTTTTCCCTTAAAGCTTAGAATTTGCTTTTTCAATGTTTTTGTACACTATTTAAGTTCAAGAATGAAGCGAAATGTTGGCTATTTAATTAGTCAATTTTTCAGTTTAGAATTCATTAGGTCTTAAGTATCAGTTCTATTAGAATTTTGTATTTTTATTTTCCAGCTTATTATCTTCAAATGAAGAAATAAGCTATGTGTAATTAAATCTTTGAGTATAAAGCCATTGAACCCAAGAACTGTGAGTTGTGTACCAGGTATATCCAATATGAAATTGAACATATGGGAGTTCCTGTTGTGGTGCAGTGGTTAGCGAATCCAACTAGGAACCATGGGGTTGCTGGTTCGATCCCTAGCCTTGCTCAGTGGGTTGGGGATCTGGCATTGCTGTGAGCTGTGGTGTAGGTTGCAGATGCATCTTGGATCCTGAGTTGCTGTGGCTGTGGTGTAGGCCTGTGGCTACAGCTCCGATTAGACCCCTAGCCTGAGAACCTCCATATGCTGCAGGAGCGGCCCTAGAAATGGCAAAAAGACAAAAAAAAAAAAAAAGAAATTGAACATATGTACATATCCTGTGGCTACTTGTGGAAAATTCAACTAGTGGCATATTTTTATATATGGAGGTATTAATTGTATAAATAATTATTTTAACAACTTTATTTGGTATATTTATATATAAAATTGTATGTACATATATAATGTGTATGTATATACATAAATTCTGAAGAGAACTTATTCTCTTAAGTATAAATTCAATAATTGTAATAACTTTAACTCGGTATTACAATTATCAACCATAAACCAGATTTTTTTAATAACATGCTTTTCTTTCTTTTTTTTTTTTTTTTTTTGGCTGCTCCCATGACATGTGGAAGGTAGACTGTGCATCACAGCAGTGATGATGCCAGATCCTTAACCCACTGGGCCACAAGAGAACTCCAGGCATAAATCTTTTTTTTTTTTTTTTTTAATGGCTGAACCACAGCATGTGTTCTCAGGCTAGGGATTAAATCTGAGCCCACAGCTATGACCTATGCTGCAGCTCTGTCAACACCGGATCCTTTAAGCCACTGCTCCAGGCCAGGGATCGAACTCAAGCCTTCACGGGGACCTGAGCCACGGCAGTCAGATTCTTAACCCACTGCAAATTAATTTAAATTTTAAAACATTTAATTCTTCACATAAGATCCATCATACCATTTTGCATTAATTCCTGTTATCACCCACCAGTGTGGGCAACAACCAATCTATATATTTTTTTCTTTTTTATGGCCACAGCTGTGGCATATGGAAGTTCCCAGGCTAGTGGTCGAATCCGAGCTGCAGCTGAGGCCACAGCCACAGCCATGGCAACACTGGGTCTGAGCTGCATCTGTGACCTATGTGGAGGCTTGAGGCAACACCGGATCCGTAACCCACTGAGCTTGGCCAGGGATTGAACCCGTATCCGTACAAAGACAACGTCAAGTCATCCCTCTGAGCCACAATGGGAACTTCCTCCAGAGTGCTATTTTGTTTTGTTTTGTTTCTTTTTTCCTAGCTATACCCAATAACCTACTTCTGTGGCTCTAATACCATTTATGTACTGACTTCTCCTAAACTTCGATCTATATTCCTCTCCAGTGAACACCATATTCATTTATTTCACTTATTTGACTTTGTATTTGCTAACCAAGTTTTTACTAGAATTCTCATCTTTAATGTGTCTCAAATGTGCTTCTGATCCTTTTCCAAAAGTAGCCACTGCCAGTTATGTTAGTAAGTGGCACTTCTCCTCTTCCAGTTTCTCAGAACAAAAGGTTAGGATCATTTTTGACATCTTTTTGTTTGTTTTCCTTCACATCCACTGGATTATTAAATCCCATGTGATCTGCCTTCACAATGCATTCAGAATTGAACCTCCGCCACTGCTAGTTCAAGTCAAGTCACCATCATGTCCCACCCAGATGACTGTCAGAGATAGTTCATCTGTCTGTGTCTGCTCATTTATTTGGCAGATGACTCTCAGCAAAGCATTCAGTCCTATTCTATTAAAATGTTGGTCTGGGAGTTCCTGTCGTGGCTCAGTGATTAACGAATCTGACTAGAAACCAAGAGGTTGCGGGTTCGAACCCTGGCCTTGCTCAGTGGGTTGAGGATCTGGCATTGCCCTGAGCTATGGTGTAGGTTGCAGACTCGGCTCGGGTCCCGCATTGCTGTGGCTCTGGCGTAGGCCGGTGGCTACAGCTCCTATTAGACCCCGAGCCTGGGAACCTCCATATGCCACGGGAGCGGCCCTAGAAAAAGGCAAAAAGACACATACACACACACAAAATGTTGGTTGATCCTGTCCTCTATCTGCTTAGAATCTCCTAATGGCTTCTCCTCTTTGTGGCATTGTCTCTCTCATCTCTTGTCTTGACTCCATACTTCATCCTGGGTTCTTCGCCCCCTGATGGGTGTTCTTGCTACACACAAACTATGTTTCTGCCTCAGGGAATTTGCATATAATCCTTGCCCTGTCTGAAATAGCATTTCTTTGCAAATCCTCATGGCTTGTTTTCAGGTCTCTAAGAATTCAGTGAGCCTTTCCATGCCATCCTCGCTATGTTTTGCAACCAACCTCGCCCACCCCGGGCCTTATTTATTGTCATCTAATGTCCTAGCAGTAGGGGTCTCTCACTGTCATGCTGTATCCCAGTGCCTACAAGAGGATCCGTCAGATAGATGGTGCTCAGTAAATATTGCTGAATGAAGACATACACAGGCACACACCAAAATAGCTGATACCAAGGATTCAGAGTCTATTCCAGTATTAACAAAGCCTAAACTCTCTGATACACCAGTTCTATGAATTTACACTGGTATGATATACTAAAATTAATTAAAGAATCTTACTATATGAATCTTATATGTTTTACTTTTTAGTATTGGAATGTTTATATTCAAAATAACTTCATGACTCAATTATTTTTCATTTTGATTTTTCTTAGCCCATTCTTAGCCCAGAACTTTTTGGTTTATACATGGAACAAAAATGGATCTTTTCATTCAGAGCCTTCATATTTCGTGGTAAGACTTGGATGTCTTAAATATTTATTGTCACATGTTTCTTTGTTGAAGTATACACATTATTACCTTTGGGATATGTTTGTTCCATGTTGGCAGTTTAATACAAATATTTAATTCCCTATTGCATATAGGATAGAAGTGACATGCAGACCTAGAGAACACTCATGGGAACCTAGGTAGTACAAAGCAAGGAGAGTTGTCCAATACATATTTTCCTTGAAAATCAATTGTAATAATCTATATGATACACCATCTTATTTTCAACTGTATTAATGTTTTTGATATGCTATCATATTTTCCAATATGTTTTTATATATAAACAATTAATTTATTTGCCTTCCTGGCCTGTGTTTCAGATGCATTGCCATTACCAAGGATATGTTGCAGATTTTCCAAATTCAGCCGTGACTCTCAGCATCTGTTCTGGGCTCAGGTAATAGCATTTGAGAGGATATTTATATATGAAAACTTAAGCTATACTTTAAAATGGAACTTAGTGGCTGCAAGACACAGATCTGAGATATGTAAGGAGAATTCACATCTGAACATTTTCTTCTGGATGGCCTTTCTTTTTCAGACTAATATTCATAAATGGACCTTAGTAGTGTCCATTCAAGTGAAATCACTCCAGAGAATCCTCACTGGGGATGTTTTCAAGTTACTGAGCAGAAGGAGAGACGCTTAGTTTAAAACACAAAAATGAAAACAAACTGAAGAGAAAAGAACCTCAAATCCTTTATAACATCTCCCTAAGTACTATTGTTGTATTTTCTATCAGTTGTCTCAAATAGTTATAGAAAATGACATTAATTGGTTCCTTAAATAAGCACGTAATATTGTATACTTTCAGTTTAGGTGAAGTTAATATCAGATTTAAAACACCTAATTAAGAATATACCTCAGGGGCGGGGTTCCGGTTGCGGCTTAAGAACCTGACATAGTGTCAGTGAGGATGCGGGTTTGATCCCTGGCCTAGCTCAGTGGATTAAGGATCTGGCATTGCCACAAACTGTGGCGTAGGTCCCAGATGTGGCTCAGATCTAGTGTCGCTGTGGCTGTGGTATAGGCCAGCAGCTGCAGCTCCACTTGGATCCCTGGCCCAAGAACTTCCATATGCCACAGGTGCAGCCGTTACAAGAAAGAAAATGTACCTCAGAGGTAAAGCTCAGGGATAAGTGATTTCATCATTGATCAAGGGAGGTGAGTTTATCAGAGGAAGAAGGGCCGGAGCAGAGCAGAAAGAATCTTCCTAGCTTCCTTTTGTGCTTTTGCTTACCTGATTTCCAGAGTTAACTCACATAAACTCAGAAAATTGACCTTCTGTGAATGTGGTTTTCTTACACATAAACCTTATTAGATCTCTGTGGTCTATATCCGTTTTCCCTTTTTCTAACCTCTAAGAACAGTAACTTTTTATTTTGGGGGTTCTCAGCAAATATCGTGGTTCCCAGCAGATACTTGGCCTTAATTAATACATCTTGATGGAAAGTGGTGACTCTCTAGAAAATACAAAATACTTTTTCAGTATATTTAGATCTTTTGTATGTGAGAAAAAGTCAAGCAGATATGGTTACTCAGTTACTAGCTTAAAGAAAAGGAGCAAAAGAGAGTGGGTTGAAACCATGTGCATTACTGTGATTTCTCATTTCTCACATTTTAGATTATAGGCCTGATGGGAGCCCTTGCAGGATTTTCATACAATTGTTTTCTAAATATTCAGGGGATTCCTTCAGTTTGAAAATATCAGCTATGGAATTGAGCCACTGGACTCTTCAGCAAGTTTTGAGCACATAATTTATCAAGTGAAAAATGACATTCCAGATATACCAGTGTTAGCAGAAAATGACAGCAATGTTTTGCAGAAAGACGAGCCCTATAAAATTCATTTAAGCTCACAGGTAAATGAGACAGTTCTGATGCTATGCCATACTGTAAATTTACTTCTGTAGAATTGGGTTAGTCATGAAAAGGAACTACTTAGCTGTTGAGTAGGAATATGAAATTTAATAGTTTTTCTAGACAGGTAAATAAAACATCCATATTGCCTCTAAAAGATATGGAATATATGCAATGATTATTTCAAGCTTTTTGTTGCATGATGCATTATGTAACATATCTAGTTTTCCATTTTTATTCAAACAAAAATGCGTATTGTTGAATACAATTAGAAATATAGGAAGAATACTTAACAATACCCTGGTAAAATTTCTTTTAAAATTTTGATGTATAGCCTTACATACTAGTAGGACACATCATTCTGAAATACTTACGACATTTTATATTATTAAACATTCTGAATTTGCTTATAGGCTGAGTACAGAATTTGTGGTTGGCAGGTGTTTTTCTTTCATCACTTTGAGTATTTCAGTTCGCTGTCTTTTGGCCTCCAAGATCTCTGATGAAGAATCAGATATTATTATTATTTTTTTATTTTATGATTTTTTTCCATTATAGCTGGTTTACGGTGTTCTGTCAATTTTCTACTGTACAACATGGTGACCCAGTTACACATACATGTATACATTCTTTTTTCTCACATTCTCATGCTCAGAATCAGATATTATTAATTTTATTGAGCATTCCTTGTACATGATAAGTCCTTTGTTGATTCTTTCAAGATTCACTGTCTTTGCCTTAAAACGGTATTCTTTCCTTATGTGGGATGGGGGTTGCTGTGCCCGTGGTATGCAGAAGTTCCCAGGCCAGGGATTGAACCCACACTGCCACAGCTGTAACCCAAGCCACAGCAGTGACAATGCCAGCTCCTTAACACACTGAGTCACTAGGGAACTCCTGTGATAGTGTTCTTATGATGTGTCTTTGAGTGGAACTCTTTAAGTTTATCCAATGGGGTGTTCATTAAGCTTCTTGGACGTTTAAATGACTATTTCTCATCAAATTGGGAAAATTTTTGGTCATTAGTTCTTTGAATGTGCTTTCTGCCCTTTGATCTATTTCCTTCACTCTCTTGGACTCCTGGATTACTCTAGCAGGCTCACAGGGATTCTTTCAAACCTCTTTTAAAAGTACTTGGACTCCTGGATTACTCTAGCAGGCTCACTGGGATTCTTTTAAACCTCTTTTAAATGTCTTCAAGCACCTTTTCTGATTTGCATGCAATTAATTTTTATGTATAAGTCCTCGTGAAGGTTTTATGTACATCCTTTTTGCCTTCTTTACCTGTCACTCTGTGCTTAAATCCAAAACAGATTAACATTTGATGTGTTCTTTCTCTCTCTTTTTTTTTTAATTTTTTCAGGAAACAACTCTTTCAGAACTATTACCCCAGTATCTAGAAATGCACATTATCATGGAAAAAGCTTTGGTGAGTCAAACTTTCCCCTCCTCATCTCCTTCCTCCTTTCTCCACCTCTCTTCTTTCTTTAAGTGTAGTGAACTTTTCCTCAATTCCAAAAATATCGTGGAATTTTTGACTTATTTCCAAATAAAAATACTTTATTTTAGGTGTTACTTAGATATGACTACTATCCCCAAATAGAATTTTTAGAATTTCCAACATGATCCACTTGCCCCCTCATCCCAAGCTCAGGCCAGGATCTCTTTGACCTCATTTCCTAACTGCCTTGCATGCTTCTTAACCTATTGCAGCTTCTCTGGTCACAGTGTTTTCTTTGAACATACCACATGTATACCATCTGACCAATTCACTTGATATTTTTCCAACTTTTTCAGGAATCATTGATAGATATGATGGTGTATAATTAAATTGTACAGTATTGTGAAGATTTGACATACATGTATATGTGGTAGATGACCAAGATCAAGATAATTAACATTAAAATTTTTTATTAAAAATTGTATAAAAAGTTTTATTGAAAAAATTTATAAAAAATTTTATCATAAAAAATTTATTTTTCAGTATGATTATATGGGATCAGAAATGATGGTTGTAATGCAGAAAATTTTCCAGATTATTGGCCTTGTCAACACGGTAAGTTTTAACTTTTTTATATTTGTAATTTTATGAAATCAGTCATTGAAGACCTTTCCATTATATCATGATAAATTAAGGACTTAAAAGCCCTTTACTTGGTTTAATAGCCAAAGTAATTAAGTAAACTTGTCCTCTATCTTTTTATGTGCTATTTTGACATAATGATTTATGTTATTTGAACAAATATGCCATCAATCTTATCTTTAGATGTGTAGTCAGTTCAAATTGACTGTAATACTGTCCTCCTTGGAATTGTGGCCAGATGAAAATCAAATTTCTACTAACGGGGATATGGATGATATATTACAAAGATTTTTGACATGGAAACAGGACTCTCTTATCCTCCGGCCCCATGACATAACATTCTTACTTATGTAAGTAAGTATGATGTTCTATATTAATGAAGATACACACAGATAATTCCATTAATTTTATAATGTAATGCATTAATTGTGTTCTCAGATTTCTGTAGGCCCCTTTGAAAATGTTCAGTAAAATATAGCTGTTGCCATTGAGGTGATAGTGTAGTTGGAAATATGATAAAAAATAAAAACAACATGAATCATAGAGCAAAATATTTTGGAGTATAATTTATGTGAAAAGAACTTTTATGATATCAACTATATAACAGGAGACATACAAGCATCAACTTATTAAGAATGTAAAATTGATACTATTCAGTAACCATTACATATGATGTGTTAGTACATTTCATGTCTACTGCTTGATAAAGACAGATTTGGGTTTTTGGTAATATTTAATTTTTTTAAAAAATGCTTATCTTTAGGACAGGTATTATTTCTTTTCCACAAGTTAAAAATCCATTCTGTTTTAGTTTTTAGCGACCTAAATCATAAACGCTGAATAAAGGAAACTGAGGAGAATTTGAAATAATAAAATCATATCAAGGCTAGGATTTAGGTTAAGAAAGAAAATTAGTATTAAAATAAATTATAGTTTTCAGTGATTTGAGCACTTTGGATAATATATTAGGCGTATTATTCAGATTTTAAAAATTCTATGCTTGAAAAATTGTTTAAAGTTTCATGGGTGATTTAATTTAACCAGTAAGCTGGTAAGTTGTTCTGAATAGCCATGCTAATAAAAAAGGTAATACTCTAATGATGTAGTTACAGGAAACAGCCTAAATACGTGGGAGCGACATTTTCTGGCACAATATGCAATAAAAGTGGTGATGCCAATATTGTTATGGTATGTAATTTGTATCCTTCTTTACATTACTATTTTTTCTAAACTTTATATTATATTTTAGAAGCATTATTTTACATAGTTAAGTAAACTTGATTTTTTTTCTCTATAGCCGTACTTATTATGATTTTGCTGGGACAACATTTTAATCTCAGAAAGTTTAATTATAAATTTCAAACATAAGGAAATAATATGAATAAACATTAATATACCCCTTCATCAGTTAGGCAAAATGGATACTAACTTTGCATCAGATTTTCTAAGGACCTAAAACCTTAGAGAAAAGTTAAAGCCTCCTGTTATGCCTACTTCCAGTTTAAGAAATGACAAAAACTATGAATTCATGCTTGTTGTTTTTTGTATACTTTATACTGTTGTTACCAATCTATGTATCCACTAAGTAAACATATCAATTATATATTATTGTTATGAATTGTTCTTATGGATCATTTCAGAACTATTTTGAATAGCTTTTTGAAAGATGTCCACGTGTTGAACCATGTAACTCAACTACAATTACTTTTTATCAAGTAATGTACATATCCTTATTACAAATAAAACTAGTTTAAAAGACTAACACACTGAAAACAACTAAATCAGTCCTTTGAATAATCTACACCTCTGAATCCTCTTTCCAATGTTTTAAAGCTTTCCCTCTTGGCATATAACTTCATGTCTATTTCCTTTTAAATAAAAGTTTTATTGAAGTATATCATATAGATAGAGAACATTGTATAGGTCATAAGTATGTAACACAACACATTTTCGCCAAGTCCATACGTAGGTATAAATATCACAGAGATCAAGAAATACAATCTTATCAACACTTTAGAAGACCTGCATTTACAGCCCATACCAAAGAAAACCACTATTCTGACATTTAATCATTGATTAATGTGCTCTTTTTTGGAACATTCTATAAATGGTGTAATAGAGCGTGTGAACTTGTGTGTATCTGTCAAATATTTGCTCAAGATTATGTCTGTGATAGTTATTCATGTTTATATGTGTAAGAATAGTTTGCTCATTCTTTTACTCTATTTTCCTAAATAGTAGGACCATTCAATTTATTTGTAAAATTTTTATTTTATATCAGAGTTGATTTACAATGTTGTGTGAGTTTCAAATGTACAGCAACGTATTTCAGTTATACATGTACATATAGCCATTCTTTTTCAGATTCTTTTCCCATATAGGTTATAGAGACTATTGAGTAGAGTTCCCTGTGCTATGTAGCAGTCATTGATTATCTATTTTGTATACAGTAGTGTGTATATGTTAATCCCAAAATCCTAATTTATTCCTCCTCTCCACCCCCACCTTTCCCCTTTTGTAACCACAAGATTATTTTCTGTATCTGTGAGTCTGTTTCTGTTTTGTAAATAAGTTCATTTATATCATTTTTTAGACTCCACATATCCCCTTAAATTTCTTGAGTATTCAAATTTAGATGTTGTGGGGAGTTCCCATCATAGCTCAGCGGAAATGAATCTGACTAGCATCCTTGAGGACACAAGTTCAATCCCTGGCCTTGCTCAGGGGATTAAGGCTCCAGCATTGCTGCGAGATGTGGTGTAGGTCGGATCCCACATTGCTGGGGCTGTGGCATAGGCTGGCGGCTACAGCTCCGATTAGACCCCTAGCCTGGGAGCCTCCATATGCTGCAGGTGCAGCCCTAAAAAAGCAAAAAAAAAAAAAAAAAAAAAAGTAGTCCAGCTTGGGAGTTTCAGTTGTGGCACAGTGGAAACGAATCCGACTAGTATCCATGAGGATGTGGGTTTGATCCCTGGCCTCACTCAGTGGGTCGGGGATCCAGCGTTGCTCTGACTGTGGTGTAGGTTGACAGCTGGAGCTCTGATTCTACCCACTAGCCTGGGAACATCCATATTCCATGGGTGTGGGCCTAAAAAGCAAAAATAAATAAATAAATAAATAGTTTTTTTAAAGCTATAAAAAAATAAAAATCCGGCTTCTAGTTCCTATAGATTACCCTAAAACCTAGTGGTTGGCTAGATATCATCGTTCATGTTCTGCTTTGTCTTTAACCTCCTTTCAAATTCTGAAACTGGGATTTTCCCTTTTTTCCCCCTCAAATTTAGCTCTTGTAGGATAACAGAGGAAGGTACCTATTAACTCATTTTTTTCATGTGGCTATATAATAGTCCAGACTTTTCATTCACACACATGTACCCACATATGCAGTATTTTTTGTTTCTGTATAAATTAAATTTTACTTGCTGTCTTAAGTTTTTTATTGATGAGTTCTAAGAATTTTGCTTATAGTGATTTTAAAAATGAGAAGAGCATCGCAATTTATTTATCAAGGTTAAAGCATATGAAACACCACTCTGCACTACCACCAATCTTTTTTTAGTAGTATCTCACCCTGCATTTCTTTACTGTGGCTTTGCCTCTCTCCAATTTCTGTCCTGTCTCCTCCTCACTCCACTCATATTACAGTCTTTGAACAGGTAAGTTATTCATAATGCTGGCTCATTTCCCACACTTTCTCTCTCAGCCTAAACATCAATTCCACAAATAGGTTTTTCTAACTATCATATATGTATAGTGCTCCTTAGAATTCTCTGTTGGATCACTCCATTTCTTCAGAGCACTTTTTATGATCTCTTTGTATTTGGGAAGTCTGTTGTTAATTTCCTACTTATTTCTCTCTCCTCTTCTGTAATATAAGCTCCAGGTGTGGACAAAGTCCTTTTTTCTTGCATGCTGCTACTTTCTCATCTTCTCTCATAGTGCCTGACACATGTGTATACTGAATTAATATTTGTTAATTGAATGAATAGACATTGTAAGAAAGTCAAAGAAATGTGTTTTATATTGGTTGCATCAGAAAAACTAAGTGTGTTGAAGGCTCTAGAATCTGGGCATGCCCTAATTTCACACCGGAGAGTATTGATAGTTTGGTTACATTTTACTTTGTTTCATGCTTCTTAATAAATTAACTAGTATGGATAGTCATAGCAGTGATTTATCAAAAAAATAAAGTGATCCACATAAAAAATGTTAAAATCTGAAATTGTATAGGAACAAAACTGTCTTAATGTGTTACTTCCTTTTGTCCTCTTCTATCATTATGTTCTCTTCAATCTTGTTTATTTTAGTATTCAGAAGCAATAACCCTGGAGGGATTTTCAGTTCTTATGGCTCAGCTACTTGGCCTTAAAATAGGATTAACGTATGATGACGTCAATAAGTGTTCCTGTGCAAGAGCTACGTGCATAATGAATCGTAAAGCAATGTGAGGCTTTTTTTTCCCTTTTGATTAATTTCATATATATTTGTGAAGTTGTTTACAGGACATGGTGGATTTATTTTTTTGTACTCAATTCCATGTCAAAAATTGGGAATCTGTGTTGTGCATGAAGACATTTTACACTAATAAATTTGTCCAGAAAAGCGGTAAGTCCCCTGGTGAAGAAATATTCACTCAAAGGAATTAGAGGGAAAATTTTAAAATTTATGAAGACTATGAAATACTATATTCACATAAAATACTATTGTTCTGTTGTAGTATTTGTTGCTTAAGGCGAAAATGTCTAAACCACTCTTAACAAAATAACATAGCACTGGTAGCTTTGGCTATTATTTTGGAGGAAAGAAAAATAGGAGAAATTTTTAGTAATTGTCCTTATTTGCAGATATCATGACTGATTACCCACATAAATCAACAGTATCAATATACAATGAGAACAACCACAGTATCGAAAGTTCATCAGGATAAGCAACCTTGAAAAAAAATTAGTATGTTTACTAGTTTGTGTATACCAGCACTAAGAAAATGGATGACCTATTATAAAATTTCTAATTTTTCCTCAAATTTTCTAATTTTAAGAGGTTTATAAATTTGGTACAATCCCAACTAATATTTTTGATTATTTTAAGGAACTTGATCAACTCTGTGGAAAGTGATAAAATGGAGATGGTAAATATAGACAAACTTTTGGGGATTTTGAGGTGGAATTCATAAGCAAAGGATTTTATGTATGGGCAACACTGTACATTATCTATAGATTAATCAAAATAAAGAGAAGAGAAAGATGATGTTGGATATAATGAACACAAAAGCCAAATCATGGAGTAAATTAGAGCATATAGGACCTAGTGTCTAAGAGGAGTTGGCTTTTATCAGAGCTGGATAAACTCAGTTATTGTGGTAGAGGTTAGGAGAGTGGAGCAATGGAGATGTAGAGAGTTTGGTTAATGGAGGTGTCAAGATGAGGACTGGAGTTCAATACTGTACCTCATATATTTGACATGTTTATTGGACATCTGTTAGACATAGCTGTTAGTCCCTCGGAAATGGAGCTGTGATCATGAATATACAGTACTTCAAGGAACTTAGATTTTAGTGCAAAATTTAGGTCATATAAATATATTTAAACAATACAAATTTAAAAAACCTTATTTTACATGATGCAAAACTACTATGTAGAATATAAATATTAAAGTGGGAGGGGAATGTGAGAGGGAGGGGACACAATTTCAGACAATGTTGCCAAGACAGACCTCTTCAGAAAGTGACATTTGAGCAGACATCTGATGGAAATGAGGGAAGGAGGTTTTCAGTATTTGGTAGAAGAGCATATCAGGTAGAGAGAAAGATAGGTGTGATAGATAGACAGATAGGAGATAGAATGATAGGTAGATAGATAATAGATGATAAACGGTTGATAGATAATGGAGAGATGATAGATAATGGATAGGTGATGGATAATAGATGATAGGTAGGTAGATAGATATATAAATAGATAATAGATAATAGATGATAGATGGTTTATGGATAATGGATAGATGATAGATAATAGGTAGATGATTGATAGATAATAGATAAGTGTTTAGATAGATAGATTTAACCATTACACTTTTTGCTTTCTTGTAAAGATGCATTTTCAATGCTATTTTTAAAAAATGTTAAAGATAAGAAATGATAAATGAAAGTTTAATTGCATTTGACTTTGTCTCTGCTAAGGTACACGTTTTTCCTTTGAGCTATCTTGCGATTCACATTATTGTACATGGAACATTGTTTAGATGTAGTTTTATTAGCTAGGTTTATTTAACCCAAGGACTCATTTCATTTTAGGTTTTCCA
Source organism: Phacochoerus africanus (assembly GCF_016906955.1). Lineage (NCBI taxonomy): Eukaryota > Metazoa > Chordata > Mammalia > Artiodactyla > Suidae > Phacochoerus > Phacochoerus africanus. Next base: position 54,488,463 of record NC_062546.1, on the reverse strand, counting down.
GTGGTATAAAGATGTTTAGCAACTGTAGCATGCATGCCTATAGATATTTTATTTCCACATTTGAGGGTCGGTGTCTTCAGAACTTTCCAAAACTGAAACCATTCCATCAAAATCGATCGGTGTGTGGTAATGGGATTTTGGAACCTAATGAAGAATGTGATTGTGGCAGTGAACGGGTGCGTAATTAAGACTGAAATATGAGCACAATTTCTTATGTTTCTAATAAGTGGCCATAATATATATGGAATAATATATTCAACTGTCTTCAATGGAATTTGATGTGACAGTGAGGCTAGGTAAAGGTATATGAATCGCTTCCCCATGACTCTTCAACTGAGAACACAGATGCATCATGAAACTTTGGTTTACACACTGTTCCCAAATTATGACAACCAAGAGATTTTGAGCATGTAGGAATATATAAAGGAATTCTCTTGTTTCCTAAATCATGTGACTTCAATCTACATCTTCTCTATAAACTTCTGAATTTGGTCCAATGTTTTTTTCTTTCTCTTGTGGTTTCAAGGATGTCTAAACATTAGAACAGATCTTTCTTAATTCATCTCAAACATTCCTGCCTTACCAAGTTCCAGGATGATCAAAATTTGATCAGTGTATTCATTCTAAATGTAAATATGAAATCTACTATACTTCCATCAACCAAATATTTAGTGCACACTCTTTTCAACTGATAGGACCATATATTTGGCCTGTTATACTATAAAGTTTCTTGATTCTTACTCCCCCAATAATTTTATGAATTTCTTATCCACTTATGAAAATAGCTAACATGTTTAAGTAACTTTAAATCCCTACAGATTCTCATGATTATCTACCATTCCCTGGAGTTTATATATATTTTATAACTTGTATATAATTTACATTAATGTAATAATTTATATACAGTAGTCCATATATGTATCTGTATGTATGTATGTATATTTTCAAATTATCTCAGATTTTCTAGTGTCGTCTTAGTTCTTTGATAAATGGTACTGTGCTAATTTGCATTCACCTACCCCTAAATATATGGTGGCAACTACTTGCCAACAACTCTGGTTCTTTTTAATGAATGGTCAAATGAAACAACATAATCTGGCGCTAAATCTACACCTCATGAGCCTCCACCACTGCAGGCTGTGGCAGATTGTCACAGCAGATGCGATCACTGCTCTACCAGTGCTTCCTCAGGATTGATTGTTCTGGCAGAGTGTTTTTGCCTCAGGTATCTGATTCTCCCAGTTGGAGTACTTCTTCTGGCCCCACCAGAATAGAATACTCGTCAATTATCAGGGATTAATTATCAGCTGTCAGATAATTATGATGGGCAGTTGGCAGATAATCCTCTGAGGCATGCTCTGCACCAAAGTTCAACAGTATCCAGTAGCCCAATCGGTGCCACTTATTTTTGTAAATGGAACTCTGTTGACCTGCAGCCAGTCGTACATTGTCTCAGACTGTTTTTGTGCTACAGCAGCAGAGTGGAATAGTTGCGACAGCACAGCACTTCAGCAAAGCTACACCATTGCTGCAAGCTGCAACGTAGGTCTCAGATGCGGCTCAGATCCAGCGTTCCTGTGGCCATGGTGTAGATCGCAGCTGCAGCTCTGATTGGACCCGTTGCCCGGGAATTTCCATATGCCTCATATACAACCCTAAAAACAAAGCTGTAGAGAGCAAGGGGACCTCAATCTGCTGTTTCTAGCGGAAGACACAGGAAACACAGGAAGAAATGCAGATAAAACGTGGGAAAAAGACAAACCAAAAAAACAGGAGGCTTCTGCCCAACACCTCGGTTTTACCCTTGTGAGTCTGTAGGCAAAGTACCTGACCTCATTTACCTCTCTGATGTTCTGAGCTATAGATACTGTGGGAAAATCAACTTGTGTTGTTTCAAGCTTCTAAGTGTGTGATCATTGGCAACAGCATCAGTAGGAAACCAATCCATCTTCCAAATAAATAACTCAATGGCATCCTGGTTTCAGAGTCTGTTTCTGGGGGAATGTCAAACCACATTAGCTGGAGCAGATGTTTTCCTAGGAAGCAGACAATCAAGATAGACTCCGAAAGTGGATTTCTTACTGGCAAAATAGTAATATGTATCCTGTACTCATTTCTGGGTTTGGTACATTTGAATAGATGCACTGGAGAAACTTAAAACCGCCAAAGTCCTCTGAACCCCCTGGGCTGTGAAGTTACTCCTGTCTCCTTGCTGGGTTAGAACAGCTTCACACTACCTGTAGACCATGGAAACCTCACTGGGGGATGGATTTCTCACCAAGATGATGCATGTTCTGCTCACGATCTGTCCCTGCCTTGCCTCACTGGTACAAGACTGCCAGTTGGACTCAAATCTAAGTACTGCCAAAAATAAGAAGTACTCTTTGCTGCTGCAATACAGAGGTTATTTTTTAGATGGGTGAAAGTTGGTAATGTGTGTGGACGAGAACATGGAGAACATAAAGATGGAATTTAAGGATGTTGACCACAAACTATTAAAATATAAGCCTGGGTAAGATAGACTTTATTGAACAAGGACTGCAGTCTGGTAAGTCAGGATTTAGTACCCTGGCCAGGTAACCTAGGGCAAGCCTCGATTTGCTGTTGGATGGAAGCTTGAAGATAGGAAACAACCTGGCCTGCAATAAATTAGGTAGATATGGCAAAAGTACCTTAATGAAGTAAAGCAGATGGGGTCAGAAGTTCATAGTTGTGGCCATATTTGAATGGACTACAAGAATACCAAATCTAGCACCTAATGATTTGGATGGACCAGCATACAAACCTTTCACTAGAGCAATGAGGAAATGCATTACTGAGGAGATCCTTACACTGTTGACAATCTCAGTAATAGCTCTCTTCTATAGACTAGGGTTGATGATTGAAAGGGCTGGCTACCCTGAGTCCTTAGGGATTACTGAATCCCCAAATAGCAGAGGCCAAGTGGCTGTGCTTATGAGACACCTGTGTAGTCAAAGATGTATGTACACTTGACGTATGTAACTGGAAATTAAGAAGAGGTAAGCAAGGGACTGGTGCCAGTTACTGCGAATGGGAATTCACAATTCCTAATTAACTCTCCAGACCCAAGCCAGGCTCAGAGCTAATGGCTCAAGTCAAGGATGAGATCCTATAATGCCCCAGTAAGGAAATAAGACAGGAATTTCCTCAATTACTACCCTCTGAAGTGACCTCCAGCCATTAGCTAGGGTGGCTGTACACTGGAGGGAGGAATACCCAGTCACTGTAAGGTGACTGAAGAGAGACTCTTGACCCAAGAGGCACACATAAGAGGACCCAAAACATCATCATGGGTGGAGTAGGGGCATGGAAAATCCAGACAACACCTGGCATCTTTGAGAAATTCATCTTAGAGTAGGTCCAATCAATTGGTTATCCTAACCTGTGGTCATGTTGCTAGTTCTTTAGTGATGCATTGAGGTGATAAGACCAAGAAACTGACAGATGCTCACATTGGTTCCCCAATCTGTGGAGTAAAATAAACAAGAATAGGAAAGGACAATTTTAAATACCTAAAGCTACCAAGCTAGCAATGAAGAAGACTATATCCTGGATGAAGACATCAATAGGGAAAGTAGAGTAATTGGAAACTAATGAAAATGGAATGTAATAAAACCCAGATCATTACAGAATGATTGGGTACAGATGAAGACCCAAAATATCATCACTGTCAGCCTAGATACTGTATCCAGACATCCCACAATGAAATGCAAATTCTTATTGTTTACAGACAAATAAATAAAATAAGCCTCTACTAACACTAATAAAGAAAAAAATCAAGCATAATGGTACTTGGAGTCCCCATCATGGCTCTGCTGAAACGAATCTGACTAGCATCCATGAGGACACATGTTCAATCCCTGGCCTCACTCAGTGGATTAAGGATCCAGCATTGCTGTGAGCTGTGGTGTAGGTCGCAGACACTGCTCGGATCCCGTGTTGCTGTGGTTGTGGCGTAGACCAGCAGCTACAGCTCTGATTCGACCCCTAGACTGGCAACTTCCATATGCCGCAGGTGTGGGCCCACCCCCAACAAAAGGACCAAAAAGAAATAACAGCACTTAGCTGGAGGGGCTGTGGAGAAAAGGGAACCCTCCTGCACTGTTGGTGGAAAAGTAAACTGGTACAGCCACTATGGAGAACAGTTTGGAGATACCTTAGAAATCTATACATAGAACTTCCATATGACCCCGCAATCCCACTCTTGGGCATCTATCCGGACAAAACTCTGCTTAAAAGACACATGCACCGGCATGTTCATTGCAGCACTATTCACAATAGCCAGGACATGGAAACAACCCAAATGTCCATCGACAGATGGATGGATTCGGAAGAGGTGGTATATATACACAATGGAATACTACTCAGCCATAAAAAAGAATGACATAATGCCATTTGCAGCAACATGGATGGAACTAGAGAATCTCATCCTGAGTGAAATGAGTCAGAAAGACAAAGACAAATACCATATGATATCGCTTATAACTGGAATCTAATATCCAGCACAAATGAACATCTCCTCAGAAAAGAAAATCATGGACTTGGAGAAGAGACTTGTGGCTGCCTGATGGGAGGGGAAGGGAGTGGGAGGGATCGGGAGCTTGGGCTTATCAGACACAACTTAGAATAGATGTACAAGGAGATCCTGCTGAATAGCATTGAGAACTTTGTCTAGATACTCATGTTGCAACAGAACAAAGGGTGGGGGAAAAAATGTAATTGTAATGTATACATGTAAGGATAACCTGACCCCCTTGCTGTACAGTGGGAAAATAAAAAAATATATATATTAAAAAAAAAGAAATAACAGCACTTAAAGATAAGACATAACTGTAGATCTTATGTAATATGATATGAAAAAATAGTAAGATGCCATCACAGAGATTATACTAATACATTTAACAACCAAGACAAAATGGACAAAATCCCTGAAAAACAGCATTTAAGAAAAAACAGCTTGAGTAGAAATAAAAATGTGAATAGCATTTATATAGGTTTAGGAAATAACATATATAAATTTAAAACTCAAAAATCCATGCCAGATGGCTCTAATATTGATTTTTTTAATTAAGAAATTATACTGATTTTATACAACATTTTCTAGAGTATAGAAAAAAAGGTAATATGTCCTAAATCATTTTTTAAGGATAAAACAACCTTGAATTAAAAAAAAACCTGATAAGACTATCTCAAGAATGGATTTATGTATGCCCATATTTCTTATATCACAAAATTCTTAGTAAAAGTTATAAATTGAATGTAATGACACACATGGACACACACACACACACCTTCAGACATGCATTATAGAGTTCATTGATTTATTTCAGGCATGTAATTTAAAAGTGATTATCTCAGTGGATAGATGTAATCTTCTAGTAAAATAGAGTGGAACTTGCTATATTTAAGAAAGAGTATCTATAAAATCTTATAGTTAACTTCATGTATAATGATCTTTCTCCCTGAAGTCAGTAATGAGCCAGCGATGCACACTATTATCTTTTACACTTGATATTGAATGTGATAAACTAATCAGAGAAATCAAGCAGGAAAATAAATTGTATGACAATTCAAAGTGAAGAAATTTAACTTTCATTCCTAATAATATGTGTACATTGAAAACCCCAAATAATCTAAAAATAAGTTATCATTTGCAGCTGTGTGTGTACTTACCAAGGTCACTGGTGACATAATTCACAAAAATTAAAATATTTCTTTAGATCAGCAGTAAATAACTAGAAAAAGAAATTTCAAAATAATGCCATTTACAATAGCAGCAAAAAAACATAAAATGTTTAAGATATCTAATGATGGAGTTCCCGTTGTGGCACAGTGGAAACGAATCCAACTAGGAACTATGAGGTTTGATCCCTGGCCTCTATCAGTGGGTTAAGGATCTGGTGTTGCTGTGAGCTGTAGTGTGAGTGGCAGACAAGGTTCAGATCTGGCGTTGCTGTGGCTGTGGCTGTGGTGTAGGCTGGCAGCTGCAGCTCTGATTAGACCCCTGGCCTGGGAACCTCCACATGCCATGGGCGCAGCCCTAAAAAGACAAAAGACAAAAAAAAATTAATGAAATATGTGCAAGACCACTTCATAGAAAACCTCAAAGCATTATTAACAGAAATCATGGAAGTATTTACAAAATTGAAGAATATACCATATTTTAAGACTGGGAGTTCCCATCGTGGCTCAGTGGTTAATGAATCCGACTAGGAACCAAGAGGTTGTGGGTTCAATCCCTGGCCTTGCTCAGTGGGTTAAGGATCTGGCATTGCCATGAGCTGTGGTGTAGGTTGCAGACGCGGCTCGGATCCCAAGTTGCTGTGCTGTGGCTCTGGTGTAGGCTGGTGGCTATAGCTCCGATTAGACTCCTAGCCTGGGTACCTCCATGTGCTGCAGGAGTGGCCCTAGAAATGGCAAAAAGCCAAAAAAAAAAAGGACTGGAAGAATTGATATTGATGAGATAGTGATTTCTCTGCAAACTCATCCTCTCCAGATAAAGTCCCAATGCATATAAATCCATCCTCAAACAAATATATAGTTATAAAAAGGAAAGGACTTTTAATAACTTTTCAGAAAATTGTGTATATTCTACTTTGTAAATACATTCAATTGAAAAGTGAAAATTTCTTAAAGGCTAGATGTATTGTTAAATATGAAACCAAAATTAATGTATTATTTATACCACATTATACTAATGCCCATTTGTCTATATAGCACTTCAAGTGGACCTTTTTTTTTTAACACATGTATAATTTTTTAACATCATATGCTGGTCATTTGGAAAATGCTGGTTCACTGAATTATGCAGATATCTCACTATAAAATATCAAAATTTTATGTTTACTGTCATCATATGAAAAGTAATGGATAAATAAAGCCTCTGTTGATATCTAAATTTTTCCAAGATTCTGATTTCACTTTAAAGATTAAATTATATCAGTGACAGCAAATTCAGTTGTTTTCCTTGGAGTAACAAAGTTATCTCATTGACTTTTTTTTATATATAATGATTTTTATTTTTTTTCCATTATAGCTGGTTCACAGTGTTGTGTCAATTTTCTGCTGTACAGCATGGTGATCCAGTTACAAGTACATGTATACAGTCTTTTTTCTCACATTATCATGCTCCATCATATGTGACTAGACATACTTCCCAGTGCTACACACCAGGATCTCATTGCTAATCCATTCCAAAGGCAATAATCTGCATCTATTAACCCCAAGCTTCCAATCCATCCTACTCCCTCCCCCTCCCCTTTGGCAACCACAAGTTTATTGACTTTTAAGAATATGTCTGCCAGAGAGCCAAGCCTGAATTACCATGGTTTGTCTATCATTGGTTCTTACAAATGAAAACTTGTTTTCCATATAAAACGTGAATGGTCAGTCTGTAATTCAAATACTCACATAAGTATTTGCATAGAGAATCTGTAGTACTTAAGAATATATTGTGGCTATGTATGAATTCACAAGTATGACGACTAGCAATAAATATTGGAGTTAATATCTCACAAAATATAGAGGGATACATTTAAGAAAAAATCTTTTAGTTTTATAAAGCAATAAAATATCAGAATAAAGTATTGTTAATATTTCATAATCTTGGTTAGGAGACATAAAACTCAATAGTCATAAAGGGTGAAGAATATGTAAACTACAGGAAATGACAGACATTATTAATTAGATGAATAATAGACAGCAAAGAAATGTTATAACCAAAAAGAAGAGAAAGAGGATAATAGGATATTATTTTTAAAAAGCTGTCTCTACTATTTAAAGAGGAATAGAGGAAAATAAACAAACCAAAAAAAAAAACCCTTTGCAAAAATGGTCAAAATTGTGAGAAGAAATACTTATTTAATTCATGAATAAAATTGGATAAAACACAAATTCTTGTTCAAACTCACTATTAATCAGAGAAGTAGTAATAAAAAATAAGACACCATTTCCCAGTTAGCTTGTTATAAATTAAAATGACTGGCCATAATTAGTACTGATAAATATTGTTTACATTTCATGAAAGAGTATATAGACACACATGCACTCATATAGTGATACTGAACTTTGGGATATTAAACACTGAAATATACAAGGAGATTACCTCTGGAGGGTCTGGGGATTATAACCACAACTTCAAATTTTACCCCATATTTTCTAAATCATTTTGATGACAGGGACATTTATAAATACATATCTATTCACATGAACACACAAAAAGTTTGAAACATTTGGAGAATATAAAAAGAAGAATCCTACCTTCTTTTTAAGGACAAGATCTTTGAAACCAGATTTTTGAGTAAAGGGTATATGTTTGATTGTTTTTAAGTGTTAAGAATATAAAAATACTAAAGAATTGTATTAATGCAATGTACTTACATGAAAAAAAATTCCATTCATTAACATTATTTAAATGATGACCTAGATGATGCAAGATATTGGAAATAAACTGGAGGCAAAGGTGGATAACTTACAGGAAACACTGAGCAAAGAGATACAAGATAGAAAACTTAAACAAGAAGAGATGTAAAATACAATAACAAATAAAAAATTCACTAGAAGCAGCTAACAGCAGGATCCAGGAGGAAGAAGAACGAATAAGTGAGGTGGAGGACAGATTAGTGGAAATCATGGATGTGGAACAGAAAAGAGAAAAAAGATTGAAAGCAAAGGAAGAGAGTCTCAGAGAATTCTGGGACAATGTTAAATGCACCAACATCCATATTATAGGGGTGCCAGAAGGAGAAGAGAGAGAAAAGGAGACAGAAAAAATATTCCAAGAGATAATAACTGAAAACTTCCCTCACATGGGAAAGGAACCACTCACTCAAATCCAGGAAGCACAATGAGTACCATATAAAATAAACCCAAAGGAGGAAAACCCTGAGACACATATTAGTCAAACTGACCAAAATTAAAGACAAAGAGAAAATATTGAAAGCAGCTAGGGAAAATAAATTAACATAAAAAGGAACCCCAATAAGTTTATTGGCAGGTTTTTCAGCAGAAACTCTGAAGGCCAGAGGGGAGTGTCATGATGAAAGGAAAAACCTCTAACCAAGATTACATTACCCAGCAAGGCTCTCATTCAGATTTGAAGGAGAAACCGAAAGCTTCTCAGATAAGCAAAAGCTAAGAGAATTCAGCAACACTAAACCAGCTTTACAAAAAATACATAAAGAACTTCTCTAGGCAGAAAAGAAAAGGCTGCAACAGAAAACAAAAATATCACAAATGACAAGGCTCACCAGTAAAGGTACATATACAGTAAAGAAACAAAATCATCCATGCCCAGTTATGCCACCAAAATCAGAAATCATGAGAAGAGTTGGGTACAAATGCAGGACACTGGAGATGCACTTGCAATTAAGAGACCAACAACTTAAAACAATTTCATATATACATAGACTCTTATATCAAAACTTCAATATAACTGCAAACCAAAAATCTACAATTGATACACAAACAAATAAGAAAAATCAATGGAAATACAACACTAAGGATAGTCATCAAACCAGAAGAGGAGAGAACAAGAGAAGAAGGAAAGAAAAAAGAGCAACAAAAACAAATCCAAAGCAATTAATTAAATGGCAATAAGAGCATACACGTCAATAATTATATTAAATGTTAATGGGCTAAACACCTCAATGAAAACACATAGACTGGCTGAATGGATACAAAAACAAGATCCATATATATGCTGTCTTCAAGAGACCCACTTCACTTCTAGGGACACATACAAATTGAAAGTGAGAGGACGGAAGGAAATATTCCATACAAACGGGAATCAAAAGAAAGCTGGAGTAGCAATACTCATATCAGACAAAATAGACTTTAATATGAAAAATATTTTAAGGGACAAGGAAGGTCACTACATAATGATCAAAGGATCAATCCGCGGAGAAGAAGATATAACAATTTTAAATATCTACACACCCAACATGGGTTCACCACAATATATAAGGCAACTACTAACAACCTTAAAAGGACAAATCAACAATAACACAATCATAGTGGGGGTCTTTAACACCGCACTTACAGCAATGGACAGATCATCCAGACAGAAAATCAGTAAGGAAACACAGGCCCTGAATGACGCATTAAACCAGATGGACTTATAAATATTTATAGGACATTCCATCCAAAAGCAACAGAATACATTCTTCTCAAGTGCACATGGAACATTCTCTAAGATGGATCACATCCTGGGCTACACATCCAACCTCGGTAACTTTAAGAAAATTGAAATCATATCAAGCATCTTTTCTGACCAAAATGCTATACGGCTGGAAATCAACAACAAGAAAAAAACTGCAAAAAACACAAACACGAGGAGACTAAACAACATGCTATTAAACAACCAATGGATCGTTGAAGAAATCAAAGAGGAAATTTAAAAATATCTAGAAGCAAATGACAACAAAAATATGATGACACTCCAAAACATATGGGGTGGAGCAAAAGCCGTTCTAAAATGAAAGTTTATAGCAATACAAGCCCACCTCAGGAAACAAGAAAAAGCTGAAATAAACAAGCTAACTTTACATCTAAAGCAGCTAGAGAGAGAAGAACAGACAAGACATAAAGTTAGTAGAAGGAAAGAAATCATAAAGATCAGAACAGAAATCAATGAAATAGAAGCAAAGAAAACCATAGAAAAGTTCAATGAAATGAAAAGCTGGTTCTTTGAGAAAATCAACAAAATTGATAAACCCTTAGCTGGACTTATCAGAAAAAAAAGAGAGAAGATTCAAATCAATAAAATTAGAAATGAAAAAGGAGAAGTAACAACGGACCTCACAGAAATACAAAGGATCGTAAGAGACTGCTATATGCAACTATATACCAATAAAACAGAAAACCTGGAAGAAATGGACAAATTCTTAGAAAGGTACAATCTTCCAAGACTAAACCAACATGAAATAGAAAAATGAATAGACCCATCACAAGAACTGAAATTGAAACTGTGATTTAAAAATTTCCAATGAACAAAAGTCCAGGACCAGATGGCTTCACAGGCAAATTCTAACATTTAGAGAAGAGCTAACACCTATTTTTTGAAACTATTTCAAAGCATTGCAGAGGAAGGGGTACTCCCAAACACATTTTATGAGGCCGCCATCACCCTGATACCAAAACAAGGCAAAGATACCACAAAAAAAAGCAAACTACAGGCCAATTTAACTGAAGAACATACATGCAAAAATCCTCAACAAAATACTAGCAAACCACATCCAACAAAACATCAAAAGGATTGGAAATCATGATCAATTGGGATTTATTCCAGGGATGCAAGGGTTCTTTGATCTCCACAAATCAATCAGTGTGATACACCACATTAACAAACTGAAGAATAAAAACCATATGATCCTCTCAATAGATGCGGAAAAAGCCTTTGACAAAATCCAACACCCATTTCTGATTAAAAAAAAAAAAAACCTTCAGAAAGTGGGCATAGAGGAAACCTACCTCAACATGATAAAGGCCATATATGACAAACCCACAGCTAACATCATTCTCAATGATGAAAAGCTGAAAGATTTCCCACTGATATCAGAAACAAGACAAGGATATCTGCTCTCACCACTACTATTCAACATAGTTTTGGAAGTCCTAGCCACAGCAATAGGAGAAGTAAAAGAGATAAAAGGAATCCAAATTGGAAAGGAAGAAGTAAAACTATCCCTATTTGCAGATGACATGATACTATACGTAGATAATCCTAAAGACTCTACCAGAAAACTGTTAGAGCTCATCCATGAATTTGGCAAAGTCTCAGAATACAAAATTAATACACAGAAATTGACTGCATTTCTATATCCTAACAATGAAAGATCAGAAAGAGAAATTAGGGAAGCAATCCTATTTACCATAGAATCCAAAAGAATAAAATACATAGGAGTAAACCTACCTGAAGAGACAAAAGACCTGTACTCTGAAAACTATTGGACACTGATGAAAGAAATCAAAGATGACACAAATAGATGGAAAGACATACTATGCTCTTGGATTGGAAGAGTCAATATTATCAAAATGACTATCTACAAATTCAATGCAATCTCTATCAAATTACCAAGGACATTTTCCACAGAACTCAAATAAAATATTTTCAAGTTTGTTTGGAAGCACAAAAGACCCAGAATAGTCAAAGACATCCTGAAAAAGAAAAATGGAACTGGAGGAATCAGTCTTCCTGACTTCAGACTATACTACGAAGCAACAGTCATCAAAATCATATGGTACTGGCACAATGACAGAAATACAGATCAGTGGAACAGGAGAGAAAGCCCAGAATTAAACCCATGCACCTACAGCCAACTAATCTATGACAATGGAGGCAAGAATATACAATGGAGAAAAGACAGCCTGTTCAATAAGTGGTGCTGGGAAAACTGGACAGCCACACAGAAGAGAATGAAATTAGAACACTCCCTAACACCATACACAAAAATAAACTCCAAATGGATTAAAGACCTAGAAATAAGACCAGACACTATAAAACTCTTAGAGGAAAACATAGTCCAAACACTCTTTGACATAAATGACAGCAACATCTTCCAAGATCCACCTCTTAGAGTAATGACAGTAAAGACAAAAATAAACAAATGGGACCTAATTAAACTTAAAAGTTTCTGCACAGCAAAGGAAACCCTAAACAAAACGAAAAGACAACCCACAGAATGGGAGAAAATCTTTGCAAATAAAGCAGCTGACAAGGGATTAATCTCCAAAATTTATAAACATCTTCAGCAGCTCAATACCAAAAAAATAAACAACCCCATCAAAAAGTGGGCAGAAGATCTAAACAGACAGTTCTCCAAAGAAGACATGCAGATCACCAAAACACACATGAAAAGATGTTCAACATCACTCATTACTAAAGAGATGCAAATCAAAACCACTATGAGATACCACCTTACACCAGCAATAAGTGCTGGAGAGGGTGTGGAGAAAAAGGAACCCTATTCCACTGTTGGTGGGATTGTACATTGGTGTAGCCACCATGGAAAACAGTATGGAGATTCCTCAGAAAACTAAAAATAGAAGTACCATTTGATCCAGCAATCCCACTCCTGGGCATCTATCCAGAGAAAACCATGATTCGCAAAGACACATGTACTCCAATGTTCATTGCAGCACTCTTTTCAATAGCCAAGACATGGAAACAACCTAAATGTTCATTGACAGAGGAGTGGATCTAGAATATGTGGTACATATACACAATAGAATATTACTCAGCCATTAAAAGGAACAAAATACCAGCATTTTTAGCAACATGGATGGACCTAGAAATTATCATGCTAAGTGAAGTCAGCCATACAATGAGACACCAACATCAAATGCTTTCACTGACATGTGGAATCTGAAAAAAGGACGGAATGAACTTCTTTGCAGAACAGATACTGACTCACAGACTTTAAAAGACTTATGGTTTCCAAAGGAGACAGGTTGGAGTTTGGGGGGATGCACTGGGGTGTGGGATGAAAATCCTATAAAATTGGATTGTGATGATCATTGTACAACTATCAATGTAATAAATTCATTGAGTAATAAAAAAATGATGACCTAGTTTGAATGACAGTTGACCATCATTTACCTTGTAAAAATGTGTCAACATATTTTTTTTTGTTTATTTCCATTGTAGTTAAGCATGACACATGATTACTATACTAAATGTATTTTCATTTTATATACTGTCTAACTCTACTTGAGCTTTATTCACAAAGGGAAACTTTATTAAACAAATCACTAAAAAGACATTTGGCGAAAATTTTTTCTTAGAAATTCAAATGATATATTTCCATGTTGTCGATTTATGAATTAAATACCAAATATTTTAGTTAGCAAATGTTGCTGATCAGCTGTTATTTATTTAGTTCTTATACTTGTATATGCCTTTGGATATTCTAGAAATAATAAAATAATAAAGCTTCACTGAAGATAATTATAGTGTATAATTGAAAATTTGAACATAAGAGAGTATTAAGTAGAAGGTGAGCTTGAAAAACAAGAGCTGTTAAATGGTTGAACTAAAATAATAATTCTTCTTATGAAATTTTAGGAATGTCAATTTAAGAAGTGCTGTGATTACAATACATGTAAACTGAAAGGCTCAGTAAAATGTGGTTCTGGATCATGCTGTACATCAGAATGTGAGGTAAGTTTCCAACATTTATGTTGGCAATTTAACTGTGAGGATAGAAGGCTATATTAATTGAGTTGCTGTGGAGTTGATAGAAGAACTAGAGAAATAATTCAGTGAAAGTAGAGTGTGTATGCACAATTGCAAGTATATAAGGATAACTACAATGAAATGAAGGCATCTCAGATTAGTACTGATTATTCTATTTTTTTGAAACCATTATTTATCATCTTCTAAATTTTCAACTCTCAAGGCAATTGTAAAGTCAAATAAAATGGTATATGACCAACTGTGAAAAAATATAACATGCAAAGCAAACAAAACATGTAGTGTACAGAATAGGCAATGGACTCTCACACATTGATAAGTAACACACACACACGTACACACACACACACACACACACACACACACACACACACACACACACACACACGTGCACACACACACACACATTGGCAGAGGGAGTACCCAGGCAATTTAAAACAATGAAAAGTAGAATTGTTCCATGTGTACACTGATCATCTGCAGTAACAAAGATAAACATAAATAAAAACAATAATGCAATATCATGGAGCAGTCATCCAAATGGAAATCTTAAAAATGACAATGCTGGATAGTATCTAAGGAAGGGGAATAGAGATCTTTTTTTTAAAATAATATTTGTGGAATTTTGCATTGCTATTATCCCTTTTGTGAGCAATTTTTGCATATCTCTGGATAGAGTATAACTTACCAAGTTCATTGATTATCATGAGTTTCTCTCTTATGTATAATCCTAGAAACATGAATATGTATGGAACACTCAGGAAAGACTATTTATTACAGAATTACCTGCAACAGCAAATCATAAAGGCAAATTCCATATTTGTATTGAAATGGTTGCATGAATTTATGCAAGAGTTAACAAGTGCAGGCTAAATATGCATGTACTGGTATGATATAATCTCCAACACATATGTTTGGATAAGAAAACAAGTTCCATAATGTGAAATATTTTAATTCCAATTCTGGTAAATTACATAGACATAAATGTTCCATATATTCTTTTTCTCCAATTTTTCTATTAGCATATCGTAGTAAAATCCTTTTAGTGAATTCTTCTGAGTATTATAACAAACATATTCAGTCTTATAACTAGCACCACAGTCAAGGGATAGGCAGTTTCATCACCACTACCCCAACCACGCTGCAAACTCTGTGCTCCCTTATAGTAAATTCATACCTCCACCCACAGACCACAGTAACTACAGGTCTGTTTTCTGCATCTGCAATTTTGCAAAACAAGTTGTATGTTATTGAGTGATATGCGTAAATGTTGTAATCCGGCATCTTGGCGTAATGCATTTGAGCTTCATTCATGTTGTGTTTATCAGTAGTTCATTCCTTTTTTGTTGCTGAATAATATTGTATTTTAAGGATGTACCATGGTTTGTTAATACAATCCCCATTCGAGGGACAGCTAGGTTGTGTGAATTTTGGGGGTGATGAAAACACAGCAGCTATAAGAATTTCACAAGCAGGTTTTATATGAATATATAGGGTTCTTTTTTTTTCACTTAGCTGGAGACCTATACATGAAATTGCTGGGTCACACAATAAGCGTTGATGGAATTTTATAGGAAACTGAAAATCTGTATTTCAACAGTAGCTATACCATTTTGAATCCTCAGCAGCCATTTATGAGACTTGCTATTGCTCTGCAAACTAAATATAAACTCTAAAACTATACAACATATGATTCTATTTTATTTTTACTATTAGTTTATTATTTGTAGTTTAAACATCATTTTACTAGTTGTCCCATAGTTTACAAATCTTCAATTAATCAGAGTTAATTTCATATAATACACTTCATGTATTGTGAATGGATCTTACATAATGAAATATCCTATAAACACAAAATACACACTCTTTTTTTATTTTGTATTATTTTTTAGAGCAAGTAAAATAAGGAAAATGGAATTTTATAATTAACATCATTTCTTCCATTTCTGGGCCTCTTTATTTCCTTTTATAAAAAATTTCTATTTAGTATCATAGTCCTTGTATCTGAAGACTGCCCTTTACTATCTCTTGTAATTTCTGTCCGCTGAAAGTCAAGTTCTTCAGTTATTTATTATTTTTTTAACATTTCTTTTTTTGTTTGTTTTTGTTTTTGTTTTTTTTTTTTGCTTTTTTAGGGCTGCACCCACGGCATATGGAAGTTCCCAGGCTAGGGGTCTAGTCAGAGCTACAGCTGCCAGCCTACACCACAGCCATAGCAACGCTGAATCTGAGCTGCATCTGCAACCTACACCACAGCTCATGGCAATGCCGGATCCTTAACCCACTAAGTGAGGCCAGGGACTGAACCCACAACCTCATGGTTCCCAGGTGGATTTGTTTCCACTGCGCCATGACGGGAACTCTGGGTCCTTCAGTTATTATTTGCCTAGGAAAAGTCATTATTTCACATTCTTTTTTGAAATATATATATTTCCTGAGAATGGAATTCTAGATTGAAAGAGTTTCTTTTTTATTTCACCCTTTATACGATGCTACTTCATGCATTTATTGCACAACTTTGTCTCTGCCTGTTAGGTAAACATTCAGTCAGACTGGATTGTAGCGTGTGTATGTGTGTGTGTGGGTGTGTGTGTGTGTGTTACTTCTACACTCATAGTGGGTCAGCCTTTGGAGGAGGTGAACTTCACTGTGGAAGACAACAGGCCACAAAAATAGGACAATAATATTTCTATTTGAGCTATGCAAGGAGGGTGTTTTGGCTTTCAGATAATAATGAATGCAATGACAGTGACGATGATGCTAGCGGTTACATATATTGTTTACCATGTGTTGTCCTAAACACTTTTTACATTAATTGAGCTTAAGACTATCAAGAACCTTAGGAGAGAATGTTTATTATTGAAATTACAAAAAAAAAAAGGAAACTGCAAAACAGAGGGCTTATGTGCCTCACCTACCCAAATGAGCTAGTAAAAGCCCACCCAAAAGATGGAAACCAGGTAGTTTGGTTCCTGGGTCTGAGAAGAGAAAGGTAGAGACAGTTTCTCCAATTCTGAGGAACAGGTATATTTAAAGGCATCTGATTAGTCTCCTCCCAAATGCTAGTTAATCCAATGGCCTCTTTAGTCTCCTCTCAAATGCTAGCTAGTCTGATGGCCTCTCAGTGAAGAACCCAAAACACTTGCAAATGCTCTGTCGCAGGGATCCTGCTACAGTTTGAGAGGGTTACTTTCCTTCAGGCTTCCTAGTAGATATTCTACTGCCTTTCCCTTAAGGGAACTCAGCCTTTGGACCCTGGAACGCTCTCAGGTATCAGTCATCAGGCCTATTTCATTTTCTCGGCAGTAGGTAATGGAGAATAGTCATTCATGGAACATCATCTTCTCTTTCCTCCTAGCTGTCAGAAGCAGGAACTCCATGTAGAAAGAGCGTTGACCAAGAGTGCGATTTTACCGAGTACTGCAGTGGAAATTCTAGTGACTGTGTTCCTGACACTCATGCAATGAATGGCGAGTTATGCAGGTTGGGAACCGCGTACTGTTATAACGGACGGTGCCAAACTACGGACAACCAGTGTGCCGAGATATTTGGCAAAGGTGCTGCTCTTTCTTAGTTGTCTCTTTCTCTTGTCTTTGATGAAGCAGTAGAAATGATTAATTTTACTAAGCCTCTGCTTTTGTTTGTTTGTTTGTTTTGTTTTTTCGGGCTGCACCGGTGACATATGGAGGTTCCCAGGTTAGGGGTCAAATCAGAGCTGCAGCCGCCTACACCACAGCAATGCCACATCCTACACCACAGCTCACGGCAACACTGGATCCTTAACCCACTGAGTGAGGCCAGGGATCAAACCCTTGTCCTCATGGATACTAGTCAGATTCATTTCTGCTGTGCCACGACGGGAACTCCCAAGCCTCTGCTTTTGAATGCATGTCTCCCTAACACTC
Organism: Phacochoerus africanus; assembly: GCF_016906955.1. Classification (NCBI taxonomy): domain Eukaryota; kingdom Metazoa; phylum Chordata; class Mammalia; order Artiodactyla; family Suidae; genus Phacochoerus; species Phacochoerus africanus. Next base: position 54,470,346 of record NC_062546.1, on the reverse strand, counting down.
TGTGTGATGGGGGGAGAATGGTACAGAAAGCACTTCTGCTGTGCATGGATGTACGTGGTAAAGCACCTATGTGATTGGTTGAATTGCAAGCTGAACTAGCCTTTTTTTTTTTTTCCCTCATGGGATACCTCTTTTCATTTACAATAATAATTGAGAAAAACTACATTTATTAAGAGTTGGTTATTTGGCAGACATTTTATCCAAAATGAATGAGGTGAGTCTGTCACTTCCGGGAAACCAATTGGTGGAATATGTGGCTGAGGGTAAAACTCAAACATTTAACTGAACATTCAAGTGTTAGAAGACATTATCTGCCACTGTGACTTGACAGCTTCCCAACACTTCAAGTTGAGTGTAAAAGTTAAGATTAGTAGGGATGGAGTTCCCACTGTGGCTCAGTGGGTTAAGAACCTGATATAGTATCCATGAGGATGTGGGTTTGATCCCTGGCCTCGCTCAGTGGGTTAAGGATCCAGCGTTGCCAAAAGCTGCAACATGGGTCACAGATGCGGCTGAGTTCCAGCGTTGTTGTGGCTGTGGTGCAGGCTGGCAGCTGCAGCTCCCATTCAACCCCTAACCTGGAAATTTCCATATGCTGCAGATGCAGTTGTAAAAAGGAGGGGAGCAATAACCAAGACACAGTTTCTGACCACTTTGCCTAACGCGTTAAATTCATTAAGAACATTATCTACCTGTAATTTACTGAGAAGGTAGTTTTTCCAGAAGTTTCGGCATTTCCTAGCCTGCATCACTCTCCTCCTTGCCACTTACTGCCAAGCTTCAATCTCAATGCCACATTCTGGGCATCTGACAGTAGAACTTCACATCTAGGTACCAATGCTTGTGTTTATTGAAATGGAAATAAACAGATCTCTGAGATGTACCATCTAAAAGTTCCTCTGCTACTCCATGTTGCCTTTGCTGCGAAGCCAAGACTGACTGAAGGAGCCTCTGCCTAGAACATTGCTCACCCCCATCAGAAAAAAAGAAAGAGAGAGAGAGAGAATATGATACTTTGTGTACCAGTTCTGAAGATTTTGCCCCTGATGTTTCAAATCTCTCATTTCATTAAGCAGAACAAGTGACAAGGTCAAGCCCGAGGTATATTGGAGTGGGAAGCATGGGTTCCTGCAGGGAGAGAGGGCAAATTATTTTTTAACCATCAAATAGTTGACTACAATAAATATAATCATTTTCCATTTTCTGTTAGGTAAGACAGTTGTTACTTTCTACGTGCATTGACAGGGTATACATAGAAACAAAGCATGCCCAAGACCATGATTTTCTTGTTTATGCAGTGAGTTTCATTAGCCTTTTATTGACACATGTTTTGTTTGCATTAAGAATAATAATTTAACGAACATGTTTTCATTTTAAGGTGCTCAAGGCGCCCCATTTGCCTGTTTTAAAGAAGTTAATTCTCTGCCGAATAGACCTGGAGACTGTGGCTTTAAAAATTCCCAACCATTACCCTGTGAACAGAAGTATGTATGTATGCAGAACAGGATTCATTGAGTTATAAAAATTATATATTTCTTCTCCAGTGACACTAAATAGTAATGGACAGTAGATCAGATTTCTGGATAATATGTGTATTTTCCTTTTATGCAATTTGACTCTCTATTTTCTTATTTTTTCCCTGCTAGTTTGCTAATAAGGACCCTAGACTAAGAGAAGTCTGATGTTTATTACTAAAGGTCGAAAGTGGGCTTGGTACAGAGAGAACAGATGAAATCACCCATCTCCTAGTCTTTCTCTCAAAGGCTTCCATCTGCATGCTAAGACAGATGCCACCTCAAGTTCAGGTTTCTAATTTACTACACATCTAGGGGCTGTCTGCAATCTCCACCCCAGAAACTTGGAAACCTGACAGACACATTCCCTGACGTCACTTTCTAGCCCACTCCAGGTCACCAGGACCTGTGTAGAAGGAACTTGTACCCATTGCTCCACCAGCTTTTGTACTGCTGTCTGGGGGAGAGCTCCCCAGGTCACCTGGCTCTACTAACCAAAGGGACTTCCATTCACAAGTCCCTCAGGATTGTAGAAAGCAAAAAATTCTTAGATGGCTACCCCCCCACCAGGATTCAGCACAGAAGAGCAGATAAAATGCCCCTCTCCCAGTCTAACCTGGGAAGGGGTCCATATATGTAATTTAAAACCTGTCAACTGAGGATCAAGCTTCTAAGTTAAAAAGCTTCTAATGTGTGCCTTCGATCCTGCCCAGGGACTAGGAATGCCAGCAGACTCCACCTCCAGCATCTCCCTTTAGCCTAATTCCAGTCACCAGTATCTCCTGCTAGAAGCTTGTACAATTAACACCCAAGGAATAGGCTTCCAAACTGCTTGGCATTGTTCGTCAGTGGAATTTCCATTAATGAGTCTGACATATTGTAGCAATCAAATAAGTACTTCTTAATACACACTCTTCTGCTATACCCCCCGCCCCCAGACCCAGTACATAAGAAGAAGGCAAAAAAGCCCATTACTCATTTTCTTCCTGGAAGGACTTTGCTGTATACTGTATATACTACATAGAAAATTTGAACAGACCAATAGCAAATAAAGTGATTGAATTGGCAATCAAAAAACCTTCCAACAAACAAGGCCACTGGTGAATTCTACTAAATATTTTTAAAAGATTTAATACAACTTCTCAAACATCTTCCAAAAATGAGAAAAGGAGAGAATACTTCCAAACTCATTTTGCAACACTAGCATTATCCTAATACTAAGGACAGACAAGGACATTACAAGAAAGGAAATAACAGGCCAATAGCCCTGATGAATGCAGATGCAAAAATTCTAAAAAAAAAAAAAATTAAAGTACTTTTAAATGAACATACAACATGATCCAGTGGGAAATAGTCCAGGAATGCAAGGCTGTATCAATATCCACAAATGCTTATAGCAAAAGTGGGTTCTGAAAATTTCTTAATTTGCAAAAGAGGAGTCAAAACAACTGGAAATATCAGCAGGCTGGAAGAATCCTAGGATCAAAACAAAGAGTCTGTATACTAAACAGAGTTACTGACTAAATCATGGCAGGTAGCATGGGCATAATCAGAGAGGGCTCAAAATATGCGCAAAGTGTAAATAAATGCATTCAGCCACAGTCAACAAATATTGGTAGCAAATGAGCAGACTGGTCACATTTTAATCATAGTGGGAGCAGGTGATGAGTTATCCCAAAGCACATGACAAATTATGATGAGACTAGATAAAAAAACTGAGTTCTGTGATAGGAAGTGAAGATATGTCTGAACATTGGAGTTTAGTGTGTAGTTTTGAATTCTGCCTCAGTGCTAATTAATCAATCAGCTTCTATTCAGTGGTTGTACACCATGAAACAATGTCTTCTGGGCATGTTTCTGGTTTTATCCTATCATTTAAACAATATTTATGTTACCATTCATGTAATACGATGCTTACTTAAAACTTGGTTTCATTACAAGACAAAATGCTAAGACATTTTCTTTGCTTCCCCTTTTCCAGTGATGTTCTTTGTGGAAAATTAGCCTGTATTTGGCCCAATAAGAATTCTTACAAAAATGATGTTCAATCAGCGGTTTATTCATATATTCAAGGACATGTGTGTATAACTACAGGGTCAGCAATGAGGTCAGATGGAAGAGATTATGCCTATGTGGCTGATGGCACAGTGTGTGGTGCACAAATGGTAATAAACATATGCACTTATATTTATCTTTGTTAAATGATGTAATTATCAGATGCTATATTCCAAGGTGACTATCACAATCATACAGAATGGATTTGAACATGATGCTGCCACTTATTTCCTGTACCATATTGAAAAGATAATTAAGCCAAGCCTTGGTTATCCAATAACATTGATTTTTGAATTAAAATGTCATCAGTCCTCATGTGACAAGATGTGTTTGTGGGCACAAGATGTGTTTGTGGGCACAAGGTTGATTTTTTTTTCCAGATCTTTGAATTCTAATAGCTTTAAATCATAAAATGCTAATTTTGAGTTGTTAGTTGTTCCCGCTTCATAGAGAAACATGATTGAGCTTTGATATTTCTTCAATCATCTGCTTATGTGTATGATCAAAATATAAGTGTGAGAAGTTTGGAAGAACCAAACAGGAAGCCTGTACTGCGATGTACAGGCTTATGTTGATAGGTACATGTCATACGACTCATGTCGGCAGAAAATAGGGGAAGAACAAGAATGGTTCAGAGGCTTAGTCAATCTGGAAGTATGAGTGCCCACATTCTAGAAAATATAAGGCCTCTGAGATTGAATGCAGCAGCTGTAGATCAGTGTGTTTCATGTAAGTGGCATTTAGTACATACTTGCTGATTTAAAAATAAAACCTTAAAATAGTGAATCCATTAACCAATTCTTACATCTGGGTTCAGCCATCCTGCGCCCTCAGACGCTTGCTTGTAGTGGTAGGCAGTGTGGACAAAACCAGCCTCTGTACACTGGCACCAGTTAAGTCTCCAAAACAGAGTTTGGAGTAAAGCAGGAAGAACAGCTTTATTGCTTTGCCAGGCAAAGAAGGCCACAGAGGGCTAACGCCCCCAAAACTGTGTCCTCCCTTGAGAGGGGGTAGCTAGGGGTTTGTAGATTTAACTTCAAAAAAAAAAAAAAAAAGGGCTGTTGATCAGGATTAGGGCCCTATGTTCTTCTCCCTCCCAAGATCATTTCAAAGTCATCAAGGACAGAGTCAGGTGGTCCTGTGACATTTCTGGTGGTTTTGTGGGGTTAATCGCACCTTGACCTTCCCTCTGTAATGAAGATTGCTCACAGAATGAAGGAGGTGTTGGTGAGTGTTCAGAGGAAAAAAGACACTGGGTGCACTATACCTCTAACTAGAAACTGAGGGGAGGCCTGGGAGGATAAAGGAATAGCCTTTTGCTTCAAAACCTAAGGACTGGAGTTCTTGTTGTGACTCAGTGGAAATGAATCTGACTAGCATCCATGAGGAGGCAGGTTTGATCCCTGGCCTCGCTCAGTGGGTTAAGGATCTGGCATTTGCCTTGAGCTGTGGTGTAGGTTGCAGACATGGCTCGGATCCCACGTTGCTGTGGCTGTGGTGTAGGCCCGCAGCTACAGCTCTGATTTGATCCCTAGCCTGGGAACCTCCAATATGCTGTGAGTGTGACCCTAAAAAAACAGAAAACAAAAAACAAACAAACAAACAAAAAAAACACACGAGGACTCAGGGGCTTGTATATGGTTTCAGCAGCTTCTAAAATGGCTCCAGTGATTCCACTTCTTGATATTGACTCCTTGTATACTCCTCATCCTTTGTGTGTTTACTGGATATAGTGGCTGGTTCTAAAAAAGAGAAGATGGCAAAAGTTATGGAACATCACAAGATGAGTTTAAAATTGACAGTGACTTCCGTTTTGCATGCACATTCTCTCTCAGCTTCTTAGTTTGCTTGCTTTGCTGCAGCAAACTACATGACGGAAAAACTCCAAAGGAAAAGCAATTACAGGCCAGAGAGGAACTGATGCTCCCAATCCCATAATCTGCAAGGAAATGAATTCTGCCAAAGACCACAGGAGCAAGGTTTGAAGAGGATTCTTCCAAGTCAGACCTTCGAATGAGATACCAGTCCTTGATGACATCTTGATTAGAGCCTTGTAAGAGTTTGTGAAACGGAGAATCCAGCCAAGGTGTGCCTGAGTTCCTCACACACAGAACCTCTGATCAAATAAATGTTGTTTAATGCCATTAATTCTGGGGGGTAATTTGTTAGGCAGCATTAGATAACTAATAGAGAGTATGGTACCTGGAAGTATGATGCAACTGTAACTAAATTCCACTAAATGTTAGAGTTACTGTAGAACCAGAAAGTGGGTGCAAGCTAGAAGAATTTTGAAGACCATGATAAACAAAGCTCAGATTCCCTGATCAGAGCTTTAGTAAAACTCAGAATTTGGAGACCTTGCTTTTCAGGGCTCAACGGGTAACGAGGTATATATTATTGAAAGCTAAAGGAAGGAGGGTCCTTTTTATTTCGTGGGTGAAAGCTTCGCATGCTTTCTTCTACAGTTTGTGGAAATCAGAAGGCATATCTAATAAACTTGGCGATCTGATCTGATTTCTTCTTGCGGCTTATAATAAAGTATGAAAGGATGGAAACAAATTGAGAGAAGAACTGTTAAACGAAAACTAACCATGACTTGATGACTTTGAACATGTCCAGCCTGTTCACACAGCAAAAGATGCTAGAATTAAGAAACGGACTCTAAGAACTCTCAGAAAACATGGTCTAGAGCTAATACTGAGTGAGGCTATGTAAACATTAGTTAAGAGTTCCAGTACATAAAATTTCACAAACATCCCTCTTAGAGATTAAGGGTGGGCCCCACATATTCTTTAAATAAAACGGAAAGCGAGCCCTCTAAAAGCTTTAGGACTTTTTCTTTCAGCCATCTCAACAGAAGCCCAAGGCAGAAAGCAGCTTATTACGAAGAGATGTATTCAAGAGATGTTGCAGAAATATGTCTTTTGCCTAATGGAATGAACTCTGATGAGATTCACAGGCGATCCATGCAATTTTTTTTTTTTTTTTTTAGAAGTATCAGCAGACTCACTGTCAGGAAGGATAACAGGGAAAAAGAATACAAAATGAAAAGAGGCTACTGGACTTCCCCAATTCTACTGTTGGAAAGCAGGCTAAGACAATTATTCAGCAGTAAACGCCTGCTATTTTTCATGAAAAAGGAAACAATGTTTGGAAGGGAAACAAGAGCTGAGAGGGCAGAACCATAAGCCAAGTGTTATTCACATGCTTCAAAATCCAACCAAGGAACTCCTAACATTTGCTCCACTGGATTTCAGAGTTGTTATGGCCCGATGATTCCTTTTTGTGTCCCAATTCTCTGCGCATTTGAGCAAGAAGGTCTGTACAAGTTCTCCTATGCCTGTCCTACCACTGTGTGTTGGTGGTGTCAGAAACAGATAACTGTGTACTTTCACAAATCCACAGATTGAGGAGCTGTAGTCAAGGAAGTATGGCAGGAGCCTAACCCATAGCTGGAGCTAATTTAGGTGAAGAGACAGCCTTTGAGTGGATATTTTAAACAGATGAGATATCTGGAGACCTGGTAGATGAATGTAATTTGCATGGTAAAGTATATGTAATATTTGTAAAGGATGGACTGTGATAATCTGCTTTTTTTTTTTTTTTGGCCATGCCTGTGGCATGTGGAAGTTCCCAGGCCAGAGTCCGAACCCATGCCACATCAGCAACCTGAACCACAGCAGTGACAATGCTAGGTTTTAACCCACTGTGCCACAAAAGAACTCCTGTGATAATCTGCTTTTAAAATGTACCCTGGAGTTCCCATTATTGGCTCAGCAGGTTAAGAACCCAACATAGTCTCTGTGAGGATGCAGGTTCAATCTCTGGCCTCACTCACTGGGTTAAGGATCTGGCATTGCTGCAAGCTGTGAAGCAGGTCACAGATGCGGCTCAGATCCATTGTTGCTGTGGCTGTGGTGCAGGCCTCAGCTGCAGGTCCTATTTGGCCCCTACCCTGGGAAATTCCATATGCTGCAGGTGCTGCCTTAAAATGATATAAAATAATAGAAGAGAAGAGAAGAGAAGAGAAGAGAAGAGAAGAGAAGAGAAGAGAAGAGAAGAGAAGAGAAGAGAAGAGAAGAGAAGAGAATATACCCTAATGACCTCTCCTTCTTTTATTCACTCGGTTGTGAAATATCCCACCCCACACTGTTGTGAGACTTGCTTTTCATGCATGGAGTATAGTGAAAGTGAGAGGATGTCACTTCCAACATCAGGCTATAAAAAATAGTATCTTTCATTGTGTTTGCTTGCAAGCTCTTTCTCTCCCTCTCATTCTTGCTTGGCTTGCTTTGATGAAACAAGCTGCCATGTTAGGGGGATGGTGAATATGATCTCCAGCAACAGCCCTGGTGGAAACAAGAATGTTAATCCCATAGTTTGCCAACAACCACATGGCAAATTTGAAAGCACATCTGCCTGAGTAAAGCCTTCCGGTAAAACTGCCTGACACTCTAAGAATCCCAAAATCAAGGGCCCATCTATGTCATGACCATAATTCTTGATTCATGAAGCTGAGATAATGTATGTGTATTTCACTTTCCTAACATAAATGCCTAAGAGTGCCACCTGTGGTTCACGTAAGTATATTTTTGGTTCTGTGAGAAACTGCTGTAATCTTTGCAAGAGTGGCTGAACGATTTCATTTTTCCACCAGCAATAGTTGAGTGATCTAGTTCCTCCACATCCTCAGTGGTGTTTGGTGTTATGGCTCATTTTTATTTTTGCCATGTTGGCATGTGTGCACTGATATGTGGGCTTTTGATGTGCATTCCTCTAATGGTTAATTATAGGAATATAATTTTTTTTCATGTGCTTTTTACCATCAGTATATTTTTTTCAACATTTTTTTCATGTGCTTTTTACCATCACTATATCCTCTGCATTGAAGGGTCTACTCATGTCTTTTGCCAATTTTCTATTTTTTTATTTTTCTATTCTATTCTAATAGGATTGATTACCCTTTTGAAAATTGTTGAGTTTTAACTGTTCTTATCTTCTTAAGTTTGAAAATATTTCCTTCTATAGCTTTTTGTTTTTGTCCCCTCCACAGACTTTAACAGAGCAAAAGCTTTTGATTTTCATGATGTCAGTTTATCAATTTTTCCTTTCATAAGTGTGCTTTTTTGTGTGTCGTTTAATAACCCTTTTCCTAATCCTAGGTCATGGAGATATTTTCCCAATTTTTTTTTCATAAAATGTATAATATGGTGTTTTACATTTAAGTCTGTTTCAGTTTAGGTTTATCTTATAATGTGTGAGGGTTTTTTGTATCTTTGCCAGAAATAGAGTATATTTTTGTGGGTCTTGTGTTGTCTAGATGGTTCAATTAATCTGCATGTCTATCCATCCACTAATATCATATCTCTTGGTTATTTTAGCAATATAGTAAGTTTTAATAACAAGCAGAGTGATTCTTCTCATTTTATATTTCTTTCAATAATATAGTTTTAGCTATTCTGGGCCTATACCTTTCCATATAAATTATAAAATAAACTTGTATAAGACAATAAAACTTTTCAGAAATTTAATAAGAATTATATTAAAACTGTAGTTTAATTTGTGAAGAACTAATATCTTTATATATATATATATATATATATATATATATATATATATATAAAGATATATATATATAACTTTCATTCTCTCTCTCTCTCTGTGTATATATATATATATGTGTCTCTTGAGATTCCATACACATTTTAGGATGAGATTTCCTATTTATGAAAAAAAAAGTTTCTTTGGACTTTTGACAGATTGAATTAAATTTATAGATGCTTTGGATAGTACTGATAACAATATTATGTCTTCTAGTCCATGAACACAGGTGAGCTTTCTATTTTTCTGTAAAATTATTTTTCAGTGCTTCTTTTTAGTTTTCAGTATATACTTTTTGGTTAAGTTTAGTTGTCTAATAAGTGAGGGAAAAAGTGACTGATTTACCACTAGATTACTCACTTTGACATAAGAAGGGTTTAGCGATGATACAGATTAAGTTATTTCTCTTGCTAGATTATTCTGATCAATATTATAACAGGATTCATAATAATTTATAATCCAAAATATTAACTTATATTTGAAACCCAAACCAAATTAATAAATTATATTCTAGTTTTTGAGAGGACAAATCATTAATATTAATTAACCAATTATTCTTAACAGAGCATTAACATAACATATAAAACTCCTCTGATAGAGATTCTCAATTCAATTTCTAATTGTAAGTATCAAAACCAAAATTATTTAACATTATTACATAAACTAGGTAAAGGTAAACACTCTAAGGGGTTTTTACTTAAATTTATTATTGTTTATATTTTTGTATTAGAGTTCCAGAATCCTTGTATCAGAATCAGAGTAATACATAATAAAAAATCTCATCTTGAGCATCTTTTATACGTATGTAACAAATAATTAATTCTTTCCTAGTATCAAATTTGTGAATAATTATAAAATATTATGTTTGTTTTATTTTAGTATTGTATAAACAAAACCTGCAAAAAAGTTCCTTTGATGGGATACAATTGTAATGCCACTACAAAATGCAGAGGAAATGGGGTAAGCTACTTTTCTTTTTGTAGTTCTAAGTTTCCTGTTATTTTTGTGAGTAATTCAAAGTAAAAATCTATCCTGTTTGGGGAGAATTGAAAATCTAGGTTGCTTTTAAACCGACCTTGCCTGGGAATAGCTAACTAATATAAATTAAATGAGCTGATTTTCAACTGATCCAAACACTATGAAGTGAATTGTATTTAATGTGTAAGGTGTATTGAATTTATTGTAAGCACTCATAACTTATGAATTAGTAATGTGCTATTATTGTGTAGTTTTGGGTTTGTTTTTTTTTTTTTCAGCCACATCCATGGTGCATGGAAGTTCCCAGGCCAGGGATGGAATCTCAGCCACAGCTGCAGACTATGCCACAGCTGCAGCAACGCCAGATCCTTAACCCTTTGTGCTCAGTCAGGGATCAAACCCTCACCGTTGCAGAGACATTGGATTCCTAATCTGCTGCACCAGAGAAGGAACTCCAGTAACATGTTTATATAAAAAACATTTATTATTCTCTCTTACAAGTAAATGCGTGTTATACTGTGAACACATTTATTCTCCCTCATACTCTTCATAATTAAAATTTATGGCTATATAATATTTTACAGAAAGCGTACTTAAAAAATATGTTGACGTGTTAGAGAGTTTGATGTTCTTCTGAAGAGGTTTCTAATAGAAAATATATCCTCATGCAAATATTATATTTCTGCCCAACTGCTTACCTATTTTAATCTGGTAATACAAATTTGTTATTATTTCTACATTTTATTTTTACTTCTTTAACTATATAATCTTGTTTTTCCATTTTCCTAAAAGAAAATTAGTGTATGATTGCAAGAATATTATGTGAATGATCCCCAATTCACCAAATCTATCAGTATTCAATTTTATAAGTTTTGATTGGCTTTAGAAGATATAAAATGCCATCATATTGTCTTTAATATTCTATGAAATGTAAACAAAAAGAATAGCTAGATCCAGTGTTAATAAAGCAATGTCAGCGCCATGGTTCGGGTCACTGCTATGACGCAGGTTGGATATGTCATTTGAGAACTTCTGTACACTGTGGGCATGGCCAAAAAAACAAAAGGATGGCTACATTTTCATGGTTTATTTTTATTTTCTCTAGTTACAATTGTTAGCCTGATCTTTGCTTTCCTTTGTTCAATTATCTGTTTTAAGCCTTCAGCCTTAATATTTTGTTAACAAAAATCTCACACTGGGGTTATAGATTGTAGGTCATTGATACATTTTATTTGGCTATAGTTAACATACAATATTACATTGATTTCACTTGTCCAACAGTGACTGGATGTTTTTATACATTCTGAAATGAATACCACAGTAAGACCAGGTTTATGGACATTGTATTTTACAGTAAAAGTTGTATCAAGCTAATTAACATACTATCACCTCATATAAGTATCATTTTTCTGTGCTGCGTGCACCTGAAATCTACTCTCTTAGCTTATTTCCAGGGCATAATACAATATTGTTAAATGTAGTCACCATATGTGTGCATTGGGTCTCTAGATTTAGTCATCATACATAACTGCAGCTTGTACTCTTTGACCAGCATCTCCCATTTTACCTACATCTTCATTCTCTTGTAACCCCTCTCTCTTCCTACGAGTTCAACTTTTTTTTTTAAGATTCCGCATAAAAGCGAGTTCATATAGTATTTATCTTTCTCTATGTGGCTTATTTTGTTTCACATACTATCTTGTACTCCATCCAGGTTGTTTCAAATGGCAGGATCTCCTTTTTCCTTATGTCTGAATTACCCTTATATACTTATAAAACATATTTGTAATTTATAAAAAAAAAATCATTCACCCTATCTCTATTTTCAAATTTGTTGTTTAAAACTTACATGTGCCTGAAATAGCTTATGTTTATCATTTTAGTTTTTAAGACTAAACATATAAATTATATTATTTCGTAAATTATTATATTATTTCTAATATGTCCATACCTAATGCATTTTTGTTTGTATTTGCCTAAATATTTATTGGTCTGTTTCCTAATTTTCATGCTCTAGTCAGTTATGATAACAGTCATCTTTCATCTTTCATTGTTGTTATTCTTTACATTATGCACTATTTATTTCTTGTATTTTTGTTTATACAGTTTCTTCTATATTTTGATGAATCATTTTTAAATTTCTTCCCTTACCCTGACTTGCCCAAATACAAAAGAAATTCTGTAGTATAACTTGGAGGTAGGAGGTGTTACTATTTAAAGTATGTAGTTTTTGTTTCATATTTTCTATTAGGAAGTCAAATTACACATCCAGTCTGAAAAAACAAGTCATTCTTCACTTAATAAAATTTAATAGTATTGTTTATTTGATTATTGCTTCTGCTCTAGCTGACCATCTTTTTCTATTATTAAGTTAGTCAAAAGGCAATGGTGGTAACCTCTGCTGTCTTATGTTGCTTAGATAATTATTAATTAATTCAGGAAGGGGGAACATTTTGGATTAGGCTTGAAATAATAAATAATGTTCTAATCCTAATTTCAAAACCTCATGTTAAAATATTTATCACCAGTGCACTAAATATAAAAAAATAGAGGTATTGATATGTAAAATAGAACATTTTATGGATTTCAAGATTATAATTCAAATTCATTTTATTGAAATCACTTTTGAGATGTAGAAAAGAAAGATTTAAAATTTTAATAAGCTTTAAATGCAAAGAATTTAGCAATATCAGTGTACATGGACAGGACACAGTATCTATAGCAGAATTATAGGAAATATCTATACCATTGTATATTATGTCTATTTTTTAAATATGCTAGTCCTATATTTATACTTTCAGGTAGAGGAATATGTTCATAACATAACATTAGTGATGTTAGTTTGGCAAAAACCTGGGAATTTGTATTTATGGATATATATAAGCATACATAGCATGGAAAATGCTTATCAGTGGACATTGGAACTTAGTGAGTGAAGACACTTAGTTTTGTGCATTTTAATTGTTTAAATTTTAGAAAATTCTACTTACGTCTTTTAAATGAAAATTAATACTAAGCTATTGAAATGTAAAAGCGTAAATAACACATAAATTGCACTGAATATAAATTGCTAGCAATTCAAGCTTATCATAAAGTTTTATCTTATTGTCCATTTTAAATATTTTTGGCATCAATTTGTTTTTTTTTTTTACTTTTGAAAATTGTTCACTTAAAAATGAAGTACAAGTGGTTGATCAATAGTGTTAAATTTTGGAAAAGGGGCTAGAATAAGCAATTAAAGGAGCCAAGCAATTGATGGTAAATTTATCACAATATTTTGTATATAAATTAAAGTCCATGAATGGGAAATGTGGAAGTGGTGATAGACAATGTTTCAAAAATAACTACATGAAATATTATTTGTGAAAAATTCTTAATTCACTTAATGATGCTCTCCTCTGTGAATACAATATCCATAATTTGTATTGTTCTCACTTATTAAAAAAAATGATTGAGGAAGACACAGTACTTATCAGAAAGAGTCGATATATGTAGGCCAGAAAAAAACTATCTTGTAGGGTAGTGATTTTTTTAAAATAAATATGGAGTTCCCAGGCTAGGGGTCTAATCGGAGCTGTAGCCGCCTGGCCTATGCCAGAGCCACAGCAACGTGGGATCCGAGCCGCGTCTGCAACCTACACCACAGCTCATGGCAACGCAGGATTGTTAACCTACTGAGCAAGGCCAGGGATAGAACCCGCAACCCCATGCTTCCTAGTTGGATTCGTTAACCACTGTGCCACGACGGAACTCCAGGGTAGTGATTTTATCATTGACTGTTATGTTGCCAAAATTTTCAATACTTTTTGTAACCTACTTCTCACATTATACCATCTCAATAAACTTAGAAAAATAGTAATTTTTGTTCTTTTGAATTTGTGTTTATATATAATATAGAGAGACTACCATGATTTATAGTGATTATATGTTTTTCTATTTCAGATATGTAATAATTTAGGTAACTGTCATTGCCTTCCTGGCTATAGGCCTCCAGATTGTGAACTACAAATTGGCTCACCAGGAGGAAGTATTGATGATGGAAATGATCATAAATCTGGTAAGTAATAATAAAACTTTTAAAACAAAATGAGGGTTTATGAAATAATTAAAGAAATATATTGCTGAGCCAAATCTTTCATGGTCTCATAAGTAATTAAAAGAAATTATCTTGAATAGTGGCTTTAATAGTGTTAAGTAATATTTGTAATAATTTTTCCTCACAGACACTGTTTCAGTAAACTTAGTTACTAAGATAGACTACAGTACTCTTAAATTAAGTTTCAATAAATGACATAACATGAATTCAAAACAAAATAGGAGTTCTTGCTGTGGTGCAGTGGGTTAAGAATCTGACTGCAATAGTTCAGGTCACTGAGGAGGTGTGGGTTCAATCCCTGGGCCAGTGAAGTAGGTTAAAGGATCCAGCATTGCTTAGCTATGGCATAGGGCTTGGATTCAATTCATGTGCCATGGGTGCAGCCATAAAAAAAAAAAAAATTTAAATATGAGCAAATGAACACGATGTAAATTATTTGCATTCCATGTTATTAAAAACTTCATAGGTTACTAAAAACAACTGTAGGATAAAGTTTTTTTTCTGAGTGAAATTTAGACAAAAACATGGTAAAATATGTGTACATATTTATTAGGACATAATAGTAAATTACATTTTGAGCGATGGAGTACATGTTTATGCTTTTTCTTGTTCTGTGAATGAAGGCAAGTGGCTATCATTGATTCAACATCCATTTTTGATAAAGGCCCTCAACAAAGTGATATAAAGGGAGTATACCTCAACATAATAAAGGCCATATATGGGAAACCCAAAGTTAACATCATACTCAATAATGCAAAGCTGAAAGCTTTTCCTCTAAGATCAGAAACAGATAAGGATGCCCACTTCAAATACTTTTATTCAAAATCATAATGGAAATCCTATTCACCCTAGTCAGAGCAATTAAAAAACAAACCAAAAAGACATTAAAAATCCAAATTGGAAAGAAAAAAGTAAAACTATCACTATTTGCAGATGACATAATTCTGTATGTAGAAAAAACCCAAAGACTTCACCAAAAAGTATTAAAACTAATGAGTGAACCCAGTAAAGTTGCAAGATACAAAATTAACATACACAAATCTGTTGAATTATTAGATACTAATAAACTATCTCAAAAAGAAACCAAGAAACTATCCCATTTATAATTGCATCAAAGAGAATAAAATGCCTAGGAATATATTTAACCAAAGAAGTGAAAGACCTATACTTTGAAAATGGTAAGACATTGATGAAAGAAATTAAAGAAAATACAAATATTTGGAAATGTATACCATGCTCATGGATTAGAATAATTAATATTGTTAAAATATTCAAAGTAGTTTTCAAATTCAATGCAATCTCTATCAAAATTCCAATGGCACCTTTCATAGAACTAGAATAAATAATTTGATAATGTATGGAACCACAAAAGACTCAAAATAGCCAAAGCAACCTAGAGGAAGATGAAAAAAACTTCAAGTATCAAACTTCCTGATCTCAAAGTATATTACAAATCTGTAATAATCAAAACAGTACAGTACTTGCACAAAACAGACACACAGATCAATGGAACAGAATAGCCCAGAAATAAACCCACACTTATATGGTAAATTAATCTATGAGAAAGAAGGCAAGAATATACAATGAGGAAAGGCGAATCTTTTCAATAAGTGATCTTAGGAAAACTGGATTGCTACATGCAAATTAATGACACTGGACCACTTTCTTACACCATATACACAATATGTGTTCAGTTTAGAAAATTCTTTGAGGTATATAATTTCTGTTAGTATTTTATACTTCAATAAAAATATACCAAGTAAATAATAATGGAAGGGATCAATACACTTGTAATCTTTGGAGACGAATGATGATTAGAAAATGCCCTGAGGATACTTTAGGGATTCTAACAGGATATGTTTTTCCTGGATGATTTTCCTGATTCTTTGCTAATATATTTATTTATTGTGTACTTTTCTGAATTGTGTAATACTTCAGTTTTTTAAGTGTAAGAAATATTGAAAGAACATAAGATGTTGAATGTCGATGTGAGGGGAAAAATACACACAACATATTGCATATAGGTAGATACAGAGACAAGTATAGGTATAGAGGTGGATTTTATTCATATATATGAAATATAAATCCTAGATGGAGGAATAGGAGTCATTTTCCAAGGAGGGAAACTGCGTGACTTGGTGTAGGGGAAAGAATGGGGAGTTTTCCCAGTATGTTTCTAAATAGTTAAGCTCTATTAATGTATCACCTTTTAAAAATATTGATGCCATAAATAAGCTGAATGTGGTAAGCAGAACTCAAAACATGTAGACAGTATCATAACAGTTAAATATATAAAAAAAGATGAGTAGTAAATCTATGAAAAATGTACCATTGTAGTTTTGGGTATGGGTTTAAATGTCCTTCTATTTTCTCCTATAAGAATTTGCAAGATATTAAAGTTTCAGTTATACATATGGCTGGGTTTTTTTGTTCTTCTTTGTTTTGTTTTGCTTTGCTTTGCTTTTTAGGGCATAGGGAAGTTCCCAGACTAGGGGTTGAATCAGAGCTGCAGCTGCTATACAACACAGCCACCGCAATGCAGGATCTGAGCCTGGTCTGCGACCTTCACCACAGTTCATGACAATGCCAGATCCTTTAATCCACTGAGCGGGCCAAGGAATTGAACCCATGTCCTCAGAGATACTATTCAGGTTCTTTTCCACAGAGCCACAACGGGAACTCTATGTATATGGTTTTATATGTAGATATGTGATTAAAGTGAAATAAATATAAATTTATTCAAATATTCAGTGACTATCCATTGCTTTCTATGTTTCATTTCTAGCTATAGTTTTTATTAAAAAAGCCTACAATACACATCAGGGCAACTGGCTTATTCTGAGTTTCTACATTTCTCTGCCCTTTTTCATAATTTTCATCTTTATGATCATGAAGCGAAATGAAATGAGAAGATCATGCAACAAAGAGAATGCAGAATATGAGGGGTAAATATGCTTATACAAATAATTGTCTTAAATTGTGCCGGTCATTAATCAGTGTCCTAAATTCTCTTGCCTTTCAGTGTGTGAACTCCATAGTGATTGGGAAAAAATTCTGTTTAGCTTTTCATCTTAGTCTTTCTAAACCATGGATTCTTCTAAGAGCTACAAGTTTACAAAACTAAACAAATAAATGGATTTCAATTGTTTTCACTAAGTTCATGGCTGTAATTATTTTGCCTCATATTTAAATGATAAATCAACATTAAAGTAGTAAAACACAGGCATATATATTTATACACATAAATACATATTCATATATACACACATTTAATGTTTAGCTTTTTATTTGGACTAGTTGTCTAAGAAACGAACGTATCTATAATCAAAGTTTCAATTAATATATAATAATTGATTTTTAAAAATTTTTTTAGTGTCTATTCTTTTGTGTGTTTTGACCTGAGACTTAAAATAGAAATCTGGTGGTAGATATGGTTAAAGTAGGAAACCTTCTGCTACTAAACATATTGTGAATTCCCATTTTCTTTTTCCTTCATCAGTCATTCAGTCATGGTACCAGAAAGCTATAACGTGGATTACTAATATCAACAAGAACTTCGCCAGCAAGTGGCTTACATGCAGAGAAGACAGTGCTTTTTGTAACATAAGATTACCCTTGTATACGTTTAGAATGTCAAATTTTTGGAAATAAAGCGCACTTTGGCAGCAGGAGGCAGGCACTCCTGGGTGCCTCCTGCATTCATCTGGCCGCTAGGGGACGCCTGTGACTTCCAGGTCCAGTGACAGGTCCCCCACCAGCCCCGCTCCTCCCATACCCTCCCCTTCCAGATCTGGAGCCCCGGGCCCCTACGGGACAGTTGATCGGGGTTTCCAGCAACCATCTCTGTGGAGAGGCAGGCGGATCACGCAATGCTGTCTGTATTGCTGCTCCTTTCAGGGCTGGGCCTGCTAACATCCGTCGGCCATCGTAAGTGAGGACCCCTCGGCGTGGGCGGGGCGGCGTGGCCCTCCTGGCTCCAGAAGCCCAGGCCCAGCTTTGCGGGGAGCCCATGGTGGGGTCACAGTCCGCCCGGTTTCAGGGTCCTGCTGGGCCTGCTGGCCGGGGGCGCCCAGAGCACGCCGGGGACGGTCGTCCCTCCCTCCCTGCCTCTGCCCCGCAGGAGGGGGCGCCCGCCTTCCAGCCGGTGGGGGAAGGAGCCCTGAAGGAGTCCTGGGACAGCCCTTCTTCACCTACTCAGGGCCGAGGTCTAGCATCAGCTCTGAGGATGTCTGGACGGTGGTTCGGTAATAACACTCCCACTTCCGGAGGAGCCTCTTCCTCTGGAATCTTGCATGGAAAGATTTTATGGCGTGTGTGTATGTCTGTCTGTGTGTCCGCGTCTGTGTGCGCGCGTGTGCACACCCGGTCAGGGGCTTGGAAGGTCCCAGAGACAGGTAAGAGAAGAGGAAGAAGGCTACCATGTCTGGGGAATGCTCACGCACCTGTTTTCCTTACTGCAGACTGGAACTATCACTTGTGCAAATTACAGTGCACAGAATATTGCGATGAACACCAAGGACAGCGGGGCTTCACGAACTCCTGTAGTTAAGAAATCATTCTTTTGAAGTTTCCCTCGTGGCTCAACATAGGCGAATCTGACTAGTTTCCGTTAGACCACAGATTCCATCTCTGAGCTCCCTCAATGGGTTGAGCACGTAAGGCTCCACGTTGCCCATGAGCTGTGATGTAAGTTGCTGATGCGGCTTGATCTGGCATTGCGTATGGCAGAGGCTACAGCTCTGATTTGACCCCTAGCTTGGGAACCTCCATATGCCGCTGGTGAGGCCCTGAAAAGACAAAAACAACAAAAAAAAGAAATCATTCTTTTGATTTTATGGGCATTTTATTCCTTCTGGACTACATGGCCCAAATCAATTCATACAGACACATTTGTAAAATTATTTCGGTGTTTTTATTTTTTAAAGAGTCATTTTGTCTGGATGAGAGCAAATCTTTTAATATGTAATTTCCCCCTTATTTCCCAAGTAACACAAAAAAATCGTGTGGGAGTTCCCTTCCTGGATCAGTGGTTAACTAACCCAACTAGGAACCATGAGGTTGTGGGTTCGATTCCTGGCCTCTCTCAGTGGGCTAAGGATCTGGGTTAACAGCTGCGATTCAACCCCCACCCTAGGAATCTCCATATGCCACAGGTGTGGCCCTGAAAAGACAAAAAAAAAAAAAAGACAAAAAAAAATCGTGTGTATACACATACATAACTATGTGTATATATATATATATATATATATACAATTACAGACTCAGAAAAAAAAACTGACCAAGCTTCTACTGGACCTCTTATCTACAAAAAAATGTGTAATTTCAATGTTTATTCTTATATGAATGAGATCATACTAATATGTTCAATTCCTGTGGCAACTATGTTCTGTAAAGTCCCACACACAGAATTAACTAATGCTTAAAGGAGGGAAAAAAATATATATATATACACATATATACATATACATACATATTATATAGTTACAATCATTTTTAAATTTTATTTTTTATTAAAGTGTATTTGATTTACAGTGTTCCTTCAATTTCTGCTGTACAGTAAATCAGACCCACAATCTGCCGTTTATATATTATGGCCATGCTTGCAGCACATGGGCCAGGTATTGAATCCATGTGACCTACACCCCAGCTGGATCTTTAGCCCACTGTGCCCAGCCAGGGATCAAACCCACACCTCAGCAGTGGCCAAAGCCACTGCAGTCGTATTCTCAACCCACTGAGCCACGAACACTCCATCTAATAAATAATCTGAAATCCTAAAGCAACCCATCCCTCTTATAAACAAGTGGAAAGGGACTTACCTGGGGCCATAGCTGAGATCCAAAAACTGTCCACTTAGCCTCAGAACCCCAGCTTCTTCCATAATGGTGCACTGCTCTTTCCTTAAACTGAATGTTTTTCCACCTTGGTCTATATGACCACTCAAATGATCCAGGTGCAAATATTGCTTTGGGGGTTAACGATAAATCTGAGCAAATAGGCAGATTGGCAAATGAGGAATAATTGAATAACAGTGACTATCTTGTAACATGATTTTAAAATAAATATAAAATCAATAAGGGTTAAGAGATAATATATGTGCCACCTAATTTTTTGCAGATTATATGCTTGTGTAGGTTGAAAACCTGAAACATTTTACATACACGTTCTCAGAATTAATTAGCAAGTTTAACAGAAGATAACCGGGCATTGAAAAATGGAGTAGAATGAGTAATCATGGTGAAAAAGCTGAAATATGTTAAGGGAGGTGATGCTTTCAAGCCTTCATCCCTAACTAGCTCTGTGCCAAAATAAACCCACGTTCTTTCATTTCCTAAACTGTAAGTTGGGAATACTAGAACCTTACGTACCTAGCTCATAAGTATATTGTGAGACTTTGAGGTAATGTAAGAGTTCATAATTCAAACAACATCTTTTTTTTTTTTTACATTTTGTTTTGACTAGTAAGGTACAGATATATTTCGTTGTTGAAACAGATTGCTGCCTGAAATAATGGAATATGGTGATACCATCCCATAATATCCAGTATGTGGGAGCCAAATCATACATTTTTATCCTCAAACAATAGGGTAAGGAGGGGAAAGACACTAAAAGAAAAATCTGTTTTCTTTTTAGTGCTACACTTGCAGCATATGGAAGTTCTCAGGCTAGGGGTCGCATCGGAACCGCAGCTGCTGGCCTATACCACAGCTATAGTAGCACTGGATCCAAGCCATATCTGCGACCTGTGTTGCAGCTTGCTGACAACACTGGGTCCTTAACCCACCGAGCAAGGCCAGGGATCAAACCCACATCCTCATAGATACTAACTGGTTTCTTAACCCATTCAGCCACAACAGGAATTCCTAAAAGAAATATTTTATTGGTTTGCTTCCTAAAGATTTTGTGGCAAATATAAATATCAAAGCCATCATGGAAGAGTACCCTGGTGGTGCAGAAGGTCAAGGATCTGGTGTTCTCACTGCAGTGGCTCGGGTTGCTGCGGTGGCATGGTTTTGATCCCCAGCCAGAGAATTTTCATGTGAGAAGGGTGCAGGCAAAATAAATAAATAAATAAAAATAAAGCCATCATGGAGTTCAACACACAAAGGCAATCAGTGCAGTACACCATATTAACAGAATGAAGGGTGAGAACCACATGATGCAAAAAAAAGCACTTGACAAATTACAAGTCATTTTTATGACACAATTATGTCAACTTATTTCCAAAATATAATTTTCCTGATTGAAAGGATTAATTGCTGATGTACTATTGCAACACAAAAGAATCACAGAGCTACTAACAAAAAGGGATAGATCCTTGAAAAAGTGTACCAGTCACTGAGTCACACCCATAAAATGTGGTCCAGCTAGGGGGCGAACTCGAGCTGCAGCTACTGGCCTACACCACAGCCACAGCAACGACAGACCCAAGCCACCTCTGTGACCTACACCACAGCTTGTGGGCAACTCCAGATCCTTAACCCACTGAGCGAGGCCAGGGATTGAACCGGCATCCTCATGGATACTAGTCAGGTTCTTAACTCAGTAAGCCACAAAGGGAGCTCCCTGTCTTTTATTTCTTAAGGTGAAATTCACATAAAGTTTATCATTTGTAGGTAAACAATTCTGTGGCATTTAGATCTTCACTGTGTTGTGCAATCACTACTTCCATCTGGTTCCAGAACATTTCCATCACTCCAAAACCAGACCCTGCACCCACGAAACAGTCTCATCCCATTTTGTCATCCCACCAGCACCTGGCAACCACTGATCTGCCTTCCATTTCTATAAATAAAATTATTCGAATTAATAAAAATAAAATTAAAAATACTTATGTCTGATTTCTTCCACTTGGCATAATGTTTTAGAGGTTCACCCACTTCATAGCATGTGTCAGATTTTCATTTATTTTATGACTAGTTAATAGTCCACTTCTACCGCATGTATATGCCATAATTTGTTTATCCATTGCCCATCAGTGGTTATTTGAACTGCTTCCACTTTTTGGCTACTGTGAGTAGTGCTGCTCTGAACATGTGTATACATGTATATGTTTAAATACCAAAGGGTGGAATTACTGTGTTGTGTGTTTTAACTTTTTAACTTTTTTTTTCTTTTCCAGCTGCTCCCATGGCATGTGGAATTTCCTAGGCCAGGGATTGCATCCAAGCCATAGCTGTGACCTACACATCTTTAACCCACTGTGCCAGACTGGGGATCAAACCGGCGCCTGCATAGAGACAAGCCAGATCATGAACCCACTGCACCACAGCAGGAACTCCTATTATAACTTTTTGAGGAACACCCAAACTCTTTTCCACAGTGGCTGAGCCATTTAACATCCCCACTGGCAATGTATGAGGGTTCCAATCTGGCAAGCAGGGGCTTCTTTTATTCTTTGATTTTAGCCATTCTGGTGGATGTGAATTGGTACCTCATGTAGTTTCAAATAGCATTTCCCTAATGACTAAGATGCCGAGCATGTATTCATGTTCAATATTTGATACTTTTTCTTTAACCCTTATACTATAGGGTTACTAAAATGGTTAACCCACCGTTTTAATATACTTATAATTTATTCTTTTTTCTTCTTACCATGGCACCTGCAGCGTATGAAAGTTCTCTGGGCTAGGGGTTGAATCAGAGCTGCCACTGCAGGCCTGCACCACAGCCACAGCAACGCCAGATCCAAGCCATATCTATGACCTACACCATAGTTTAAGGCAATGCAGGATCCTTACCCCTCTGAGCAAGGCCAGGGATGGAACCCACATCCTCACAGACATGATGTCAAATTCTTAACCTGCTGAGCCACCATGGGGAACTCCCTGGTTAAAATTTCTAAGTCTGTTAATTTTTTACCTTTACCAGAGTGTTGTGTACTTTTATGGCTTTTTTTTTTTTTTCTCATCACGGAGTGTCATCTTTTCATTTAAGTTCAAAGAACTTTTAGCACTTCTTGCAAGGCCAGTCTAACGGTGGTGAGTTGTGTCTGCAAAAGGCCTTTATTTCTTCTTCATACCTGAGGGATAACTTTGCTGAATAAATTGGCTGGCCATTTTTATATTTCAATACTTTGGGAGTTCGTACTGCAGCCCAGCAGAAACGAACTCAGCTAGTATCCATGAGGATGCAGATTTGATCCCTGGCCTCAATCAGTGGGTTAAGGATCCTGGTGTTGCTGGGAGCTGCGGTGTATGTTGCAGACATGGCTTGGATCTGGTATAAGCCGGCAGCTGCAGCTCTGATTCAACCCCTAGCCTGGGCACTGCCATATGCTGCAGGTGTGGCCCTAAAAAGCAAAAAAAAAAAAAAAAGGATGCTTTGAATATGTCATTCTACTCTCTCATGGTCTGTAGTTTCTGCTGATAAACTAACAGCTTAATTGGGGTTTCTTTGTAAGTTATGTTTTTCATGCATTTAAGATTCTTTTTTTCCACTGGCTTTTGACAGTTTCGTTATGAGGCTAGGAGAAGGTGTGTTAGCATTGATACAATAGGATGTTTTATTAGCTTTATGGACTTGTATGCCCAACTCCTATTTCAGATTTGAGAAGTCTTTAGCTTTTATTTCTTTAAATAAACTCTCTGCCCCTTTCTCTCCTTTTTTTTTTTTTTTTTTTTTGTTCTTTTTCCTTTTCTAAGGCCGCTCCAGTAGCACAGGCTAGGGGTCCAATTGGAGCTGTTGCTGCCGACCTACACCAGAGCCACAACAATGCGCGATCCAAGCCGCACCTGCAACCTATGCCACAGCTCATGCCCCTTTCTCTCTTTTCCTCTGGTACACTGGTTATTTTTATATTTGCCTTTCTGATTGAATCCGATAGTTCTCATAGGGTTTCTTCATTTAAACAAACAACTACTGGCTCTGCCCTCTTCTAATATATGAATTATGAATTATTTTCATATATCTATTCTCCCAGTCACTTATACTATTTTCTATCTGATCTGCCCTGTTAACTTTGCTCTCTCTTGCATTATTCATCTCCTTCATTGAATGCTTCAGCTTCAGAATTTCGGTTTAGACTTTATTTTAAAAAGTTAATTTTATGGAAAAACTCCTTCTGTGCATTAATTTAATTCCTGAGTCCAATGAGTTATCTTTCTGGATTTTCTTGTAATTCATTGAATTTCTTCATAACAGCTATATTGAACTCAACCGTTACATCACGAGTCCATGTCTTTGAGTTCAGTTGCTAGCGAATTGTTTTATTTTGGGAATGCCATGTTTCCTTGATTTTTCATAGTGCTTGATGACGTGAGCTTCTGGTCTCTCATTTGAAGTAGACTTACACCTTCTTTAATTAAGAATTTGTTTGATTCAAGACCGGCAATTAGAACTCTTTCTTTTGTTTTCCAGTAGGTGGCGCTACCGCTCAAGTTTGTAGTTTCCCCTGCAGGGAGCTGGCGGTGCACCTGGGAATGTGCAGAAGGAGTTGGCATAAGAGCAGGAGGAGGTTTGGGCTTAGCACCCCGGGTTTTGGGGATGCTTAGGGCCTGGTGGGAAGAACCTCAGCTGGGGCAGTCTTAAAGGTCTGTGGATGTGCCCCTGCTGAAAACCCAGATCAGACTGCAGGCAGGAAACCTGTTCTTTCAATGCCCACTTGATATTCCTGTTTGCCCCCTTCTCTTTCTTCTCCCTCCCATCAGTCACAGAGGTCCCTCACCAGAAATCTGGGTGCTTCTGGAGAGAACCAGGTTCCCTCCAGCTGCAGTTCACACAACAGGCAGCTGAGTGGTCCCTCAATACTTTCACCTTCCACCTCGTCTGCCAGGAGAGGTCAGTTCTGATGCTGCCACAAGCCTATACCTTGCAATGTCACTCGAGCAGGGCCATGCCTGGTGAGCTCCTCTATCTCCTCTGCTTCAAAATTCATTTCCATACCACTCTGATGGTGTGCCAGATTCCACTGTCCAGGCAGACTGGACCTCTACAAATTCTCTGTCGGTCATGAGTCTGCTCAGTTTTGCAGTCGCCAGGTTTCCTTTAGGACAATCATGTCAAATGGGGGAGGGGCAGGCTCACCAACTCCCTTGGGTCTGCAGCCCTCATTGAGGTCCTGTTTTCCCACTTTCAAATTCAAATTCGCAATGATAGAAACCTCCTTGGTGTCCTAGGCTAATGTGCAGAGGTATTTAGATCTGGAGTATTCTTTTTTTTTTTTTTTTTTTTTTTAGGGCCACAGGTGCAGCATATGGAAGTTCTCAGGCTAGGGGTTGAATCAGAGCTGCAACTGCAAGCCTACAGCACAGCCACAGCAAAGTGGGATCCAAGCTGCCTCTGCAACCTATACCATTGCGCATGGCAGCACCAGCTCCTTAACCCACCAAGCGAGGCCAAGGATCAAACCCACATCCTCATGGATACTAGTTGGGTTGTTTCCACTGAGCCACAATAGGAATTCCAGGTTTGGTATGTTCTTGCCATCCTTGTCACAATCAATTGAAATATATGGATTTATTTCTAGACTATTCTATTCCATTGTTTACAAGTTGACTTTTAAATTAGGACCATACTGTTTTAATTACTCTGGTTTTGTAATATGTTTTGAAATCAGGAAATGTGAGGCTTCCAGCACTGTTCTTTCTCAACCCAGTTTTGGACTGCATGAGTCCACTTATACACATATTTTTTTTCAGTAAATATATACAATACTCCACTATCTATGGTTGGTTGAATCTGCAGATGTGGAACCACAGATAAGGAAGGCTGACTACAGGGATTCAGTCCATCAGTGCTTTGTTCCTTTTCTTTTTCCCTGTTTTGTTTTTATTGTGTGTTGCCCTTCACCTTTCCTTTTATTTAATATGTTGAGATATCTAAGTACAGTAATGTGGGGATCTTTGATTATAAATCTGTTGGCTGCATTCGAACGTGCTCGCAAGAATGTGGACTATTTGAGCTATAAACAAATAAAAGATATGCTAGCATGAAATGCACAGTATTGTCACAATGTGTAACTAGTTTGTAAAAATCCTTGTTATGGAAATTCATGTACCTTGTTAAACCCAGGAGTGAAAGGAAAAAAAAGCAATGCTTTGTTATCTCTTCATGTATGCATTAATATATATATATATATATTCATATGTAATATATATGTATGTAATATATAGGTAATTAAATATAATTATGGACATATAATAACATGTGTGTAATACAGATGTAATAATATATATACATATATATAATTACAGAGAAGAGATTGTCCAAGTCATAAAACAGGTGCTATACACAAGCCAGACAGATTCATATAAAGGCTCAGAACTAGGAGGCTATAAAGCCAAAGGCTGAGTTCTGACAATCAGAGATTTTCTAAAATAGCAATCTGGCCTCAGGGAAAAAGCCAAAAGAAAGATAAAGATCTGCATAAGATAAAGATGTTCTTCTGACATCACTCGAAAAGGGATTTTCAAGATGAGGTTATTGCCTAAGAAAATCAAAAGGAATCAAGACTGAGGGTTGGAGTTCCTGCTGTGGCTCAGCGGAAATGAATCTGACTAATATCCTTGAGGACTCGATTTGATCCCTGCCCTTGTTCAGTGGGTTAAGAATCTGGCCTTTCCCTGAGCTGTGGTGTAGGTCACAGGTGTGGCTTGGATCCTGTGTTGCTGTGGCTGTGGGGTAGGCTGGCAGCTGCAATTCCGATTAAACCCTAGCCTAGGAACTTCCATAAGCCTCAGGCACAGCCCTAAAAAGCAAAAAAATAAAATAAAAATTACAATTAAAAAAAAAGACTAAGAGTCAAGTGAGGCCATAGTTTCAGACATATGAAAATGGTTAAAGTTAGAAGAACTTAAAATGTAGGAGAGTAAAGTATTATTGTTTCTGCCATTAAAGGCAGGACAGATTTAATGAAATGGCTGGATAAGCAGAATCAAGAAAAAGTTCTCTCAAGCCAAGCTTCCTCAAATTCAATCACCAGATATTTTTTCCAAGACAGAATCATAAGGCTTCATTACATGCCTCTTTTTTGTTGGTGTATTTGGCTTCCATGTAGATACGATAGGCCAACATGACATTTTTTGTTTGTTTTCTTCTCTTGGGCCTGGTTTCAGCAGGTTTAGCCTTGTGAACTGTTCATTTTCTTTCCTGGGATAGGGTTCAAGTGGGAGCTGCAGCTGCCAGCCTGCTCCACAGCCACAGCCACACCAGATCTGAGCCACATCTATGACCTACCCCAAAGCTTGTGGCAACACCAGGTCCATAACCCACTGAGGAAGGCCAAGGATTGAACTTGCATCCTCATGGACACTATGTCAGGTTCTTAACCCACTGAGCCACAACGGGAACTCTTCCTATGAAGCAGTCATTAAAGAAATGTAGCCATTGTGTTCTCTGTGCTGTGTAATTTTCATCTCAGTTTCCTTTATCTTTACCATAAAGAAAGCATATTCTTGGAAAACTACATCTTTCCAAAAAAAAAAAAACAGAATGTAATGGGAAGAATAGCGTGAGAACCATTCTAGAATGTAGTCACTCCAATGCAATGTACTATTAAAATGTATTTAAGTACTGACATTCTGCATGACACCACTACATTGTCTTTTTTAAAATGGAAATATAGGGCGTTCCCATTGTTGCTCAGTGGAAACAAATCCCACTAGTATCCAAGAGGATGCTGGTTTGATCCCTGGCCTCCCTCAGGGGGTTAAGGATGTGGTGTTGCCAGGAGCTATGGTGTCAGTCACAGACGAGGCTCACATCTCCCACTGCTGTGGCTGTGATGCAGGCCAGCAGTTGCAGCTCCAGTTGGAGCCCAGCCTGGGAGCCTCCATATGCCGAGGGTGCAGCCCTAAAAAGGAAATAAATAAATAAATAAAATCAAAGTATATTTGATTTATAATGTGTTATTTTCTGCTGTGCAGCAAAGTGATTCAGATCTATGTCTATATCTATATTTATATACATGTACACACTCTTTTCTAAATATTCTTTTCCATTATGGTTCATCATAGGACATTGAGATGTGTGAACATTAAAACATTGTGCATTGTTTTAAGGTACTAAACACAAACTCCTTTTTACTTCTTTTGATCATCAAAAGGAACAACATGGGTTCTTCTCCTGCTTCAGCTTGGTGTATATGATCAAATGATGCCTGTAAGTGACCACAGACCTGAGGACACCCTGACAACCTTTGCTCAATGCAGTCTTACTTTGCATTTTAAAAGGACCATTTTGAGGATGTTTTATCCTTTCTACCAACTTTTGACATATTACAGATGGGAAGGTCTTATTGCCTTCTTGGTCCCTTAGCAGTCGGATGAAGTAGAGATGCAAGAAAATCTTCCTTAAAAATGACTTATTGGGGGAGTTCCCTGATGGCCTAGCAGTTAAGGATAGGGTGTGGTTACTGCTGTGGCTCAGGTTAGAGCTTTGGTGCAACAGGTTTGGTCTCTGGCCAGGGAACTTTTGCATGCTGCAGGCACAGCCAAAAAAACACAAAACAAAACAAAACAAAAAAACTTTTATTGGGAATATGAAGAGGAAAGAACAGTATCACTGTGAACAACCTCAAAAGACTGAGTAATTTTTTTTTCATCAAATTACAGATAAAGAAAGTAGAAAATGGAACTATTCTAAAAGTGGAAGTAGTTTTTACTGCCTACGTGAAGAGTTGAGGTCACTGGCTATGGCATCCTCTCTAATAAATAGATGCTCTGGCTCTCCCTCCTCAAAGAGCAAATTGGGGGTTTGGGATGAAGAGATGCTATCTTTCTAAATTCTCCAAGTCCTTGTGTTTTTCTTTTGTTTCACAGTCCCTGACTCTGGGCATCACGGGTGTTCCTTATGGCTCCTGAGTCAAGACACTAATACATTCAAAGACCTCTGGGAGATTACAAGAAAGATAGTGACAGAAATAACTAAATGATGATTTAGCACCTTAGGCGTTGGTCCAATTCACTATTTGAACTTGGAGATTAAGAAGTTCCCATCAAATAAGAATGTTCTTTCTGGTCACCTAGTTTCATGGCTTTTGTTATTTCAGAAGGGCCTCTTCTAATTTCCTAAAGCAGTAAGCAAATGATGTCCCCAGTGATCAATGTCTGAAAAGAAATATCAACTTTCAGTTTCTTCATATGACGAACAGTGATGCTTTTGTGGTTTTATTTTTTTTTCCATCAAATTACAGATAAAGAAAGTAGAAAATGGAACTATTCTAAAAGTGGAAGTAATTTTTACTGCCTACGTGAAGAGTTGAGGTCACTGGCTATGGCATCCTCTCTAATAAATAGATGCTCTGGCTCTCCCTCCTCAAAGAGCAAGGAGGACCAGAGGAGCTGTCTGCAAAGATGGCACTTGATTGGTGGTCTCCTATGGACAATTCTTGGAAGATCTTTGAAGAGTACCACATAGATGAAGACCTAGGCTTTGCTCTGCCAAATCCACTGGTAAGAGAGGGGACTGAAACTATGGGCAAAATTTTTTTCTTATCATGATTTACCTGGACAATTACACTTTCCATTGAATGAATGGGTTTCAGCAGGAAAGCAGGGCCAAAACCGGAGGCAGTGTTTTAATAAAGGGATTTCACTTAACTTTCTAAAAGTTCTCTACCTAGAAACTGAGTCTTAGGGGTACTTCATACTTACCTTACACCGGTATAGAGATGGGTGAGAAAAGGAAATTGTGGAAATATTTTGGCTTCAGACAATGGCATGACAGGGGGCATTTTAAAAAAGAAAAAAGTAATAAATGACTGATGAGTCAAAGGAACCACATTTCTCAGTTAATGTACCTTAGATTGGGTGAAGTCTGTGTCCCTGTTTTGATAATATTTTTGAAGTGGGACATCTAGCAACCTTGTGTGGTATTATTATTATTAATATTGCCAGGTGGTTATCAAGCCTAAGAGTGCAAGACATGCAGAATAAAGGTGTAGCTTATAATTACCTTTTATAAGTTATCTTCCAAAGAACACCATGAAAAGCATCTTATCATTAACACTTTAATCACCAAACCACTCCTGTTGCATTTTTTAAGCAATTTACAGATACTAACTTTGTCCATCTTTACAACCAGCCTGAAAGGTATGTATATAATCTCATCGTCCTGATGCGAAATGTAAGCCATGCAGAATTTAAGTCATTATTGGAACTCACAGAACCTGAAATACCAGGGCTAGGATGTAATCAGGCTGGATCCAGAGCCCAAGATCTTAAAACTAGTACCTATTATGCTACACTGCCTCACTTAAGAAAAGAGAATACAAGGGGTTGCTTTTTTTTTTTTTTTTTTTTTTCTCCCTACTCTTGGGTTTAACAAGGAATAGGAGATTCCAGGAAAGGATTTCTAGGAAACAGCTACTTGTTATGACAGTTCTGTATGCCAATATGCCCCTATTTGTGGCTCAAACAGAATGCACTCCAGAGAAAACTTCAAATTCAGCAAATATATATTTTAGTCAGAGATTCTAATCTAACTGTAGTTAGAAATCATATCTTGTAAATATCTTGCATAAAACAGGCACATCTAAAGCAAATTCTTGGTTCCAATCTAATTTCCTCTTCAGATTCTTGTTAATTCCAGCAAAATGAAGCATATGTTTTAATTTGACTGCTAAAAGCACTTTTACTTTGTATTTGCAAATCAATAATATTCAGACTTGTCACTTCTTCATGTAAGCACACAGGGGCCAGGATGCAATGTTTCAAGGATGTACTTATCCATGGTACCAGAAAAAAAAATCTTTTTCAGAAGCTGCAAAGCTTCATGTCAAATTTATCGTTCCCCTCCTCAAAAGTCAATTCTCTCAAAAAAATAAAATAATCATGGTAGTTCTGTAGACCTTGAAAACACATTCCAAGGATTAAAGCAAAACTCCAAAACTAAATCGAAGCAAAACTCTTCCTGAGCTACTTAAATAATGCTGCTACTTAAAATGCTTAAGAAGTTAGATTTGTGCCTTTAAACATGAAAAAAAAAAAACAAATTTTATTTCTTCACTGAAGATCTTTCCTGGAAATTATAGGTTCAAAATGTTCAATTCATCTCTTATGATCTATCGGCTTCCTATTCTAAAGGAAAATAATGTCTTCTTGTTCCATATCCATGCAAAATATATTCTCTACTCTAACAGGAGTTGAACAGCCCTCTGTGTTATTCTTTATTAATTGATATAATATCAGTTCAGTATTCTCTGAACCATAAGTATATTACTGATTGAATTTTACCTTTGTTGAAAGCTTGGTCCCTAATCATGGACACTTGGATACTAATCATGACACATAATAAAGTATTTCTGTTGCTTGGGGGAAATAGCAACAATCAAAAATTTGAGTGTGCCACACAGTGAAACACACAGCAACAAAACTATGTATGCATTACTAAAAACACTAAAACACAGTATTTGTGTGGTTAGGCAGAAAAATTCAGAGTAAACAGGAAAGGTGACTTTCTGATGAATATGCTGCCTGGATTTTTCATTGCTAAAAATCCTCCCTGACAGATTAAGTCCAGCCAATTTTCTGCAGCCCCTGAACATGCTTAAATCTTCTATTACATTTGTCTTTGGGGTTTATAGCTTACCTATAATATCAACTTGGTTTTGCAGCTTAAAGCCTCACTCCTGTTGGTTTGCGGTAAGCCCCTGATTTGTATTCCATCCCTATAGTTCAGGGTAGATGCCCCCAAAAGCATGTCGGGAGGCAGCTCAGTGAGAACCGTGTGGGGACAGGGCATACTGCATTCCATTCAGGGATCTTCGTCACATTTTGAGCTAGGTGTTGCCTAGCTCTTTTGTATCAAGGTTTTCCTTTGAGACCAGATTATAAATACAAGGTCCAGAGGTGAAACTTGTTAAAAAAAACAAATCCAACCAAGTAAATGTCAGAGAGCTCATTGTCTTCCTTCAGTGATTCATGAATCAGGCAGCACCGGGGGAAGAGAGAAAGGGACTCTGAGGAGCTGTGCAGAACAAAAGATGTGGGAGTTCCCTTTGTGGCTCAGCTGGTTAAGAACCCGACTAGTATCCTTGAAGATGTGGGTTCGATCCCTGGCCTCGCTCAGTGGGTTAAGGATCTGGCATTGCTGCAAGCTGCGGTATAGGTCACAGATGCAACTTGGATCCCCAGTTGCTGTGGCTGTGGCGTAGGCCAGCAGCGGCAGCTCTAATTTGACCCCTAGCCTGTGACCTTTCATATGCCGCAGGTGCAGCCCTAAAAAGAAGAAAGAAAAAAAGAACAAAAGACATTTATAGGCAGAAGGGAGTAGGAACAAGGAAGTTAGACCTGCCAAAATTGGGTTGGGGTTAGGGTTAGGTTGTATCCGCATGACCTTCCTTTAGAGAAGGACAGGGGTCTATGAACAGATGACCTCACTAGAGCTGACCAGGTAATTCCACATCGACTGGTTTTGGATTCCATTCTAGGAGAGGCTGAAAGTGTAATTAAGTATTAATTCTTGATTTGGTAACATAGAGCTTAACCTAAGTTACTCCCTGCGGGGCCTATTGTCTTGCTTTTAACACACTTTTCTTGGAGTTTCATTTTTACTTGGCAAAAAATAAGCCTGTACTCCCAAGAAGGCAATTAAGCCGTATGTATGTATACAGCATCTCCTACCTGCCCAGGACTGTGCCAGATGCTGTGAGAAATATAGGGTTAAAAGCATGATAGAACCCTTGCCATCAGGTAGTGAGATGTAAAAAGAACAAGGTTTTTCAAAAGTTGGAAACACCTACTTTTGAATCACAAGAAACCTTATGCACAAAACAAACTACATACACTGTGAGCCTTGCATTTCTTATTTATGGCATGGAGATAGCAACCAATTTGTAGGGCCATTATCATAATTAAATGAGAAACCTCTTAGCAAATGCCTAGTGTTCTACTGATGTTTAGTACATCTCACTTTTCCTCCATTCAAAAAAAACTTTTTTTTTTCTTTTTAGGGCCACATATGTAGCGTATGGAGGTTCCCAGGCTAGGAGCCAAATTGGAGCTGCAGCTGCTGGCCTGCGCCACGGCTACAGCAACACCAGATCTGAGCTGCATCTGTGACCTATAGTGCAGCTTGGGGCAATACGGGATCTTTAACTGCTGAGTGAGGCCAGGGATTGAACCCACGTCCTCATGGATACTAGTGGGGATCTTAACCTGCAGAGCTGTAACAGGAACTCCCCATTTAAAAAAACTTAAAATCTAGCTGAGAAAACAAACAAGCAGAAAACAATAAATACCTTAATGTGGAAAGTTATAATCCATGGATTTATAATTGGAGGTATGAGTGGAGAATGGAACAGTTGGGAAGATTTGAATGAAACGTTCAAAGTAACCCTTGAAAAAGAGGCAGATATGGAGTTCCCGTTGTGTCTCAGCAGGTTACAAAGCAGCTTAATATCCATGAAGATGCGAGTTCCATCCCTGGCCTGGCTCAATTGTGTTAAGGATCCAGCATTGCCTTGAACTGTGGTGTAGATCCCAGATGCGGCTTGGATCCTGCATTGCTGTGGCTGTGGTGCAGGCTGATGGCTGTGGTGCAGGCTGGTAGCTGTAGCTCTGATTTGACCCTTAACCCGGGAAACTCCATATGCCACAGGCGTGGTGCTAGAAAGAAAAAGAAAAGGAGGCCGATGAGAGGAAGAGGAGGAGCATGAGAAGTTCTGAACCCTGAGTGTGCAGATGTCAGTGAATGGGCTGGTGTCAACTGCACAGAATTGCTTCAGAAGCAACATGGACCATCAGTGGCAAGCAAAACTATTTTGTAATCTTATCCACTGGCCAAAACAAGTTCTGTTCCTTCTTTCCCAGGAGGAGCTGCCTCACCCTTACGATGCTTGGATTGCCATTGCTAAAAATCTACCTGAACTGATTAAGAATGGACAACTACGTGCAGAAGTGGAGAAGGTATAAAAAGAGATTTCATTTTTTTTTTCTACGTTAGCTTCCTAAAAATGTTAATGTGGTTTTGGAGCTATAAAAGCACCCATTTTGAGTTGCATCCACCTCTTCTTTTGTTCTCAGTTAGCAACGCTCAGCATTGACGGCCTCCAAGGACACAAGATGCAGCGCCTGGCACGTCTGGTTCTGGGGTACATCACCATGGCGTACGTGTGGGGTCAAGGGGATGAAGATATCCGCAAGGTTTGGAGACTTTCTCATATTTCTTACACTACCTGACAGATTAACATCCAATTTACATTTAGCATAAAAAAAAAAAAACCTCTAACACTATTGCAATTGCATTTTGTGAAGCTTGGATAATAGGAAAAAATAAGAGGGTTGGAAGATAATCATTTGTTGATTTAACATGTCAATTGTTACCATTATTAGATTTTCAGTCTTTTGCTTCTATAGCACAATTACCCCATCCTGTCCCTCTATGTATAAGACCATACAGTTTCTTTCACTAAAATTATACTGTAAAATTATTCAACTGCTACAGTTGTCCTAGACATCATTTGAAATCACTTTGTGGTTTTTCATCAAGTTCCTGAACCTTATTTTTCAATCCTCTATTAGTAAGCACCTTATTTGTTTTTAATATTGTACCATTACAAATGACACTGCAATCAATATATTTGAATATGATACACTTTTTTCTCTATGACTTTTAGGAGATAGAGACATTTTATGGCTCTCCTTCATTAATTCTGAGTTCACATACTGTCTTCTATCTGTTGGC
The DNA here is from genome assembly GCF_016906955.1 of Phacochoerus africanus. NCBI lineage: Eukaryota > Metazoa > Chordata > Mammalia > Artiodactyla > Suidae > Phacochoerus > Phacochoerus africanus. Next base: position 54,435,477 of record NC_062546.1, on the reverse strand, counting down.
ATCAAAGAACACAGGTGGTGTCATCCTACTCTTATCAATGTTAGGTCTAAAATAGCATCATCTTGTATTTTATCTGGCAACCCTAATCCTATGAAACCACTATAGCCTTTAATATCTAACCTTTTAACCATAACCAAGGCGATAAGATAGATTCCAGAAGCACCTTCTACCATTTAGTGAAATTTTTTCCTTCCTTTTTTGACGAAGGTAATTGGCATTCCATCTTGTTTTTCTTTCCACATGCTGTTTAAAGAGAGCACCACACTTATGGTCCACCAATCTTATGAGTCACCCTCTGATATGTAAGAAGAGAAAAAACAGTTGCTCTGTGGAACCATGGAAACACATTGCACTCCCTTATAATTATTTAGGCTGCCATACGTAGATTCTGTGATGACACAGTAAAGTTTAAGATCAGTCATCTTACAACCGAGCTTAAAACTTAGCTAAGCGTGCAGTCTCCCTAGACTTGCTAGAGTCTGAATCTAGCTAAATGCGGTGGCATTGTACACACGCATGCAAAAGCATCAGTAATGAAGGGTGTTGTATGCTAGGTGTCCTTTAGTCCAGCAGAGTTAAATAGTAGTTGATGTGATCATGAAATGCTTCATAGGAGGAGTGGGATGTGAATTCCTTCTTAAGAGACAGATAGAGCTCATCCAAAGAGGAGAAAAACAGAAAGGACAGAAAGAGAGGACTAGTGAAAAAATGTAGAGATCAGACACAGCAACATCAAAAGATACTAAATAGATGGGACTGGAGATCAGAATTATAGTGGAAAACATGAAAATGTATTTTTAATTTTATCCAGTTTTTGCACTCCACGTCATTCTGAAAAGGATCTTAGAAGCTGGCAATGAAAACAATATATAAAAAGATAAAAACATTTACTTGAGGAAATTGTAGGAAAGAGAGGTCAAATGGATAAAAAAATAAGATACATCAAGATAAGGCACCTTTGGCTTGATAATGGGCAAGAAATCAGCATCTGAGTTTCTTAGCAGCTGCCAGAGTGTCTACAATAGATAAAGATGTGTTTCAACATCTCCTTTCTTTTCCCTAAGTTATTTCAAATTAATTATTAACTAAACATCTGTCCTTTTATTTCTCTTTGATGCATTTCCTTTTGAAACACATGTAGATCATTTGCCGCCCAAAATATTTCAATTCCCAGAGGCGAAAGCTCACATCCAGGTGCGACTTTGACAGTTTGTTCTCTTGGTTCAATCATCCTCTTCAGGAGTCCTCGGGTGACTTGAAGCCACTTGGGTTATTGTTCCCACGATTGTCACACAACTGTGGAGTGAGTCACATTGTCTGACTGTCTCTACCTTAGAATTGCCATCACCCGAGACTCCAGAGGGGGTTCCCATCCCTGTCCTTTACCTGGTCAGATACACATGTTCCAGTCATGGATGCTGATGGCCAGGATGACATTAGCAATTGCATGGGACCATGATCAAGGAGTTCCCTTGTGGTGCAGTAAGTTAAGGATCTGGCATTTTCACAGCAGCAGCTGGGGATTGCTGGCCTGAGAAATTCCATATGCTGCAGGCACAGCCAAAAAAAAAAAAAGAATGAAATGTCATCTTTATGACTAATAGAGCAGCTAGAGAACATGACTTGAGTAGTGGCAACAACTGGGGTGCTAAGAATGCACTTATTCATCAGAATCACCCTTGAGGTTGTGGTGGGAAGAGTAGAAGCCTTTTACTATATGGCTGAACACAGAGCAGAATTGTTTGGGTTCAGAGAAAGAAGAATTGAAGAGAAAAGGGGACTGAGCTTCAGTGTCACTCCCAAACTCAACCATTCAGATAAACCTCTATACTCCCTCTGAGAAAGGGTAAGTCAAAGAACTGGAATAAGCTAAGATTGTCACTCCAGTTGGTATATATGAAAGTGGGGTCCAGCTGCAGGCCTCTCTAAAGCCAACAAAGAGTCAAAGTTGGTGGAAAGGAAAGTTTGCTTTGTTTCAGAGGCAGGTAACTGGGGGAGAGGGTAGACTCCTGTTTAAAGACCAATTCCCCCAACTGACAACCAGTGAGCAAGAGCTTTTATAGGCGGAGGGTGGGGACTATATGTAGAAACAACTTGGTCTGGTGGCTCTGACAGGCATCTTGAAATTGATCAGGCAGTGGTCTGATCCGCACCATCTTGATTGTTTTAAGGACAGTTCATCTTCAGTTCCAGTGTCAGTTTGTTCCCATTTCTTTGAGGTCAGTTCTGGGAATTGTGGCAGCTCATGTCATGGCTACAGTCTGGTCCTCATGTAGTGAACTTCTTCTACCTGATGGAGTTTTCAGTATCTATAAGACAGATCACAGGACATGGCTCTGAATATGATCTACAGCCCTTGAAAAGGAACTAACTAAAGGTCGCTGACTTTGCTTAATGACTCAACTATTATTATTTGGTCTCATTTGACTTGTTTTCTTTGGATTTTGCATTCTCTCATTTCTCTGATCAAACTTATTCTTGGACTAAAGTTTTTCTATGGAAAGAAGGCAGCTAAGGACATGGTAGGCAGGCCAGGGGGGTGGGGAGGGCCATAGGGTTCTGCTCTATGTCATACTCTGCTTGGAAATATAAAGCAAACATGAAGGGGAGTCCTCCTTCTGACCCAAGTATGTCTTTAAGGCCAAGGATACCAATGTCACTCTACGGTGAGGATTTCTAAAAAATCGTCCAGAGAGAGTTTCTGTCCCCACTGTGCCCCAAGAGCAGTAATCTATTTACACGTCTAGCCTCAATTACAAATGACTTTGAGCTTCTTGGAGACCTTGATTTAATCTTTGTATGGCTTGTGGATAATAAATACCTTGCATAGAGCACATGCTGGACTACTATTTGTATAATGGAGGGATGGGCAGATGAGTGAATGGTGGCAAATAGCTCACAGACCATTTGAAACTCAAGGATACAGCCCTTCTTTCCTCTTGCCCTCTGGCTGCCTGTTTGTTCTCTCCATGCCCAGATTACATCCATAGCAACACATATCTAAATGTAGTGATTTAACAATGACTAGGGTTAAGTTACAGAACAAAGAAAAGAAAATTATTTTTGTTTGGTTTCAAAGTGCCCTTATGTAAAATGATTCATGTTTCGACACCCAGGGAGCAGAAGAAAAGGTGAGATCTTTTGAAGGTTAATACTAAATATCTACTGTATTTTAATTAGGTCCTGCCAAGAAATATTGCCATCCCTTACTGCAAACTCTCTGAGAAGCTTGGACTGCCTCCTATTCTGGTCTATGCAGATTGTGTCTTGGCAAATTGGAAGAAAAAGGATCCCAGTGGGTATGTAAACTGTGATTATAACAGGAATTAAAGAAGCACATGCTAGTTAAATTTAAAAAGTCACATGCTATTTAAATCAACAGGGAGTTGGTCATTTGTTTAATCTTTGTCAGCATAGATTTCTCTGTTGTTGGGGTATAAAATGTATATGTATGTGAGAGATGTCTAATTAATATATGATGAAATGCTCAAATCTTGAGTATTCAGTTTGATGAACTTGACTGGCTTCTCTTGATTAACATGTTTTTTGAGATTCTGCAAATATCAATGTTTAGTATTCACTTGAATTTAAGAGACAACATATCTCCAGCCATCAAGATGGCAATCTCTGGGCTTTCAGAGCAGCATGCTCAGGATCTAGGCCTTTCCTAACCTAATGGGATCTGCTGCAATTAAGGTGGGTGGCAGTGGGTTAAGGATCCCATGTTGCTGCAGCTACAGTGCAGGTTGCCACTGTGCTGTGGGTTTGATCCCTGGTCCAGGAACTTCCACATGATTCAGGTGTGGCCAAAGGAAAGGAAAAAAACAAGGGACAGATGTTCTGGTTGTGTATCTGCAGAGAAGTGTTCTAGATATAAGAATACCACAAAATGGAATGATTTTATCTTCTAGAAAACTTTATTAGTAAAACTGGTTTTAACTATCCACTTGTGTTCCTTGAGTAATTTTTAATTTCACTTATAAAGTCCTAAGCTAAGTGTTTGCAATGCCTTAAAAGTGTATTTTTTTTCTTTTTTATCTATTCTTTTTTTTACATTTGCTAGATCAGTTTTATTAAATGGAGTAACAATAACTCAAATCCATTTAATTTTTTAATCAATTTCCTTTCTCTTTTCCAATGGATCCAATGCTTCATGGCTACTTTCATAAGGCCCATGACTTACAAGTAAGTATTCAATCTTTTTTAGTCTAAGAATTATTATTACGTCTGTGACTGCAATGGGACCGTGTCTGTTTGATACTCTATGCATTAATATATACAAAATAGTACTTGCATTTGCACATGATTCCCACCTATGGATGATTCAGCTTAAGGGTTTTGGACCTGGGGCAAAGCACAGACAAAGAAAACAAACCCATGGTCAGCAAAGGGGAAAATTGGGGGAGGGGTTAATTAGGAGTTTGGGATTGACACATAGACACTACTATATATAAAATAGATAACCAACAAGGACCTACTGTACAGCACAGGGAACTATACTCAATATTTTGTAATAACTCATAAAGGAAAATAAAATAATAAATAAATTATATATGTATATATAACTGAATCACTTTGCTGTACACTTGAAACTAAAGCAACATTGTAAATCAACATACTTCAACTAAAACAAAAACTTAAAAAATGGTGCAAAAGTGATATGCATTCAGTAGAAACTGTAGTTTGAGGAGTTCCCTGGTGGCTCAATGCGTTAAGGATTCTGCATCGTCATGTGACTCAGGTCATTGCTGTGGCTCGAGTTTGATCCCTGGCCCAGAACTTCCACATGACATATGCACGGCCGAGAAAAAAAAAAAAAAAAAAGGGAGAGAGAGAAAAGAAAAGAAAGTACTAGGTGTTCTAACCAAACAGAAAACATAAGGAAATATTCTTGTAGCAAGAACTTTTTAAACTGAGTCCTGAAGAGTATGTAGACATTACCTAGAAAAAGGAAATGCTGAGGGTATTCATAGTGGAGGAAACAGCAAGAGTGAGGACCGGGAATGATGAAAATCTTGGTGCATTATCAGAACTGAAGGAAGGCTAGAGTCAGCCATGAAGAATAACTGATGAAAGTAACAGTACAGGAAAGGAATGAAGAAATAAACTTAAAAAATACTGTGTAGGACTTGGGCTCTGACAAGGGGCTTAAACAATATCTTAAAACTCAATGGGAAGCCACAGACGTTTTTTAAATGGGAACGTTACACCACCAGTCTCATACAGCAGATGAGAACACTGAGGCTGAAACAGGTGAAATGTCTTATCCAAGGTCACACAGCAGGTAAGCTGTAGGAGTGGTTCCACAAATTTAATGGCAACGAAACTCAGAGATATACAGATACTGAGACCATGTTTGCATTAGTGTAAAACTTCAGTGAAAAAGAAAATAGTGTCTGGTCAGGTATTTGCATTTCCCAGTCAATCAGTTCTTTTGTAAGGCATTGAAAAATTGAATCAGGCCCACTGATAAAAATATGGATATGAGTATATTTAAATAAAAAGTCTACTTTTAAAAATCATACCTCACAGATATCTCTATTAACATTGAGTCCATTCACACACACACACACACACACACACACACACACACACATATGTAATACATATGCATGTAAAAAATTGATGGATAATAAAATCAGTAGTCAAAATCTCTACTTTCAAGTTATAGAATGAAACTTCAACTCAGCTTAATCTACTGTTAATTGTTATGAGACAACAGACCTAACATTAATATTCCTAACTATATAATGGACATAGTAAAACCTTCCATACTTATCTCACAAGATTATTTTGAAAATGTAAATAAAAAAGCCTTGACCATGAATGTAAGTACTTCAACAAATATGTGTACTAAATTCTTGACTTCCTTGACTAATTATCTTAGGAACATGGATATTCTCTTCTCATTTCCGGGTGGGGACTGTGGTAAAGGATTCTTCCTGGTTTCGCTATTGGTGGAAATAGCGGCTGCTTCTGCAATCAAGGTAGGTCCAGCCATACTGGAAAATGTGGGGTTGGGGGATGGGGTGCAGGAGTTAGGAGAATTTATTCTATGCTAATGTGTAGTGCTAGGAAACCTTAAGAAGCATTTGTCTCTTGTTTTTTAAAGGTGATCCCCACTCTATTCAATGCAATACAGTGTGAAGACCTGGATGCTTTGCAAAAGGCATTGCTTGATATAACTTCTTCTCTGCACAAAGCCCTTGAAGTGTTTCACCAAATTCATGGCAAGTATCATAGGCCATACAACATGCATAGGCCATGGTCAAGTGTTTCTGGTTTTCTGTGGGG